>NC_041388.1:404171929-404228597 GCF_002162155.2 Triticum dicoccoides | reverse complement strand
GCGAGAGGACATTGTGCCCACCGCCGGATGGTCCGACTCGGTCACCGATGTGGGGGAGAAGGGGAGGAAGAGGCTAGGCGGCGGAGCAGGGCCGGTAGGGGCGCGGCGGGGTGGTGGCGCACGGCGGGCCATGCGATGGGGCCATGGGGGAGAGGAAGATTGAGGAGAGAAGGATGGGGGTTTTTTTTTGTGGCGGCGGCTTGAGGTACGGGTGAAGGAGACCAAATTTAGCCGAAATTTTTGGCACTGCGCGCCCTTTCTCCCTTCGCTATCTCACTGCAGAACAGGCCCTCATGCGCGGGGGCAAATAAAAGGCGCGCAGCCGTCGACGCGGGAGGCCATATCTTGTGTTTTCTCGGGGTGGATGGTATGCACGTGGCACCAGTACTTTGGGAAATTTTATTTTCCAGTTTTCCAGCAAAATTATCTTTCCCTAGAGGGGCACTGTTCATTACTTTTCTTTCCCTTTGGGGAGAAAATAAGCTCTAGGTGAAGGCCTTGGCCCTAGGTAAAACATAGATTTCTAGTAGTGATCATAGGATGGCAACACATCATTGGATAATAATATGAAGTATAAAGCACCATGTTCAAGTAGAAGGTACAACGGGTTGCGGGAGAGTGGACCGCTATAGATAGATGGGGGAATGTGATGAAGATGTTGGTGAAGATGACAGAGGTGTTGGTGTAGATCGTCGTCACACGATGATGGCCCCGGCGGCGTTCTCGCACCACCGGGAGAGAGGGGGAGAGAGCCCCCCCTTCTTCTTCTTCTTCTTCTTCTTCTTCTTCTTCTTCTTCTTCTTCTTCTTCTTCCTTTTCTCCCTAGATGGGAGAAGGGTTTCCCCTCTGGTCAATGGCCTCCATGGCGGCGGAGGGGCAAGAGCCCCTCCGAGATTGGATCTGTCTCTCTTTGTTTTTGCGTTCCAGATTCTGCCCTTTCACCGTTCTTATATTTTGAAAGATCCGTAACTCCGATTAGATTGAAATTTGAACATATTTTTTATCCGGATATTAGCTTTCTTGCGGCGAAAGAAGGGCACCAACTGCCTTACGGGTTGTCCACGAGGGTCAGGGGCGCGCCCCCTACCTCATGGCCCCCTCGGGCATCGTCTCGCGTTGATTCCACTTCCCAAAATTCACATATATTCCAAAAAAATCTCCGTCAATTTTTATCTCGTTTGGACTCCGTTTGATATGGATTTTCTACGAAACAGAAAACATGCAACAAACAGGAACTAGCACTAGATCAATATGTTAGTCCAAAAAATAGTATAAAAAGTTGCCAAAAGTATATGAAAGTTGTATAATACTGGCATGGAATAATCAAAAATTATAGATACGACGGAGACGTATCAGCATCACCAAGCTTAATTCCTGCTCGTCCTCGAGTAGGTAAATGATAAAAAAGATAATTTTTTGATGTGGAATGCTACCTAGCATAATCTTGATCACATAATCTAATCATGGCATGAATATTAAGACACGAGTGATTCAAAGCCATAGTCTATCATTTGACATTAAGACAATAATACTTCAAGCATACTAATGAAGCAATCATATCTTTTCAAAATAACATGGCCAAAGAAAATTATCCCTACAAAATCATATGGTCTGGCTATGCTCCATCTTCACCACACAAAATATTCAAATCATGCACAACCCCGATGACAAGCCAAGCAATGGTTTCATACTTTTGATGTTCTTAAACCTTTTCAACTTTCACGCAATACATGAGCTTGAGCCATGGATATATCACTATAGGTGGAACAGAATATGATGACGGAGGTTGTGTGGAGAAGACAAAAAAGGAAGAAAGTCTCGCATTGACGCGACTAATCAACGGGCTATGGAGATGCCCATCAATTAATGTCAATGCGAGGAGTAGGGATTGCCATGCAACGGATGCACTAAGAGCTATAAGTGTATGAAAGCTCAAACTGGAAACTAAGTGGGTGTGCATCCAACTTGCTTGCTCATGAAGACCTAGGGCATTTGAGGAAGCCCATCGTTGGAATATACAAGCCAAGTTCTATAATGAAAATCCCGCTAGTATATGAAAGTGCCAACTCAAGAGACTCTCTATATGAAGAACATGGTGCTACTCTGAAGCACAAGTGTGGTAAAAGGATAGTTACATTGTCCCTTCTCTCTTTTCTCTCATTTTTTTCTCTTTTTTGTAGACTTCTTTGGCCTCTCTCTTTTTTTGGGGTGGCTTCTTTGGCCACTTTTATTTTGATAACCTCACATGGGACAATGTTCTAATAATGATGATCATCACACTTTTATTTACTTACAACTCAATATTACAACTCGATACTAGAATAGAATATGACTCTATATGAATGCCTCCGGCGGTATACCAGGATGTGCAATGATCTAGCATAGCAATGACATCAAAAAAGGGACAAGCCATAAAAACATCATGCTAGCTATCTTACGATCATGCAAAGCAATATGACAATGATGCTCAAGTCTTGTATATGAAGATGATGGAAGTTGCATGGCAATATATCTCGGAATGGCTATGGAAATGCCATGATAGATAGGTATGGTGGTTGTTTTGATAAAGATATAAGGAGGCTTATGTGTGATAGAGCGTATCATATCACGGGGTTTGGATGCACCGGCGAAGTTTGCACCGACTCTCAAGGTGAGAAAGGCAATGCACGGTACCGAAGAGGCTAGCAATGATGGAAGGGTGAGAGTGTTTATAACCCATGGACTCAACATTAGTCATAAAGAACTCACATACTTATTGCAAAAATCTATTAGTCATCGAAACAAAGTACTACGCACATGCTCCTAGGGGGATAGATTGGTAGGAAAAGACCATCGCTCATCCCCGACCGCCACTCATAACGAAGACAATCAATAAATACCTCATGCTCCAACTTCGTTACATAACGGTTCACCATACGTGCACGCTACGGGAATCACAAACTTCAACACAAGTATTTCTACAATCCACAACTACCCACTAGCATGACTCTAATATCACCATCTTTATATCACAAAACTATTGCAAGGAATCAAACATATCATATTCAGTGATCTACAAGTTTTATGTAGGATTTTATGACTAACCATGTGAATGACCAATTCCTGTCATCTCTCTAAATAGATATAAGTGAAGCAAGAGAGTTTAATTCTTTCTACAAAAGATATGCCCATGCTCTAACAAATGTAAGTGAAGCAAAGAGCATTCTACAAATGGCGGTTTTCTCCGTGTAGGGAAACAGGCAATCCAAACTTCAAATGATATAAGCTAAGCACATGAAGCATTCTATAAAGCCATACTCAAAAGATATAAGTGAAGTGCAAAGAGAATTCTATAAATCAACCATGGACTATCTCGTACCAGCATGGTGCATCAAATAAAAGTGAAAACTAAATGCAAAATGCAAAAGACGCTCCAAGATTTGCACATATCACATGAACGAAACGAATCCGAAAACATACCGATACTTGTTGAAGAAAGATGGGATGCCTTCCGGGGCATCCCCAAGCTTAGACGCTTGAGTCTCCTTGAATATTTACTTGGGGTTCCTTGGGCATCCCCAAGCTTGAGCTCTTGTCTCTCCTCCTTCTCCTCACATCGACACATCCTCGATCTTCGAACACTTCATCCACAAAAAACTCAACAGAAAGCTTGGTAAGATCCGTTAGTATAATAAAGTAAATCACTACTCTAAGTACTGTTGCAAACCAATTCATACTTTGTTTTTGCATTGTAGCTACTGTAATATAACCTTTCCAGGGCTTAATCCACTGATAGAAATCGACAGTTTCATCAAAACAAGCAAACGATGCATCAAAAACAGAATCTGTCTTAAACAAGACAGTCTGTAGTAATCTGAAATTCACCATACTTATGGTACTCCAAAAATTCTTAAAAAATTATTAAAAATAACAAATTTGTATATAAAGACAGCGCAAAAAATTTCATAACCGTTTGACGTTCCAGTAAAAAAATGTAAAATCGCGCACTACAGCCAAAGTTTCTGTCTTGCACCGCACAAACCAACAAGCAATGTAAACATCCTAAAGGAAAATCTTGGCACATCATTATTGTTTTTAAACTTTATAAAAGCACACAACAGAAATAAATGACTCTCTAAAACTTCCGGGTTGTCTCCCTGGTAGCGCTTTCTTTAAAGCCATTAAGCTAGGCATATAGTGCTCAAGTAATGGATCCACCCGGGTCCCAAGCTATATCAAAGCCAATTTTAATTAACAATGATTTGTGATTTAGTAGTGAGCACAAAGTAACATATATCATGCAACAACGAAGTCTAACTCTCTTCTTATGCATCGGCGTGTCATAAAAGAACAATTCATGCACAGATAGTAAAGGCCAATGCATAGTATAAACAGTTTCTTGCAATTTTATCATATTGGAAACATGGAGAGGCGGAGATGTAGTTCCTCTCTCATAATAATTGCAAGTAGGAGCAGCAAGCACATGCATATTATATCTATCAAAATCATCATGTGTAGTAGTAAAATGCAACCCATCAATATAATCCTTAATAAGGGCAAACTTCTCTGATATAGTGTAGTCGGGAGAATTCAAAAAGATAATAGGACTATCATGCGTGGGTGCAATAGCAACAATTTCATGTTTAACATAAGGAACTATAGCAGGTTCATCTCCATAAACATAATTCATATTGGCATCTTTGCCACAAGCATAGCAAGCATCATCAAAAAGGGATATTTCAAAAGAATAAACGGGATCATAGCGATCATCCTTTGGTAAGCACGAAGGGAAATTAAACAATGTATGAGTTGAAGAGTTACTCTCATTAGAAGGTGGGCACATGTAGCTAATCCGCTTTTCCTCCTTTTTTTCTTCGCTCTCCTCATCATCTTTTTCATCCAATGAGCCCACAGTTTCATCAATTCCTTCTTCCATAGACTCCTGCAAAATATTAGTCTCTTCTTGGACAGCAGAGGAGTCCTCAATATATGGTTTAACATAGGCATTAGAAGCATAATTATCATAACAATATTTAAGTATGGCAAAATTTTCAGATTTGTAAAGAGTAGCATCATACTTTCCAATCAAAGAAGCAATTTCATAAGCACCCTTAAAATCAACAAATTCTTTAATTTGTTGAACATCATAGTAATTATAAACACCCTTAGCATACGAAGATACGATTCCATTATCACTAAACTCACATTGGTAGGGAAGGTGTTTCTTAGGGTCTTCAGAACAACAAGTAAAATCATATATTTCACATAAATTCCAAGCATAGCATTGCAAACGATGAATTTGATCCAGTAAAAGTTTCCCTTTTTGAGATAAGCGGTGTCGCACATAACTGAAAGGATCGAGATGGACCTAGAGGGGGGAGGTGAATAGGTACAATTACAAATTTTAATTATTACTTAGCAATTTTAGGCAATAGTGCGGAATATGAAAGTGATTCTAACAATTTCAAGTGATGCTAAGAGCTAAGCAAGATAACCAAGTAACACAAGTATGTAAGTAAGTAAGAGTATGATATAAGTAAGTGCTAAGAGACAAGTAACCACAAGTAGAGAGTTAGGGTTAGGAATAATCGCAACTCCGGGAGACGAGGATATATGCCGATGTTCACTTCCTTGGAGGGAAGCCATGTCATCGTTAGAGAGGTAGGTGTTACCACGAAGGTACACCAATGCCACGAAGGCTCACCCTATTCTCCCTTTGAGACAACACCACAAAGGCATTTCTCAACCACTAGTGGTAGACCTTGGGGTGGTCTCCGAACCCTCACAAACTTTCCGGAGGTAATCACAATGGTTGATTCCTCTCCGAATGACTCCTACCGCCTAGGAGTCTCCAACCTCCAAGAGTAACAAGAACGATGGAGAAAAGCTCAAGACTTGCTCAAATCACAAATTCCTTTGGTGCAAAGGTGGGGAAGGAGTGGATCTATCACTTGATCGGACAACTTCTCTCAAGTGCTCTCAAATCCCTTGGGGATCTAAGATTTGGTGTGGAAGAGTGTGTGAGAGAGTGAAATGTGTTCTTAGCAAGCTCAAAGTGAATGGTCAACCTTATCCCGTAGAAGGAAGAAGGCTATATATAGTGGCAGTGGAAAAGTAACCGTTTGAGCCACTTCAGGGCACTGTAGAGGTCGGGCGTCCGGACTGGACCGGATGTCCGGTGGCACAAATATGTCCGGACGTCCGACAACCATCGGTCGTCCGGTTGTTGGGAATCCATATGCCACGACACGGTACACAGCCATCGGACGTCCAAGACGTGCCGGTCGTCCAGAGACCGGGCGTCTGAAGAAACCGGAAATCCGTAAATCATGTTCTATTGAGAAGGTGTCGGTTTCTGGAGAAAAACGGACGTCCGGCAACCGGATGTCCGGAGAGGCCCAGATATCCGTAAATATCGTTATGTGAAGAAACACCAGACGACCGTGGAGAACCGGACGTCCGGTCAGCTGTGATGGATCAGACGTCCATAGAGTACCGGATGTGCGGTGAAAATAGAGTTCGTGGGTTTTGAGAAAATCTTTCACTAGATCCAACAATCCCCTCTTAATAGTGCGAGATCCCTATACTCAAGAAATAAAGCCGTAAACCAGAGCTATTTTCTTGTATCTTTGATATTTGAATGATATGCATTTGACCCTAGTTGTGATCCGCACACGCCCTTGAGACTTAATCCTGAGATATACTTGATAAACATGATTAGTCCCATATATGCATGTTGTCGTCAACATCAAAATAAGATTAAGGGCATGATTGCACCTTTGATCTCCCCCTTTTTGGTAGTTGATGACAACATACATGCACTTCTTAAAATAATAAAAACTTTGAATATCAAAAGGATTTGTTGCGGAGCTCCCCTTAATAATGTGCACAAAGACAAATAAGCATGAGAGGAGCTCCCCCTCAGTGTGATACCAACACATCCAAAACACAAGTTGCACATGATAACATTCAAACAGATTCATAAGTAGATTCATCACTCACATCATAGAACCTAAAGTAACAATGGTCATAACAAGGTTCATGGTACGATACATATCATAGTGCAATACAAGTTATCACATATTACAGTACTCAATGGATAAGTGCTAAGTGCTACTCCCCCTTGGCAGCAAGTACTAAAAAGGGGGGGCAAGATGAGCAGACAGAACAACAACATCATCATCAGAACCCTGCCTCATCATCATCATCATGAGCACCACTGCCACCAGCCTTGTCAAAGAAGGTTAGCCCACTCAGGACCTGAGGGAAAACCAAAGTCAGAAGGTGGTTCGTCAGGAAGACGTTCATCATCACTCACATCATAAACTCTGGAGTCTCTCAGACGAGCCTTTAGAGCATTCTTGGAAGTGACCATGCGAGTGACAACGTCATGATTTTGGGAGCAATGAAAGGTAAACACCTTCATCATGGTAGAGTGAGCCTTCCCAAGAAACCAAGAAATGTGACCAAATGGTGCAGATCCGGAGGGAGCAGGACGAGGAATGCTAGCAGCTGTGCGGCGTGGATGAGCAGAAGAGGAAGAGTCCTTGGGAACATAATCATCGGCCATGTGTGCGGGAATGACCCATCAGTCATGCAAATGAGTGTGGACAATAGGAAATGGAGCCACACTCTCAATGAATGCTTGAAGAAAGGGAGCATGAGGAAAGGCCCGCTTGTGCTGGAGAGAAGCGAGGCGAATTTCATGCCACAGAAAATGAGGGACATTGATCTTCCCTTTTGGAGATGCATAAAGGCGATGCATGAGATCGATGCAGTAGCTACTTCAAGAGCCCTTGTCACCCATCTTAGGATAAATGGTGCGAATGACACATTAATAGATAATGAAGAAATGAGCACGCCAAATGGGGACTTGGTTAAAGCCTTTATGTTTCTCCTCATCAGTCAGTTATGCTATGGGTTTGATAAGATCAGCACATGCATTAGTGCCCTTGGGTCTATATTCGGGGTCATCATTGTGAATTTTGAACCCGGTGTCAGGAAAACCCAGGGCAGCAACAAATTGAGAATAGGAAGCCGAGAGCTTTATGTAGGAGGTCATCCAAGTAACAATGTTATTTGGACCGAAGAAACATGTGGCATAGAATTGATGAATGGCGGCTTGGTTAAAGTCATGTTGAAATGCAAATGGAGCAGCAAGATTGGACGACTCAATGAGCTCAATAGCCCCGGAATATTTCTCCGGGTGAGTACGAATATGCTCTAAATCAATGCACAAATGCAGAGTAAGACCCTTAGGAATGATGACAGTGGTAAAAATGTCAGCTTGGACATTAGTGCGAAAATGATTGTCCTGAGAGTCACGAGCAACCGTAAATTGATCAACATCACAACACAACTTAAGATAGGAAGTAATGGGAACCTCATTGAACTGCTTAGCATGGTAGTCGAGGGGTAAAGGAGGTTCAAGAGAGATATGACGAGCATCACCGTGAGGTTGCACCGAAGGAGGAGGAGGCTTGAAGGTGGGACGACAAGTACCCGACTTGGGTGCGGAGGTGCGAATAATGACAAACTCGGGCTGCTCCAAATCATCCTGCTCATCCTCATAGTCGGAGCCCTCCGAAGAGGAGTTGCTAGTAGAGTTGTGAGGGCGGGCGGCACGCTTCCGAGGACGAGCCCGCTCCTGTGAGTCACCGGAGCCACCACGACGAGACATGCGAGATGGCCCACCGATGACCTGCTTGCGCGCGGAGTGCTTGGTCTTAGGAATCTCGACCTAGAGGAGGAGGAAGACCCAAATCAGCAACCCCCACCATAGATCAAAGAATCAATGGATGAGGGGAGAAGAGATGGGTGCTACCTCGGAGTGAAGAACGCGGAGGAAGATGGCGACCGGAGCGAATCAGGCAAGGGGCCGCGCCGGGGACTGCGGCGACCTGAGTAATGTGGCGTCGGCGAGGGGCATGAGCGGCGAGCGGCCGCGGCGAGGAGCCGCGAGACAGGGGCGCCGGTGGTGGGGAGCGAAAGGATTAGGGTAAAATGACCCGAATCGCACCCCACGCTATATATATGTGCCCGAGAAAGTCCCGGACGACTGGAGTCCTATGGACGTCCGATGCCTGAGCCAGGGGAAGAATTAACGGACGACCGGATAGACCGGACGTCCGGACTGAGTGTAACAGAGAACTTTTTACGGACGACCGGAGTTCTTCGGACGTCCGGTGCCTGAGCCAGGGGAAGAACTAACGGACGACCGGATAGACCGGACGTCCGGACCGAGTGTAACACAGAGCTTTTTACGGACGACCGGAGTTCTACGGTCGTCCGATGCCTGGGCCTGGGAAAAAATTATCGGAAGACCGGATAGGCCGGACGACCGGCCCGTGGGCACCAGAAGCCTTTTTACGGACGTCCGGACAGTACCGGACGACCAACACACATAAATTTTTCTATAAAAGACAATTGAGATGATGACTAGGGTAGGATATGATGATGACAATGATGAATTAGTATAATGTCAAGTAGTGAGTATCCTATGTCAATACAACAACAACACCAAAACACATACCGCTCATATATTGTTTTAGTGACAAGAGCGGTGGCTAGGGCCACCATGTATGAGTATATGTGACATGGCTCCGCAAAGAATGGAACCTTGGGTGCATAATCACTACTCCATCATTGAAAGCTCCATAGTTAGAATAACATGATACCTTTGGTAGTGTTTGTTCTTTTTATGCATTTCATAGGGTGAGAGTATGTAACATCCCAATTTTTCAATTTGGAATGTTATACATTAGATCATCATTGCATATCATATTTTATTTTTTTGCATTTTGGTTGATCCTAGAAATTCTACGCAACTCAATGACCCACGGAGAGAGTTGGGGATTTCGTTATTTTCATATTTGAGTTTTCTCAAATTTTGAGAATAGGATCATTTGATTTTAATTATTTTATCATCGATTATTTCTATTACAAAAATATGAGAGAGGGAATAAAATGACTTTCCCAAAATAAAGAAATATTGAGAATTTAGGTTTCGCGGATCATCAGCAAGGCAAGTAACACTTTGATCATACCTTTTCTACTACCCAGTTTTATTGCATTAGATCAAATCCTCACACATTGCATGATTAGGATTCTAATTAAAGTGTGGGATGGGAAGTAGTTGAGGTAGTACCTATTGCCTATTTATTATCAAACCTTTGGGAGTTACTTCCGTGTTTGCTTATTATGCCATGCTATGCTAGTAGACGTGGATTGGGTGAGTGATATCCATGACAGATGTGAGTTTGTTAATTAATGGTTTATCTAAGGTGGCAACTTAAACACACATCTGGGTGGATTGAGGCACCTGGGTATTCCAGGACTTGCCTGTTTTCTTTCGGACCGCCACCCAGGCTCAAAGGGATCATGAGACTATTCATACTAGAAACTTCCATGTGCAGCCACAAGCTATTATGGGCTCTAGCATAGTTGACTAAGTCGTGCGAACTCTTACAGTGGTAGACTAGCAGATGTAGGGGATGTAGGTGGTACGGTCTACCCGATCGTAAGGTGCTAGCGCTTCTAAAAGACTATGTCTCGGTCATCCGTCTTCTCAAACACCTTGTAGTGCGAGAAACCAAACGGAGGCGATCGAGTCTTGTGGGGAAAGTGCGCAAACCTCTGCAGAGTGTAATAAACTAATCATAGTTAGCCGTGTCCCCGGTTATGGACATCTTGAGTATCTAGTACCTGGATTATCATGTGAATCTCAACATGTTACTCTAAATTAAGTTTGTTGGGTTTTGTTTAATGATGATGCTTAATTGGGATTGAGGATGCTGTCAACCATTCTCAATATTTAACAACTACCATGATAGTAATTAAATTTATTCCTTTGAAGTAGTGAAAATTTGGCTTTACGCAAAACTGTAACCATAGAGCTTTCCACCAGCCAAATATGCATATAGTATAGCTGTTTCATTCCATTACCCTCTATGTGTTACATTACCAGCATATTCCATGTGCTGACCCGTTTCGGGCTGCAACGTTAATGTTGCAGACTTTTCAGACGATGATTAAGGAGTTTTTAGGTCGTGGTTCTATACTCAGTGATGCCGTTGGAGTTGATGGACTCACTTATCTTCCAAGCCTTCCGCTGTTATCGTTATTAGATGGCCTTAAGCCATATTAATTGTAATAAGTTCTCGTTTGAGACACTCGATGTAATAAGTGTGTGATTGCTACTCTGTTATAAATCCTCCGAGTACTGTGTGGTGTCAGCATTACTGATCCAGGGATGACACCGGAGCACAGAGATCAAACTGTTTGAGGTCTGGTCGCTACAGAGATGGTATCTGAAAGTGCGTTATATCGACTAGAGGGGGGGTGAATAGGCGATTTTTATGAAAGTCTTCAGAACATGGGAGTTTTGAAGACAAACGATAAAATTAAACCTATTACCATGCAGCGGAAGGTAGGCTACACTAGGCAAACCATAGTCAAGTATTCAACGAAGTGAAAGCACAAAGACTAATAGCAGCTAGGTAGTAAGGATCAGGTAGGAAGATATTGTGAAGCCAAACAGAACACGCAGTCACTCAGTGAAGACAAATGATAGAGCAAACATACAATGACTTCACAAGGAGTAATAGTAAGTAAAGTGAAGTGAAGATGAAACCAGTGACTCGTTGAAGACAATGATTTGTTGGACCAGTTCCAGTTGCTGTGACAACTGTACGTCTGGTTGGAGCGGCTAGGTATTTAAACCTTAGGACACACAGTCCCGGACACCCAGTCCTGAACACACAGCTCAGGACACCCAGTCCTCACCATATTCTCCTTGAGCTAAGGTCACATAGACCTCGCCCAATCACTCTGGTAAGTCTTCAAGGTAGACTCCCAAACCTTCACAGACTTCATTCACCGGCAATCCACAATGTCTCTTGGATGCTCAGAACGCGACGCCTAACCGCTGGAGGATGCACAGTCCTCAAGTGTAATAAGTCTTCAGATCACACAGACAAGAAGACTTAAGTGATGCCCAATTCTCTCTAGCTCTGGTGGTTAGGTCTTTATCCTCGCAAGGAATTCTCTCTCAAAGGTTTCAAGGTGGGTTGCTCTCAAACGACAAAAGCCGTGCTTTTAATCTGAGCAGCCAACCATTTATGGTTGTAGGGGGTGGGCTATTTATAGCCACTTGGCAACCCGACCTGATTTGTCCGAAATGACCCTGGGTCACTAAGGAACTGACACGTGTCCCAACGGTCAGATTTCAAACTCACACGACAACTTTACTTGGGCTACAATCAAAGATGACTTGTCCGACTCTGGACAAGATTCGCTCTCATAGTCTTCACTCGAAGACATAGGTTTTTGGTTTAGGCATCACTTCAGTCATTCTGACTGGTTCTCTTCGACCCCACTTAACAGTACGGTGGTTCCTATGACTCAACACAAAAGAAAAAGAACTATGAAAGATCTAAGTCTTCGAGCTCCATAGGCTTCATATCGTGTCTTCTCTTGTCATAGTCTTCAATGTGAATATCTTCATATACCACCTTTGACTTCAATGTCTTCATAAAGTGTTAGGGGTCATCTCTGGTAGTAAAACCGAATCATGAGGGACTTCTACCTGTGTTATTCTGCAATTCTCACAAACATATTAGTCCCTCAACTAGGTTTGTCGTCAATACTCCAAAACCAACTAGGGGTGGCACTAGATGCACTTACAGTATCAGAGCACACGCTGACTGTAGGACACGACCACTCAGTTAGAGACCTGGATCACTATTCACTCTCTTCTCTTCTGACCTCTCATCTTTTCTACTCTTTAGGATGGCGGATGCAAGGAACAAGTTCACGCAACCAGATGAAGATACACCCTTTGGATGTCACTTGAAGGAAGTCACTAGATACCTGAACATAGGGGTATCAAGCTTCACCAGAACCTACAACGCCACTTTACCTGAAGAAGAGTGTTGGATGATTCAAGTTCAAGTTCTAGGAAGGACGTTCATGCCAGTCACTGAGTCCATAGAGTTTTCTTTTGATGCACCAACTTGGAGTCTAGGAAAGAGCATGGCAGCTCACATCGCCATGGGACGCATTGGAGAAGTCTACCGCAATGACCTCAAGGATACTATCTACCAGATTTGTGGGCGCCGAGATGAGCACTGGGAGATGATTAGCACCAGGAAGGATAGATCAATTGCAGCTTTTATCCAGGAGTTAAACCAGCACATTCAACGACAGGAGAACCAGATGTGTGACGACATGATAGATCTGAAGAAGGCTAAGACTAGAATCAAGGAAGATTATGAAGAAGAAATTGAAGTATTGGTGGAGAAAAATGACGACCTAATCAAGAAGATTGGAATATTTATGGGAGGCCCTACACCAATAGAGGAAGACGAAGAACCCAAGGAGATTAGCCCGGAATACTAAATCATCATCGACGACACCGATTCGGATCCAGATGGAAGCGATGATGACTATGTTGATGAAGCTGGAGTAGATATCATGGAGTCTGCAACCGAAGAATATTTCTAGTAGACCACCTCATCAGTAGTAGTAGTCCACCATGTAAATATAGTAGTCCGAGCACTTTTGCGATAGTTAGATCGATTGTATGCCCTTGTTTGATTGAATGAAGTGAATTGTTTGTTTTTGCCTCATGTGCATATGGGTAGTGTTTTCTCTTTAGACCCCCTCCATTCTTAGATCTCATCTTTTCTAAACCCTCAGATGCCTCCGAGACGTGACCCCGGATTTGCCTTTCCACCGGAGCTCACTCAGTTGATCCAGCAGTAGAACACATTGATGCAGTTGCTAGTCCAGAATCAGAATCAGGGGAACAACAACAACAACCCACCACCACCACCACCAATTGACAACTTAGCCCGTTTTCTTAGGCTGAATCCTCTGGTGTTTTCTAGTAGCACCGAGCCGATAGTAGCAGATGATTGGCTCTGCAAGACAGCTAGAGAGTTGACTACAGCAGGATGCACAGATGCGGAGAAGGTGAAGTTTGCCGCACATCAACTTGAAGGACCAGCAACATCATGGTGGGAGAATTTCACAGCCACTTTCCCTGTCGACACTGTCACATGGGACCAGTTTCAGCAGACTTTTCGTACTGCGCATGTTTCAGCAGGAGCTATGGCCATGAAGAAGCGTGAGTTTCGCAACTTGCGCCAAGGAGGACGGACAGTTGGCCAGTATGTGGAGGACTTTAGTAAGTTAGCACGTTATGCCCCAGATGATGTCGCTACGGATGCATCTAAGCAGGAGAAGTTTCTGGAAGGACTGAATGATGAGTTGAGCATGCAGTTGATGGTAGCAACCTTTAACAACTACCAGGAGTTGGTAGATCGTGCTCTTATGATTGAAGGGAAGCAGCAGCAAATTGAGAATCGCAAGAGGAAGTATGGACAAGGAAAGTACACTTCAGGAGCTCAGCAGAAGCCACGTTTTACCCCTAGACCGGGAGGACATTTTCAGCATACCCATGGAGGAGGTAGCTCGCACAATCACAATGGCACCAGGAATGGAAATGGAAATGGAGGAAGCAATGGCCAGAATCGCACCAACCCATCAACCCCAGCCAAGAAGGACCTGAGCCAAGTCACTTGCTTTAAGTGTTCGAAGACCAGACACTATGCCAATGAATGCCCTGAGATACAAAATGGAAATGGCAATGGAAGCTCTGGGAAGAAGCCGAACCCTTTTAATAGGGGACAGGTGAACCACGTTAGCGTGGAGGAGGTTGAAGCTCAGCCTGATGCAGTAATAGGTAAGTTTCTGGTTAAGTCATTTACTGCACTCGTTCTTTTTGATACTGGTGCATCGCATTCATACATCTCCAGGGGATTTGTGAATAAGTATAACCTACCAATCCAAGCCCTTAGGTCACCCATGTTAGTAACCTCGCCTGGAGCAGAGTATGTGGCTAGTCTATGGTGTGATCGGTTACCATTAAGGATTGGTAACTATGTTTTTCCCTCAAACCTAATAGTATTGGAATCTCAAGGATTGGATGTGATATTAGGCATGGATTGGTTATCAAAGTATGAAGGAGATATTAAATGCGCTAGTAAGTCAATTTAGCTTACCACCCCAGAAGGGAGAAGGATCAAGTATGTATCCCGACATGTGCCGAAGAGGACTCAAGTAAATTGCTTAACAGGAGTTGTGCAGGAGGAAGTACCAGTGGTAAGGGATTTTCCTGAAGTATTTCCAGAGGAGTTGCCAGGCATGCCACCGGATAGAGATATTGAGTTTTTGATTGAGCTATTGCCAGGCACCGGGCCAATATCAAAGAGACCATATAGGATGCCAGCAAAGGATTTGGTAGAAATTAAGAAGCAGATTAAGGAGTTACTGGATAAGGGATATATTCGCCCAAGTTCTTTGCCTTGGGGATCGCTAGTACTTCTAGTGGAGAAGAAGGATGGATCGTTAAGGATGGTTGTTGATTATTGAGGATTGAACGAAGTAACGATTAAGAACAAGTACCCACTACCAATGATCAATGATCTGTTTGATTGATTGCAAGGAGCTAAGGTATTTTCCAATATCGATCTACGATCAGGATACCACCAGTTGAAGATTCGAGAACAGGATATTCCTAAGACAGCTTTTACCACCAGGTATGGCTGTACGAGTATACCGTTATGTCATTTGGTCTGACTAACGCACCTGCCTATTTTATGAACATGATGAACAAAGTATTTATCGAGTTTTTGGATAAGTTCGTCGTAGTGTTCATTGATGATATCCTGGTTTATTCGAAGAATGAAGAGGAGCATAAGGAGCATTTGCGTTTGGTACTTGGAAAGCTCAAAGAACATCACTTATATGGCAAGTTCAGCAAATGTGAGTTTTGGTTGAAGGAAGTAGGATTCCTCGGACATGTTATATCTGGAGAAGGTATAACAGTAGATCCTACCAAAGTAGATACCGTGACCAAGTGGGAAGCACCAACTACAGTGGGAGAGATCCAGAGTTTTCTTGGACTCGCAGGATACTACCGGAGATTCATTGAGAATTTCTCAAAGATTGCGAAGCCTATGACGGAGTTATTAAAGAAAGATACCAAGTTCATATGGATGGAGGAATGTGAGGCTAGTTTCCAGGAGTTGAAGAAACGTTTGGTTACCTCACCAGTGTTGATTTTGCCAGACCAGACCAAAGATTATGAGGTGTATTGCGACGCTTCACGTCGAGGACTTGGAGCAGTGCTTATGCAGGAAGGGAGAGTTGTTTCATATGCCTCAAGACAACTGAAGCCTCATGAGTTGAATTATGCCACGCATGATTTGGAGTTAGCAGCCATAGTGCATGCTTTGAAAACATGGAGGCATTTCCTCATTGGAAACCATTGTGAGGTGTACATGGATCATAAGAGTTTGAAGTACATTTTCACACAGAAGGAGTTGAATCTCAGACAAAGGAGATGGTTGGAACTCATCAAGGATTATGATATGAGATTGCAATACCATCCCAGAAAGGCTAATGTAGTAGCTGACACCTTAAGCCGTAAGAGCCATGTCAATACATTAATGACGAGAGAAATACCCAAGGAGTTAGCAGAAAATCTTCGTGAACTATGTTTGGAAATAGTTCCGAGAGGCTATGTAGCAGCATTGGAGATTCAGTCAACCTTGATGGAATCAGAGAAGCTCAGAAGACTGACAAAGAGTTTGCCGCTATAAAGGAGAAACTGAGCAAAGGAAAAGCTAAAGGATTTCGTGAGGATGAGCACGACACCCTATGGTTTGAAGACCGTGTTTATGTGCCCAATGACCCGGAGATCAGGAAGTTGATTCTGCAAGAGGCACACGATTCACCATATTCGATTCACCCAGGAAATACCAAGATGTATTTGGATTTGAAGGATATTTTCTGGTGGACCGGAATGAAGAAGGATATTGCGGAGTATGTAGCAGTTTGTGATGTATGTCAGAGAGTAAAGGCAGAGCATCAGAAGCCAGCAGGATTGTTACAACCATTGCCGATACCCGAATGGAAGTGAGATAAGTTAGGCATGGATTTTATCACGGGATTACCCAGGACTCGTTCAGGCTACGACTCGATTTGGGCTGTAGTTGATCGATTGACGAAAGTAGCTCATTTCATCCCAGTAAAGACCATTACACCAGTGCTAAGTTGGCAAATATATACTTGACCAGGATCGTATGTTTGCATGGAGTTCCAAGGAGTATCGTATCAGATAGAGGAACCCAGTTTACCTCAAAGTTCTGGAAGCAGTTGCACGAAACTTTGGGTACCAGGCTAGAATTCAGTACAACTTTTCATCCACAGACAGATGGATAGACCGAGAGAGTCAATCAGATTTTGGAGGATATGCTGAGAGCTTGTGCGCTAGATTACGGATCTAGTTGGGACGACAATTTGCCATATGCAGAGTTCTCTTACAACAATAATTACCAAACCAGTTTAAAGATGGCCCCTTTCGAAGTCTTGTACGGAAGGAGGTGCAGGACACCGTTGTCATGGGACGAAGTTGGAGACCGCCAGTTGTTTGGACCTGACTTGATTAAAGAGTCTGAACAGAAGGTGAAGTTGATTCGCGATAGGCTCAAGGTAGCCCAGTCCAGACAAAAGAGTTATGTAGATTCTAAACGCAAGGAGACCATTTACGAAGTCGGAGATAGAGCTTATCTTCGAGTATCTCCACTTCGGGGAACAAAGCGTTTTGGAGTTAAAGGGAAGTTAGCGCCACGATTTGTAGGACCATATCGAGTTTTGGAGCGTATAGGAGAAGTGGCCTACAAGTTGGAATTACCTGAAGGATAGTCAGGAGTTCATGATGTGTTCCACGTTTCCCAGTTGAAGAAGTGTCACACGGAGATGGCTGACATACCGATGAGAGACACAGTGCCTTTGGAAACTATTCAGTTGGATAACGACTTGACCTACGAGGAGAGACCCGTTAAGATTCTCGAGTTTGCCAATCGAGTCACTCGCAGCAAGGTTATCAAGTTTTGCAAAGTTCAGTGGAGCCTACACACAGAGGATGAAGCCACCTGGGAACAAGAGGAAGAATTGCTCAAGGACCACCCTCACCTATTTCCTAGCCAACCCGAATCTCGAGGGCGAGATTCATCTTAAGGGGGGTAGGTTTGTAACATCCCAAATTTTCAATTTGGAATGTTATACAGTAGATCATCATTGCATATCATATTTTATTTTTTTGCATTTTGGTTGACCCTAAAAATTCTACGCAACTCAATGACCCACGGAGAGAGTTGGGGATTTCGTTATTTTCATATTTGAGTTTTCTCAAATTTTGAGAATAGGATCATTTGATTTTAATTATTTTATCATCAATTATTTCTATTACAAAAATATGAGAGAGGGAATAAAATGACTTTCCCAAAATAAAGAAATATTGAGAATTTAATAATAAAATCAAATAAGATTTTATTTCGGAGTTTTTCGGTGTTTTATTTGAATTTAGGAAAAATGTGCATTTTTCAAAATTGCATTTAGGCCCCAAATAAATGTTCACCTTGTGAGGCTTGATTTTAGAAGCCCGTGAAAATTTATTTTGGAATTTTTGGAGTCCGTTTAGTATTTCTTTTTATTTTTCTTCTGCGCGTAAAAAAAACGCGCACCGACCTAGGGCCGTGTCCGACTAGGACTCCCGGCCCGTTAGGCTATATATAGCCGGGGGAGGCCCAGCCGAAACCCTAGCCAGCCCCAAGCCGCCCCAGCCGCCGCCGCCGCCGCGCCGCCGCCCCGCCCCACCGCCGGACGCCGCCGCCGCCGCACGCCGCCCGAGGTTCGCCGCCGCCTCGATTTCCGCGCCGGTTTTTTTATTTTTTTCGAAAAACCATTCGGTTTTTCCGTCGGTTTTTTAGTTTCAGAGTTTTTTAAATAGATCGCTTTTCCGGTTTATTTAAATAGCAAGCGTTCGTCCGTTCGTTCGTTCTAGCGAACGTTCGTCGTTTTTTTTCTCGGATTAAATCTGCGATTTTTCTGATCGTGATTCCTGATCCGATTTTTGTTTTAGTATATCTTTTCGCTCGTTTATCGGAATCAGGCGATTCAAGCGCCTGGAGTTTCGTCTCGAAACCCTCTATCCGTTTAACCAACTTAAACAAGATTTTGCTACTGTAAAATTTGCCCTAGATCCAGATTTCTAGAACGAAGTTGTTTTCTTTCGCCGTTTGACTTTCGTTGTTTCGTTCGATTTGATTCTTTTTGCCAACCGGTGTTCTTAAGTTGAACCTTCTGGTTAGATCTCTTATTTGAGTTTTACCCGTGCTTTAGATGAGTACTTATTGTATGCATGTTTGTTTGTCTGCGATAGAATACCCGGAGTGCGCCGCTTGTTACTTCGAATCTCTAGGTTTCGCGGATCATCAGCAAGGCAAGTAACACTTTGATCATACCTTTTCTACTACCCAGTTTTATTGCATTAGATCAAATCCTCACACATTGCATGATTAGGATTCTAATTAAATTGTGGGATGGGAAGTAGTTGAGGTAGTACCTATTACCTGTTTATTATCAAACCTTTGAGAGTTACTTCCGCATTTGCTTATTATGCCATGCTATGCTAGTAGACGTGGATTGGGTGAGTGATATCCATGACATATGTGAGTTTGTTAATTAATGGTTTATCTAAGGTGGCAACTTAAACACACATCTGGGTGGATTGAGGCACCTGGGTATTCCAGGACTTGCCTGTTTTCTTTCGGACCGCCACCCAGGCTCAAAGGGATCATGAGACTATTCATACTAGAAACTTCCGTGTGCAGCCACAAGCTATTATGGGCTCTAGCATAGTTGACTAAGTCGTGCGAACTCTTACAGTGGTAGACTAGCAGATGTAGGGGATGTAGGTGGTACGGTCTACCCGATCGTAAGGTGCTAGCGCTTCTGAAAGACTATGTCTCGGTCATCCGTCTTCTCAAACACCTTGTAGTGCGAGAAACCAAACGGAGGCGATCGAGTCTTGTGGGGAAAAGTGCGCAAACCTCTGCAGGGTGTAATAAACTAATCATGGTTAGTCGTGTCCCCGGTTATGGACATCTTGAGTATCTAGTACCTGGATTATCATGTGAATCTCAACATGTTACTCTAAATTAATTTTGTTGGGTTTTGTTTAATGATGATGCTTAATTGGGATTGAGGATGCTGTCAACCATTCTCAATGTTTAACAACTACCATGATAGTAATTAAATTTATTCCTTTGAAGTAGGGAAAAATTGGCTTTACGCAAAACTGTAACCATAGAGCTTTCCACCAGCCAAATATGCATATAGTATAGCTGTTTCATTCCATTACCCTCTATGTGTTACATTGCCAGCATATTCCATGTGCTGACCCGTTTCGGGCTGCAATGTTAATGTTGCAGACTTTTCAGACGACGATTAAGGAGTTTTTAGGTCGTGGTTCTATACTCAGTGATGCCGTTGGAGTTGATGACCTCACTTATCTTCCAAGCCTTCCGCTGTTATCGTTATTAGATGGCCTTAAGCCATATTAATTGTAATAAGTTCTCGTTTGAGACACTCGATGTAATAAATGTGTGATTTCTACTCTGTTATAAATCCTCTGAGTACTGTGTGGTGTCAGCATTACTGATCCAGGGATGACACCGGAGCACAGAGATCAGACTGTTTGAGGTCTGGTCACTACAGAGTACTCATTAGTTGAGTGTCTCCCCCTAAATATATGCCTACATCAAGACAAGACATTATGACAATGCATGCATGGGTACTAGTTTTCACATAATGTTGTCAAGCTCAAAGATACCAAGTTCACGCCTAAGTTGATAAAACCTTGCTTCATCCAATGGCTTCGTGAAAATATCTGCAAGTTGCATATCTGTCCCAACATGAGCAATAGCAATATCACCCTTCTCCACATGATCTCTCAAGAAGTGATACCTAATATCAATGTGCTTGGTGCGGGTATGATATTTGGGGTTCTCAGTAATATTGATGGCACTTTCATTATCACATAGAAGAGGCACATGTCTATAGGTGATACAGTAATCCTTCAAAGTTTGCCTCATCCATAGTAATTGAGTGGCACAACTGGCGGTTGCAACGTATTCAGCTTCTGCGATGGAGAGAGCAACACAATTTTGTTTCTTCGAGAACCAACTTACCAAGGAGCGTCCAAGAAACTGACAAGCACCGGAGGTGGACTTACGATCCACTTTGTCGCCAGCCCAATCCGCATCCGTGTACTCAATGAGATCAAACTTAGCATCCTTGGGGTACCATAGACCCAACTTTGGGGTGTGAACAAGGTATCTAAGAATATGCTTAACCGCCTTATGATGACTTTCCCTAGGGGAAGCTTGATATCTAGCACACATGCATACACTAAACATGATGTCTGGTCTAGATGCACAAAGATAAAGCAATGAACCAATCATAGAGTGATAAATAGATGGGTCGAAAGGAATACCATTTGTGTCTTCAGTGAGTGCAATTTCGGTTGACATGGGTGTCTTACATGGACTAGCATCAGACATGCAAACTTCTCTAAGATATCCTTGAGGTATTTTGCTTGAGACAAGAAAATTCCTTCTTGAAATTGTTGGATTTTAAATCCGAGGAAGAACTTCAAATCCACATTGAGTGACATTTCAAAATTCTTGGTCATGGAAGTCGCAAACTTCTTGCACAAATGAATGTTAGGGGAACCAAAAATGATATCATCTACATAGATTTGGTATAAGATCAAATCACCCTTGTCCCTCTTAGTAAAAAGAGTGGGATCGATCACCCCTCTCACAAAACCATCATCGAGTAGAAACTTCTTAAGATGATCATACCAAGCACGAGGTGCTTGTTTGAGGCCATGCAAAGCCTTATGAAGTTTATACACATAGTCTTTGTGATCGGGATCAACGAACTCAGGTGGTTGTGATACATATACTTCTTCTTGTAGAGGACCGTTAAGGAAAGAACTCTTCACATCCATTTGATGTAATGTAAAACCATTGAAAGCAGCATAAGCAAGTAAGATGCAAATGGATTCAAGATGGGCAACGGGGGTAAAGGTCTCACCAAAGTCTAAACCTTCAACTTGTGAGTACCCTTGTGCCACTAACCTCTTGCCTTGTTACAGATGATTACACCATTCTCATCTTGCTCATTCTTGAAAATCCACTTTGTTCCAATGACGTTGTGCTCGGTAGTTGGCCTCTTGACTAATGACCACACTTGGTTGCGTTCAAAACTGTTCAACTCTTCTTGCATAGCAACGAGCCAATCGTTGTCCATCAATGCATCTTTTACCTTGAGAGGCTCAACACTAGACACAAATGAGAAGTGAGCACAAAATTTTGTCAAGTGTTTACGAGTAACTCTACCTTTTGATATGCTGGTGAGAATTTTGTCAACATCAACACGACCAGCCACATGAGGCATGATGGAGGTACGAGTTTCACGAGGTTCAACTTCATGTCCATCATCCACGTCCTCAACATATGGATCATTAATGTGTGGTGGAAGATCTTCTTCTTCATCTTGCATTTGTTGAGGTTCAGCGTTAATGATTGCACTTTCTTGTTCTTGGCCTTGAGGATGATCTTGTTCTTGATGATTATCATGAAGATGAACTTGATCATCATCTTGTACTTGGTCTATGGGCATTGGTTGAGCAATCGGAGCTTGTGGTGGTATGGGCGTTGAGGTAGTTTGATGATGCGTGAAGCTTCCATCTTCTTCTTCATCATCATGAGGTTCTTGTTCCATCGAAAGAACTGCACCAACACCCATGGTCAAGATATCTTGAGAAGAATCTTCTTCACCTGCATCACTTAGATCAACTTGCTCCCCATGGGAGCCATTAAATTCATCAAACACCACGTCACAAGTTTCTACAACACATCCATTGGATTTGTTGTAGACTCTATAGGCGTGAGAGTTTGATCCATAGACAACAAATATGCCCTCAATGGTTTTGGATTGAAATTTTCCTAACCGTTCTCTTTTGTTGAGGATGAAACATTTGCACCCAAATACATGAAAGTACTTGACATTTGGCTTGTTCCCAGTTAAGAGCTCATATGGAGTCTTTTCCAATATAGTGCGGAGAAAGAGCCGGTTTGATGCATGGATGCGGTGTTGACAGCTTCGGCCCAAAAACTATGTGGCGACTTGTATTCATCCAACATGGACCTTGCCATCTCCACAAGTGTGTGGTTCTTCCTTTCTGCTACACCATTTTGTTGGGGAGTGTATGGAGCTGAATATTGATGCTCAACCCCTTCATCACTAAGAAATTCTTCCAAGGTGTAGTTCTTTAACTCAGAGCCATTATCACTTCTTATTGCTAAGATTTCTTTGTCAAACTTGCGTTGAGCTTGCTTGGCAAAATCAATGAAGGTGATCTTCGTCTCGTCCTTGGACTTGAGGAAGAAGACTCATGTATATCTTGAGTAATCATCAACAATGACAAGTCCATACTTTTTCCCACCAAGACTATCCCATGAAGGGGCCCAAAAAGATCCACATGAAGGAGCTCTAGAGGCCTTGAAGTAGATACAATATTCTTGGGTGGGTGCTTTGATTGATGTTGCTTCTCGGCTATGCATGCACTACACACACGATCATTCTCAAAAGAGACATTTGTTAGTCCAAGGATGTGATTACCCTTTAAGATATCTTGAAGATTTCTCATGCCGACATGGGTTAGCCGGCGATGCCATAGCCACCCCTTGTCGGCCTTGGCCATTAGACAAGTTGCATGGAATGTGCTTTCTTTTGAGAAATCAACTGTGTAAAGGTTGCCATCCAACTCTCCAACAAAGGCCACTTCGAGAGTATCTCCCTTAAATACTTTCACATCCGTTAGTCCAAAGAGTGTATCATAGCCAACAGAAGCCAATTGGCGAACATAAAGCAAATGGTATTTAAGGGATTGGACAAGCATGACATTTGCAAGAGACATGTCATTTGTGATAGCCACTTTGCCCAACCCTAGTACCTGTCCTTTTGATCCTCCACCAAACATAATGCTCATAAATGGTTGAATAGCTTCCAAGAAATCGTAGAGCAATTTTCTATCTCCGGTCATATGATTGGTACATCCACTATCAGTCACCCATTTTACTCCACCGGAGAAGGCAACCTACACACAATTATGACTTGGTTAGAGGCACCCATTTTGCAATGGGACCTCTCAAGTTATTCACAAGGGTCTTAGGGCCCAAATAGCATAAAACCAGAATGCATTTCGAGGACCAACAAACTTAGCATAAACTTCTCCATCCTTAGTCTTACGAAGTACATAGGATGGAGGCATGAACTATTTCGGCTTGTTGAGAGTGGACATGCCCCTTGTAGCCTTCCCACACACAACCTTACCTTTCTCCTTGTGCCCTTCTCGTACAAAAGTTTCTTTGAGAGGGGTGGTGCACTTTTGATAGGATGCCTTCTTCTTGCTTGTGCTTGGGTCAAACCCGAGTCCCTCTTTGGCAAACACCTCATTGTGTTGGCTCAATACCTCATTAAGGTTATTTTGTCCTTGAGCACATGTCATGAGACCTTTCTCGATTTGAGCCTTAAGAAAGCTATTCTCCTCAAGAATATATGTAGATCACTACTAGATTTAGTAGTACAAGAGTCAACATTGATAATAGGAGAAGAGTAAGCCTTGGCTAGAGTTTCAAGATAAGTAAGCTTGAGAGTCTCAAAACTCTTTGTAAGAAGAGTAAGCTCTTCTTCCTTAGTCTTGAGGGACATGGATAGCAAGTTTTATGTGGGAGAGACCACTGCTAGCATGTCATCCCTGACTTGGAATTCTATGCACTTATGATTGGAACTATTAGCAAGCATCCGCAACTACTAACGTTCCTTAAGGTAAAACCCAACCATAGCATTAATATATATTGGTCCCCCTTCAATCCCATATGCATCAATTTCTATGCTAGGTTGAAGCTTCTGTCACTCTTGCCCTCCAATACATAGTCCTATTAACATACAACTAACCCTATGTTGTGATCCACATGCGCGCTCATATGATGGGCACCAAAGGACAGCAACATAACCACAAGAAAATTAAATCAATCATAGCAATTCACCAATTACCGATAGGACCAACGAAAATCTACTCAGACAGCATAGGATGGCAACACATCATTGGATAATAATATGAAGCATAAAGCACCATGTTCAAGTAGAGGGTACAACGGGTTGCGGGAGAGTGGACCGTTGTAGATAGATGGGGAAAGGTGATGAAGATGTTGGTGAAGATGACGGAGGTGTTGGTGTAGATCGCCGTCACACAATGATGGCCCCGCCGGCGTTCCGGTGCCACTGGGAGAGAGGGGGAGAGAGCCCCCTTCTTCTCCTTCTTCTTCTTATTCCTCAACCCTTCTCCCTAGATGGGAGAAGGGTTTCCCCTCTGATCCATGGCCTCCAGAGATTGGATCTGTCTCTCTGTCTCTCTCTGTTTCCACATTCCAGATTATGCCCTTTCACCGTTTCTTATATTCCCGGAGATCCGTAACTCCGATTGGATTGAAATCTGAACACGATTTTTATCCGGATATTAGCTTTCTTGTGGCGAAAGAAGGGCACCAACCGCCTTACGGGGTGTCCATGAGGGTCAGGGGCGCGCCCCCTGCCTCGTGCCCCCCTCGGGCATCATCTCGCGTTGATTCCACTTCCCAAAATTCACATATATTCCAAAAAAATCTCCGTCAGTTTTTATCTCGTTTGGACTCCATTTGATATGGATTTTCTATGAAAAAAAAACATGCAACAAACAGGAACTGGCACTCGGCACTGGATCAATATGTTAGTCCCAAAAATAGTATAAAAAGTTGCCAAAAGTATATGAAAGTTATATAATATTGCCATGGAACAATCAAAAATTATAGATACGACGGAGACGTATTAGCAACCATGTGGGGCCAGTGCTATGAGGTGTCGCGTCAACTCGTACAACGAGGAGAAGCTTGATTTTACTACTACACGCATTCTCCCTCGCCCATGCGCGTGGTGGCTATCCCTCCCGCACGTGGTGGACGGACATGCAGCAGTGGAATCGATACTGTAGAAGTAGTAGTAACATCATTGTTCGTCTTCTCGAAGAGGCGAAGAGCCAAGCGCAACCCGAACGTGGCAGTTGCGAACACTCGCGTGGCAGTCTTTGTGTAGGGGTGGGGCGTGGTGCGGAGCCTTGGAGCACGCATATAGCCAGGCTCTTGCATGAGACAAAATTGCTATTTGATCCCACTATTGGAGTACTAGGACTTGCTAGTATAGCCCTGTAAACCGGAAAGGAGTATTTGCCTTTCTAGAGATTTCAACAAGTGACTAGACTACACCGCGTGCAGTACTGGCTCAAATCTCAAATATCATCAACCAAGGCATTTTGTGATTGGAGGAATGTATCTCCTACCTTTAGCAGCTGTGGTGAAGTGGCCTCGAAGTTGGACTGGACAAAGCAACCATCATTTCATTGGAACGCTCGTTGAAGCCCTTTCTCCCCTTTCTTGAAGAAAACCTCACTCCAGGCTACTCACTTCTGCCATTTTTCTTCTTTATCGACGAAGGAAAGGTGGGTGAATCAGTGATGCTACTATATTTTCATTCCAAGAATCTTCTTTTTTTGAAGCACCGACCGATTCTCACAGCCTATTCTTTTCCCGTTTTCATTGCGATTGTGGTTTCCTTTCGATTGCTTTTTGTTCGTAAGTTCATTGATGGATCCTGGAGCACTAGGCAAAGAGTTGCCAACGGACAACCCACTGGAGACAGCGATCTCCAGGAAGCGAGCACCGACCAACGAGTTGACCATGTTGGCGGGCCAACCCATGGAGACGAAGAACTCCAAGAAACAAGCACTGGCCAAAGAGTTGATGACGTTGGCGGACGAACTCCTCAAAGAAAGTTGGAAGGACAGCAAGGGCCCCACCGTGCCTACCCTAAAAACTCTAATGGCCACCTATGTGATGCTCAAGGCCGAGTTTGAGGAGATAGTTTCCGTTGAGAAGCAGTATTCCCCTTGTTGGGGATATTACTACTGGAGGTAAACCGGCCTTATGTAGCCGGGTTGACTCCTTGAAGATTAGAAGCCCATAAAGATGCAAGGATGATGGCGCTTCATGGAGGCCCAAGGCCCAAAGGCGGGTTAAAGCATGTAAATGTAAACCGGCTTAGTCATGTAACTTGTATTGTAAGATAGGAAGGACAGAGACCGAACTGGATACGTTTATGATCCGGCTCGAGACTCTGTAAATCGGCGGACGTCAACCTATGTATATAAAGGGACGACCCGGCAGCGGTTTAGAGAGATAGACAACAACAACTCGAAAGCCAGACAAAGCGGATTCGCTCCCTGGCCTTCGAAACATTAGCAATACCAATCACAACTAGATGTAGGCTTTTACCTTCCTCGAAGGGGCCGAACTAGTATAAAATTCCCCGTGTCCCTTGTCCGGTTTAACCCCTTAAGCTAACCTGTAGCGATGGCTCCACGACTAAGTCCTTTCACAAGGAAATCTGCCGTGACAAACCCACGACAGTTGGCACCCACCGTGGGGCTATCGCACGATGGTTTTGAGTTCTTGAAGGGAAGCTTCGATGGACTTAAGGGATACGCTGTGGGCCGGATGACGAAGAGTCATCGCGGCAAGCTCTACATCGACAACGCAGGATGGGGTCCCGAGGCTGATTCAATCGAATACGGGTACCGGGTCCCCTTTGGTGGGATTCACGTCTTCATCGGCAAGATCGGCGAACCGTCCCCCGAGCCGGACATCTGCACCGACATCATCGAAACAGCTCGGCATGCAAGTTCTTCGCCGGTTCAGCCCGAGGCAAGGCATGTTTTCATAGGTGTCGTCCATGGATCGGGGTACTAGGATGGGCCGGTGTCCGATGGAGAAACCGTAGTCTACTCTGATGACGAGTCTTCTGAAGAGACCGAATCGCTTTACCAGTTGCAGGACGGCCAGATTGAGGGAGGATCCGAGGGCAACAGTATTCCGGATTCCCCCGGCCTGCCAAACCGGGCCGCCATCTTCATGGCCGGCACACAATCGGCGCCTCATTCATCTACCGCCATAGCAATGCTCTCCGGTTCAACGACGGCCGCACCAGCAGGGGCAGGAAGCTCGGCGCCACCTCTGGCCCAAGTCTTGTCTGATTTGTTCGACACACTAGCAACGTTGATGACCGCAGAGGTGGACGCAGCAGCCAGGGATCAGCACAATGCAAATATTGCAAAAGTGAAGGATTAGATAGCCCAGGCTAAATCGGACCTAGCAACAGAGAATGCCAGGATGGCTACCGAGCGGGCCGAGTTGGAAGCGCGGGCCTACCGGATTAGACTGGATGAAAATGCTTCAGAGGAAGTCATAAGAAGAAGGTATCGATCATGTCTCCCGTCGATTTATGAGCCGCAGAATCTTTTCAACACGCCAGGTGCGGGAGCTGGTAACCAACCCACACTCAACCGAGCGGGGGCGCCGGGAGCAGGAGCGCCGGTTCAGCCGCGCACGACGGACCTGCCTCGCCAGAACAACGTTGTGCCATCGACGCTGCCCGAGCATTATTCCAACCCGTTGGACAACATTGTGGCCGCCGCTTCACGCCTGGCGGCCCTCCCAACCGACGGCGAGTCACCAGTTGTAGTGGAAGCACGTCGGGCCAGGGATCTCCTTCAAATAGTGCTAAATCAACAACAGGCATATTCACACAGTCGTGAGAGGATCCATTCCACTCCCCGTCCAAGCCGGAGTTATGCAGACACGTGGAGGACAAACTGGCCGTGTCCAGTAGCGCATGTCACCGAAATTCACCACGGGGGAACAACCAGGCCGGGGGAGGCGCTAATGCGCAAGATGTTGTGGACCATGGCCGTGCATGTCGGGAGGCCGAGTTGACAGCTCGACATGGAGCACGACAACATACTCCGGTTCACCCCACGGCCTCCATGGATCCAGGGGTGATGTTCAGTTCCTTAGGGGTGCCATGTTTGACTCCCGCTTTATGTAATGTGAGACTGCCCACGGATTTCAAGGGACCTCGTAAGGTACCAAATTACACCGCCTATTTGCAACCAGAGGCGTGGGTGGAAAGCTATGAGATGGCAATGGAAATGTTAGATGTGGATGAGGCAGTGTGTGCTAAATATTTCACCATGATGTTGGAAGGAATAACTCGCACTTGGTTGAAGAGCTTGCCAACCAACTCTGTTGGATCATGGGCCGAATTGAAGCACCGGTTTATCCAGAACTTCAAGGATACGTGTAAGCAGCCGATGTCAATCGTAGATCTGGCCGCTTGTGTCCAAGAGGAAGGGGAGTCCACGACCCATTGGGTCAAACGAGTTTTAGCGATTTTGCATTCATCAGATCATATCAATGCAGACACGACAGTGTTAACATTAGAGGGCAATTGTCGTTTCAAACCGTTAAAACAGAAGTTGGGAAGGCTCAAACGTCACTGCAATGACATGTCAACACTCATGGCCGCTTTGGTTAAATACGCTGATTTAGATAATACCAAGGATCCGGATTCAGAGGAGGACAAACCGGAGAAAGGTAAGAAGAACGGCAATGCCAAAGGTCAGGAACATAATCCGGCAGGCCATGGAAGTGGTGGTAAGTGCAAGGCCGACAGTAGCTTGGACTTTGTTGCAAACACCAACGTGCAGGAGAATGGCCAGCGCCATAAAGGCAAGCAGCCCCAGAGGGTTGGAGGTTCAGGCAACAATTTGGAGCGCCTGTTAAATCAGCCCTGTCCAAAGCATGGATCGAAGGAGAAGCCGGCGTCACATCTTTGGAAAGATTGCTATATCATGCGGGACTTCAAGAATTCCAATATGTTCCAGTATGACAACGGCCCGCCCGACGGTTCAGGAGGAGGTTTCCACGGGTCGGGTTACGGAGGTGGTGGTTCTGGTTCAGGGTTTCCAGGCAATCAAATCGGACACGTCAATCAAGGACACCAAGGCAACCAGGGAGGTTACAATCATCAGGGGAGTCAGCAGCAGCAGCAGTCGGGTTATCAGAGCAATCCCAAACAGCTGAACAACGGGCAATATCATGTCTTCACTACTAGTTTGTGCAAACGTGATCAGAAGCTTCACAAAAGGGCAGTCAACTCTGTTGAGCCGGCAGTACCTCCGTATTTACGCTGGTCGGAGCAACCTATTTTGTGGAGTAGAGATGATCACCCGCCCCGGGTTGATAATCCAGGTCATTTGGCCTTGGTGGTAGCCCCTCAAGTTGGGGGGTACAAGTTCACTAAAGTGCTCATGGATGGGGGAAGTAGTATCAATATTTTGTATTATGATACATTCCGCCGTATGGGGTTGACAGATAATGATCTTAAACCGTCAAATACGGTCTTTCATGGTGTGGTGCCTGGTAAGTCTACATATCCTGTTGGTAAGATAGCTTTGGAGGTAGCTTTTGGAGATGACTATGACTCAAGGTTAGAAACATTGACATTTGAGGTGGTAAAGATCAAAAGTCCGTACCACGCCTTGTTTGGCCGGCCGGTTTATGCTAAGTTTATGGCAAGGCCATGTTATGTTTATCTACAGCTTAAAATGCCAGGTCATAAAGGGACTATCACAGTACATGGAAGTAGAAAGATTGCTTTGGAGTGTGAAGAAGGCGATGCGGCTTATGCTGAGTCAGTTTGTGCCACGGAGGAGTTAAAATTCTATAAGGAGCAAGTTGATTCGGCAGACATGACCTCTTTAAAAAAGCCAACTACAGAACATGATCCAGCGTTGAAGTTCAAATCGGCTATAGACACTAAGATGGTTGACTTTGTTCCTGGCGATTCATCCAAACAGTTCAGCATCAGCGCTAACCTGGATCCCAAATAGGAAAGCGCGCTCATCGAGTTCATCCGTGAGAATCGGGACATCTTCGCATGGAAACCTTCTGACATGCCAGGTGTACCGAGGGAACTCGCTGAGCACACACTCAACATTGATCCTAAGTTCAAACCGGTCCGGCAGTTCCTCCGCCGTTTCAACAAGGAGAGACACAAGGCTATAGGTGAAGAGGTAGCCCGTCTATTGGCTGCTGTGTTTATTGTCGAAGTTTTTCATCGAGAGTGGTTGGCCAATCCGGTGCCGGTTCTTAAGAAAAATGGCACTTGGCGCATGTGTGTGGACTACACAGATTTAAACAAGGCTTGCCCTGCAGACCCCTTTGCTCTCCCTCGCATCGATCAGATAATTGATGGTACGGCGGGTTGTGACCATTTGTGTTTTCTGGATGCTTACTCTGGTTATCATCAGATCGAAATGGCAGTTAAGGACCAGGAGAAGACAACCTTTATAACTCCCTTTGGAGCCTTCTGCTATGTTTCCATGCCCTTTGGACTCAAGAGTGCTCAGGCAACTTACCAGCGATGTGTTCAGAATTGCCTTCATAAACAAATTGGGCGCAATGTTCATGCGTATGTGGATGATATTGTGGTCAAATCTAGAAAGGTGGGGACATTGATAGATGATCTATGAGAAACCTTTGACAATCTGCGGGTTTACAAGATGATGCTCAATCCGGAGAAGTGTGTCTTCGGTGTCCCGGCCGGCAAACTCTTAGGCTTTCTAGTTTCAAACAGAGGCATTGAAGCTAATCCGGAAAAGATTGTAGCAATTACATCCTTGGCTAAACCGGCGTGTATTAACGATGTTCAACGTCTGGCCGGCCGGATTACAGCCTTGAGCCGGTTTGTCAGCCGCCTTGGAGAAAAGGCCATCCCTTTATATCAGATGCTCAAGAAAACAGATAACTTTGTTGGGAGTGAGGCAGCTGATAAAGCGTTCGAGGATCTGAAGAGGCAACTAGTTGAACCGCTCGTGCTTGCAGCGCCGATCGATAAAGAGCCATTATTATTATATGTGGTTGCTAATGCCCGGGCTGTTAGCGTAGCCATTGTGGTAGAGCGCAAGGAGCCTGGCAAGGAGTATCCGGTTCAACGGCCGGTTTATTATATCAGTGAGGTACTCATTGAGTCAAAACAGAGGTATACACATTGGCAGAAACTGGTGTATGGGGTGTTTATGGCAAGCCGGAAGCTTAAACACTATTTTCAGGGCCATCCCATCACAGTGGTCAGTTCAGCTCCTCTGGGCGACATCATTCAAAACGGAGAGGCAACTGGCCGGGTTGCCAAGTGGGCCATTGAGCTTGGACCTCATGGGCTCAAATATATACCCCGCACGGCGATCAAGTCCCAGGCACTCGTGGATTTCATCAACGATTGGACGGAGTTACAGGCACCTGAAGAGAAACCAGATAATACATATTGGACTATTCATTTTGATGGGTCCAGACAGTTGGAGGGCTCGGGGGCTGGAGTCGTATTAACTTCCCCATGAGGTGACAAGTTTTGTTATGTCCTCCGTTTAATGTTCCCTTGTACTAACAATGCAGCTGAATATGAGGCTTTACTCCACGGGCTTCGGATGGCTAAAGAGATGAATTTGAGCCGGGTTAAGTGCTTCGGTGATTCAGATCTAGTGGCCCAGCAGGTGTCTGGCACTTGGGATTCTAAGGACCCACTCATGGCTGCATATCGGCGAGAGGTGGACACAGTGGCTGGTCACTTTAAAGGTTATTAGGTGGACCATATAGACCGGCGGAAGAATGAAGCAGCGGACGCCTTAAGTCGTCTTGGTTCCCAATGTAAATCGGTTCCGCCCAATGTCTTTCTTGATGTGTTGCAAAATCCATCAGTCAAAACATCAACTGAAGAAGGTTTGGCTATTCCTGATCCGGAGGCTCAGTTGGTGGCAGCTCTGCGTGCCATACCGGATTGGACGATCCCATATCTGGATTACATGAACCGGGGGGAGTTACTAGATGAGGAAACATTGGCTCGACAGATAATCCGGCGTTCCAAGTCCATGACCATCCTCAACGGGGAGTTACATCGTTATAGTGTTTCAGGAGCAATTCAGCGCTGTGTTTCTCCTCAAGAAGGTCATGAGATTTTGCGAGAAATCCATGAAGGGGATTGTGGTCACCACGCCGGTTCAAAGTTGTTGGTTGCCAAAGCTTTTCTCCATGGTTTTTACTGGTTGACGGCGCATGCTGATGCGGAAGATTTAGTCAAGAGATGTGATGGATGTCAAAAATTTGCCCGCCGTGCGCACGTTGCGGCTCAAGAGTTGCGGATGATTCCGATTACGTGGCCGTTTGCAACTTGGGGGCTTGATACGGTTGGACCCTTCAAGCACTCTAAGGACAAGAAGACCCACCTGTTAGTAGCAGTTGATAAATTCACTAAATGGGTGGAGGCAGAGCCAGTCAGCAAGTGTGATGCAGCCACGGCGGTTCAATTCATTAAAAAGGTGATATTACGGTTTGGCTTTCCACATAGCATTATAACAAATAATGGTACTAATCTGTCAAAAGGGGAGATGGAAGAATTCTGTCAACATGAGCACATCCAGCTTGATCTAGCATCAGTGGCTCACCCCCAATCTAATGGTCAAGCGGAAAGGGCAAATCAAGAAATTCTACGGGGTATCAAACCAAGACTTATGGTTCCCTTAAAGCGGACGTTGGGTTGTTGGGTTGAGGAGCTACCTTCTGTGTTATGGAGTATCAACACCATACCCAATAGGTCTACGGGTTACACACCTTTCTTCATGGTTTATGGAGCGGAGGCAGTTCTTCCTAGTGACATCCGTCACGATTCGCCCCGTGTTGCAGCTTATGTTGAGGCTGATAATGAGAAGGCACGTCAGGATTCTCTGGACCTGTTGGATGAAGAGCGTGATCTTGCAGCAACACGTTTGGCGATTTATCAACAAGATCTTCGACGTTATCACAGCCGCCGGGTTAAAACTAGAACCTTTCAAGAAGGTGATTTGGTGCTCCGGCTCATCTAGGATCAGACTGATATGCAAAAGTTATCCCCCCCTTGGGAAGGACCTTTTGTGGTCAGCAAAAACCTGCACAACGGATCTTACTACCTCATTGGTGTTCGAGAGCATGAAGACTCACGTCAATCGGAGGAGGAGACAAAGCGGCCATGGAACTTAGCTCTCCTTCGGCCTTACTATACTTGAAGCCATAGGCTCTCCATATGTGCATATTTATGACAGTGTATATATCATATAATAAACCGGAGCCTCCGTTATAAGTGGGGTATCTGTTCTTTCTTATATCATGTGTGTGCTTTTACAAGTTAACTAACAAAGTGGAGTCTTTGTTAAACTGGCTTTAGCAGCTGCATAGAGATAAAGAAAATCACTAGGGGGCTTGGTCATGTTTGAACCACAACTACACCTCTTGATAGGCATATAAAGCCACACAAGGAAAATTTTGTGGAGCCAAGGAGAGTGTTGTACACAGTACAGACTCAAACATAGGCATACACTGAGCATCGCTCACAAAGTTACTTGGGGGCTCTTTTTTGCAAAGCAACAAAGATTTTGAAAGGACCCTCGTAATTGACTATCAAGCCACGACTTGGAAGCCTGGTGTATTCACCTAAAACCCAGGGTTAGCCTGCCTTCATCAAGTAAGCCACTCCTATCCAGGTAATCCTGGTATGACCCATCAAACGTTTGACAAGTCAGTCTTTTACAGACCCTGAACTTGTCACAATTAAAACGATGATTGGTTAATTGGAGGCCCATCTTAAAAGGCTTTGTTAAATGGTTTAACTCAGAGGCCTGGCAGCCCATGAAAAGCCTCGATTTGGAGCCTGGCAGCTCGTAAAAAGCCTCGCATATTTTCCTATTTGAATTTTGTTTGTTGAAAATCATAAGTATTTTTTGATAAACCGGCGTCCTTGACCCGGCTTGCTTTCCAACTACCAGTTTTTGGCACATGATCAATTATAAACCGGTGGTCATTGACCCGGTCTGGTTTGACTAAATCACCAATATTATAAAGAAAATCCGGTAGTTATATCGGTCCAGTTTAATATATAGACCAGCATTATGAAGATGGAATTATCAAACGTATCGGGTTGGTGTTAAACACCTTTGCTGTATACACGTTTGGTCAATCAATGAGGTATGTTCTGTACATTATTTTTTGTACAAACACTTGATTATTCAGCTAAAGTACTATATACTTCTTGGATATTATGACATGTCTAGCGGTAAACCGCTAGACACTTTTAAGTTTTTTTGGACCCAGGAAGGTAAGGCATCATAGGCTATGCATAACATATATCCCGAAGGGCGGCACAGGTTGTCACAAAGCGTTACGAAACATGCTTGATGGCATGGCAGATAAACAAAGTTTCAGCTATCCTATTACATGAAGCCTCAAAGCGGCTCAAACAGTGCCATTGTTTTTCACAGTCGCCATATAAACCGGTGACCGGATCAGGACTCTTCATCACGACGGTTTGACGATTGCGAATCAGTTGATGTAGGCACTTCTTCATCCCTCCCCAGCCGCTGGAAATCAGCCGTTGACCAATCGATTCCGGTTAAAGCTTGGAACACGGCTTCCTCATGGATAAGATCAGAAGGGTTAATATCAGGGGCGTAAGTGTGCTTACGAATCGGAGGCACAAGTTCTTCGACTTCATGGATATCGGCCGGCTGTCTTTTCCCTTCTGCATCATAAAACGGTTGAAAATGGGACAAATCGGTATCCTCAGCCAACTTGCTGGCCGCTGGCCGCATCTATTTGGTCAGCCACCGAAGATCGTCATTGTCAAAGTTTGAACCGTCTTCTTTAACACCCGGATATCCTTTAATGACATCCTCTGCTTCAAGGTCTGGAATCCAGGCCTTGGCTTGAATAAGGGCGGTTAATGCTCCTGCTCTGGTAGCGGCTCTTTTCAACTCGACAATACACGCTGGTAACATGCCCAGCTTCTCAAGGGTCTCCTTAATCAAAGTTGGCGCCGGTTTGTTATAAGCCGCCGTACTAATGGCCCGCTGAGACCCAGAGTATAGCTGTTCAACCAATGTATATGCCGCTTTGAGCTTCATCCGCATATCTGCACCAAGATGAGTGATCCGAGTGCCTGCCAAAGATTTTATCAATATTTTTGTCAGTTTTAATATTCATAGACTGGCGCAACATACATAAGTAGACACTTACCAAAGATAGCAGAGGTCATATCATTGATTTGACGCGTCAAACCGGCTAGTTCTTCAACCACTGGTTTCAGGGCTGCCTCGGCGTCTACAACTCTTTTGGTTAAACCGGCTTTTTCGGTTTCCCATTCAGCACGATCTTGGTTGAAGGATTCTTTTAGCTTTTCCATTCCGGCCAGGGCCTGGGTCAGCTCCTCTTTGGCTTTTGCAGCTTCAGCTTGTTGAGACTTCACATTTTCTTGCAAATCAGAGTTTTGGGCATCTTTGCTTCTCAGTTCAGCCTGCAACATTGAAGGTATATTCAACAAACAACATATTCATGCACTAAGTATAAAGCATATAACAAGTTATCCACTTCATACTTGGGGGCTAATGCCTATTTGCTCTCAAATACTACACTCTATACAAGTCTCCAGAACAATGCAAGCATTATCCTTGACACTTGGGGGCTAATGTACGTCTGTTCTAAAAACGGCTGTATGGATTAAAAACCGGATTAACTTGCCAAGTTAAACCGGCCTTTGGGGGCTATGCTGCAGAAAGTTATCTAATTTTTTCACAGATGAGTCTTATCTATTATTGGCGACACGCCTTTGCACGAATCAATGATGGGATGCTTGAAGTGTTACAAAGACCCGGTTTGTGATTAACAATCATAAAACGGCCCTTGGGGGCTACTTGGTATAGTGTTTCAGCTATGAATCATAAAACAAAGATAGAAGAATTTACCTCATATCGCTCTTTCATCAAGTTCACCAAACCGGCTTCATAATCCCGGTTTGAGTGCAGACGGTTCAAGAAGCCTGAATGAAGCTCATCAGCGTTAAGATGAGCATAGTTTGATAAGTCGCTGCTCCATTTACCTTTATCCCTGGCAATTTGCTCTTCTTTGGCACTATGCTGAGCTAAAACAACGGGATGGCCAGGAGAGCTGTGTCCTATTCCAGTAATAATAACGTCATCACCTTGGCCTTCAGGATTTTTGGTGGATGATGATGGAATTTCAGTGTTTTTCATTGGACTATCTCGGTTTGGTTCAGCCGGTTCAGTATCGGGTGTGGCAGGCTCAACATCTGTTGGTTCATTGGTATGTTGGCCTTCAAGGGGCGGATCATCAAAAGTAGCTTCAGGATGGGGGCCTTCCGGTCCATCAGTCTGTTCTGGTTCACCTCTTGGTTCTTCTTCTTCAATGACAGGGTCTTCTGGCGGATTAGTGACCCAGCTTTCTTGCTGGGTCTGGCTTTGGCCCTGCAAAACAGAATAAAAAAGGATTAACATCCTATTCAAAGGGTTTAGGGCGCATTGAAAGGAAAGGTTTTTTATAACTCACTCGGCCATAGTTTTCAAAGGGGGGAGTTGATTGCTGTCGATTCACCAGAAGAGGAAGGAGGTGTCACCTGATAATTTGAATCGGACGGATTAAGAGGCTATCTGAAATAACCTGCCTTGGGGTAAGAATGGTCAGAAGTAGGAGAGACCTCAGACCGGTGCTTCCGAACCGGAGTGTCAGGTAAACCGGCAGAGGTGACCTGTTGGCCACTGTGCCGGGTTGTCCGGCGAGCTTCATGCTATTGAGTCTTCAAAATAAATGTTGGATCCAAGTGAGCAAGAGGATGAGTAAAGCTTACTTTCCGGATTGCTTGGCGAGTTTTTTGTGTTGGCATAGAGTCTGAACCGGAGGAAAGGGTAATTACCTCTACGTCATCAGCTTGACTAGCTTCTGCCTCCTCCTGAGGAAGATCATTGTTAACAAGATGCATAAAAAGAGAGCCAAGTGAGTCAAGTTCTACCTCAACTTTTGGATCATCAGTATCATCATCAAGCTCCATATTAATTCGGTCAGCCGTTTTCCGCTTTGACGTCCGTTTTACGACTTTGGTCTTCGGGCGGGTTGGCTTGACCACTTTGTCTCCAGTTGGCTTTGCCGGTTTCTCTATGGATTTCCGTTTCCAGAAGGGGTCGTCACCCTATATATATAAAGAAGGGTTACAGATTGTATAAGTTAAATATATTAGAGATGAAGAGGAAGTGTAATGCTTACTGCAGGCGGCTTGTTCTTAGCATAGAAGGGATTCAGACCGGTTTGACTGCAGACCAGTTCCGATTTGTAAGTGCATCTAGTGCCACCCCTAGTTGGTTTTGGAGTATTGACGACAAACCTAGTTGAGGGACTAATGTGTTTGTGAGAATTGCAGGATAACACAGGTAGAAGTCCCTCATTGATTCGGTTTTCCTACCAGAGATGACCCCTAAAAATGTATGAAGACATTGAAGTCAAAGGTGGTATATGAAGATATTCACATTGAAGACTATGACAAGAGAAGACACCACATGAAGCCTATGGAGCTCGAAGACTTAGATCCTTCGTAGTTCTTTTTATTTTGTGTTGAGTCATATGAACCACCGTACTGTTAAGTGGGGTCCAAGAGAACCAGTCAGAATGACTGAAGTGATGCTTAAACAAAACCTATGTCTTCGAGTGAAGACTATGAGAGCGAATCTTGTCCAGAGTCGGACAAGTCAGCTTTGCTTGTAGCCCAAGTAAAGTTGTAGTGTGAGTTTGAAATCTGACCGTTGGAACACGTGTCAGTTCCTTAGTGACCCAGGGTCATTTCGGACAAATCAGGTCGGGTTGCCAAGTGGCTATAAATAGCCCACCCCCTACAACCATAAACGGTTGGCTGCTCAGATTCAGAGTACGACTTTTGTCGTTTGAGAGCAACCCACCTCAAAGCCTTTGAGAGATAATTCCTTGCGAGGATAAAGCCCTAACCACCCAGAGCCAAAGAGAATTAGGCATCACTTAAGTCTTCTTGTCTGTGTGATCTGAAGACTTATTACACTTGAGGACTGTGCATCCTCCAGCCGGTTAGGCGTCGCGTTCTGAGCATCCAAGAGACATTGTGGATTGCCGGTGAACGAAGTCTGTGAAGGTTTGGGAGTCTACCTTGAAGACTTACCAGAGTGATTGGGCGAGGTCTGTGTGACCTTAGCTCAAGGGGAATACGATGAGGACTGGGTGTCCTGAGCTGCGTGTTCAAGACTGGGTGTCCGGGACTGTGTGTCCTAAGGTTTAAATACCTAGCCGCCCTAACCAGACGTACAGTTGTCACAGCAACTGGAACTGGTCCAACAAATCATTGTCTTCAGCATGTCACTGGTTTCATCTTCCCTTCCCTTTACTTACTGTTACTCCTTGTGAAGTCATTGTATGTTTGCACCATCTTTTGTCTTCACTGAGTGACTGCTAGTTCTGTTTGGCTTCACAATATCTTCCTACCTGATCCTTACTACATTGCTGCTATTAGTCATTGTGCTTTCACTCTATTGAATACTTGACTATGGCTTGCCTAGTGTAGTCTACCTTCCGCTGCAGGGTATTAGGTTTATCTCTATCGTTTGTCTTCATAACTCCCACGTTTTGAAGACTTTCATAAAAATCGCCTATTCACCCCCCCTCTAGTCGATATAACGCACTTTCAATTGGTATCAGAGCAAGGTGCTCCCTTGTTCTGTGTGATTCGGTTTAACCACCTGGAGTTTTAGCTATGTCGACTGCAGGGATAATTAAAGTCTCCGCTGCGTTCCCCGTCTTCGATGGAACTGAATATCCCTACTGGAAGAATAAGATGCGCATGCATCTTGAAGCCATTGACGTTGATCTATGGTATGTCGTCGAGAACGGCATTCCCAAGGCTGGAGAAGGTGTCACTCCTGCTGATGTCAAGAAATTCGTTCAACTGGACTCTACTGCCAAGAATATCATCTGTGGTCATCTGACCAAAGGACAGTATGGCCGTGTGAGTGCTTTGAAGACATCTAAGCTGGTCTGGGACTGGCTCTCCAAGGTCGCGTCTCAACCCAGAGAGATCAGAGAATCAGTGTCCTTCGCAACCTCTTCAACCGCTTCAAGCGAAATGACAATGAGAATGTCCAACTCACATTTGACCGACTCACTGACATCACAAATGAGCTTCAAGCCCTCGGCGCTACTGAGATTACCAAACATGAAGTCGTCAAGACACTACTGAGATCACTTGATAGTTCGTTTGACACCCTAGCCCTGATGATTCAAGAACGTCCTGATTTCAAGACACTCGATCCGTCTGACATACTTGAGAGGCTCAATACACATGAGTTTCAGCTTTCTGAGAAAAGAGATATCTACGGTCCAAACTATGGGCGAACTCGTGCCTTGAAGGCAAAAGCTGTCTCCTCATCTGAAGAAGAATCTGACAGCAGTTCTGATGATCCTGAAGACATTGGAAGGGAACTTGCTATGCTTGTCAAGAAGTTCCAAAAATTCACCAAGAAGAAAGGCTTCAGAAAGTCTTCCCGATCAAGCTCAAGGAATGATGAAGCTTCTGCTCATGACTACAAGAAGAAAACATGTCACAAGTCCAAGAAACTTGGCCACTTCATTTCTGAGTGTCCATAGTGGGACAATGAGAACCAAAAGAAGAAGAAGAGCAAGGAATATGACTCTGACGACAAGAAGAAGAAGAAATACTCAAAGTCTTCTTCCAAGTCTTCCTCAAAGTCTTCATCACACAAGAAGAGCTCATCTGTCAAGGCACGTGCGTTTGTTGGCAAGGAAATGGATTCAGAGGAGGAGTCTGCTTCTGAGGGGGCGGAGGTGGAGTCTGAGGAGGAGTCCGATTCAGGCGTCGCAAGTCTGGCTACAGCATACGTTGCCAAGTCCATCTTCAACACTGAAGACAATGACTTCATCACTGACACCGATGCACATGACAAGGACTACTCCGCTTCTACCTACTGCTTCATGGCACGCGGTGCCAAGGTAAACACACGCACTACTCACTATCAAACATCTAGTGACGATGACTCTGATTGTGGTTCAAAACCCAGCTACAAAACACTTGCTAAAATTGCAACTAAACAACAGAAAGCTATGGAACATATTCAAAAACTGTTAGACAGAAGCGATGATCTATTAGGTGCTGAAATGACTCGATCTGAATCCTTAATTGAAGACATACAAAATCTTCACGTTAAGTATCAGGAACTTGAAAGTCGTCATGAAACTCTCTCAACAACTCATGAAAAGCTTTCCTATGATTATCTTCAAAGGAAGCAAGATCTTGAGAAATTGAGAGCGGCTCATGAAGATCTTCAAAAGGAAAGCGAGTCACTTCGCGCCAAAGAGATCAGTTCCGCTCAGGAAGGATTTGAACCACCATGTCTTAAATGCATTGAGCGTGATAATGCTACTTCTGTTGCTGAATGTTCTACTGCTACTGCTGTTGCAATATCTTCAACTGTTGATGTGGTAACTAACCCCTCTGCTGAGGATACCACCGCTATTGCTGATGAGAATGCTAGGTTGAAGACATTGCTTGAAACAGGGATGTACAAAAGTCTTAAAGGGCATCAGACACTATGTGATGTCCTCAAAAAGCAGATTCTGAACCGAAACCCGAGGAAAGAGGGTGTTGGGTTCGTAAGGAAAATGAATGCTGATGGCTCTTACTGGAAACCTGAGTAGTACCCCAAAACCATGTGGGTTGCTGCAAAGGAACCTTCAGCAGATCCATCCCATCTATCTGGCTTCACTTGTGCTAACCCCATTATCATTGATGAATCCTTTGATGCAAACTATATACTGTTTAAGAATCAGAATGGTGAAGTGTTTGCCAGGTACATTGGTACTAACTGCAGGAATGGACCGCCTATGAAGAAGATCTGGGTTTCGAAGAGGTGTCTGGAGAATCTTCCTATGAATGTCATCATGACACCTCACGTGAAGAAGACAAACCTTAGACCAAAGGCTTCATATGGACCAAAGGCTTCATACAGACAGAGGACTCACCTGAGTCGCACTAACGCAAATGCTTCGCAGGGAAACCATACTCAGGCATATGAATATGAGAGCGGTTCATCAAACCGCCATGTTCATAAGACCAAGAACTATTCTGCTTATTCTTATGAGTACTATTGTCCGCCTGCAAGACTGTTTGCTAGGGCTCCAAAGCCAAAATTCTCAGATGCTGCACTTAGACTTATTGCTTCTAAGCCATCCTTGAAGATGTGGGTGGCTAAGAAAGCTTAACTCTCTTTTGCAGGGAAAGGTCTCTAGCAGAAAACCAAAATCGTCTGATGCTATTGGTGGAGACCTTAAACATCTTGTAGGGCGCAAGATCAAATGCCCGAATGGTCTTACTATGTACTTCATTCCTGAATCGCTTGCTACTCTCCCTATTAGTCCTAATCTGGATCTAAGCTTTCATAACCCATTGGTTCGTCAAATGTTTTTGCTTCACAATGCTCTTGATGAAGCCTATCCCCCTAACTGCACTGTAGGGTACGACACCAGTGTCTTCAGAATGGTTTATTGATAGTGGGTGTACAAATCACATGACTGGCAAAAGAAGCCTTCTTATGGACTCAACCTTACGTCCATCCGACAAGAGCCACATCACATTTGCTGACACTGGTAAAAGTAAGGTATTGGGTCTAGGTAGAGTTGCAATCTCAAGGGATCAACACATGGATAAAGTCATGCTTGTTGAATCCCTTGGCTTCAACTTAATGTCTGTCTCAATGCTTTGCGATTTGAACATGATTGTAATATTTGGAAAATATCGTTGCCTTGTACTAATGGAATCTGACAAGTCTCTAGTATTTGAAGGGTATCGAAAAGATGATTTGTACGTGGTAGATTTCTCAGCGGGACTACAGCTAGCCGTATGTCTTCTAGCAAAAGCTTCAGAATGCTGGCTCTGGCATCGGAGGCTAGGGCATGCTGGCATGAGGAACCTCCACACCCTTGCAAAGAAGAAGCATGTCATAGGCATCGAGGGCGTCAAGTTCAAGAAAGATCACTTATGCAGTGCCTGTGAAGCAGGGAAGATGACGAGGGCCAAACATCCCTCGAAGACAATCATGACCACTACTCGACCCTTCGAACTGCTTCACATGGATCTCTTCGGTCCCACTCATTACTCAACTCTTACTACTACTGCTTGTCTCTATGGCTTTGTCATTGTTGATGATTATTCTAGATATACTTGTGTGCACATAATCCTTCACAAGACTGAAGTGCAGGATGTCTTCAGACGCTTCGCCAATCGAGCTATGAACAATTATGGCGCCAAGATAAAGCACATCAGAAGTGACAATGGCACTGAATTCAAGAACACAGGACTTGATACATATCTTGATACCTTGGGCATCACACATGAATTCTCGACCCCGTACACGCCACAGCAGAATGGCGTCGTCGAACGCAAGAACAGAACACTCATTGAGATGGCTAGAACGATGCTAGATGAATACAAGACTCCAAGAAAATTCTGGCCTGAAGCCATTGATACTGCATGCCATACAATCAATCGTGTTTATCTTCACAAGCTTCTGAACAAGACATCTTATGAGCTCCTTACTGGCAAGAAGCCAAATGTCAGTTACTTCAGAGTATTTGGCGCCAGGTGCTGGATCAAGGACCCACATCACACCTCAAAGTTTGCACCAAAAGCACATGAGGGTTTTATGCTTGGATATGGAAAGGATTCGCACTCCTACAGAGTCTTCAATCTCTTTCATTACAAAGTGGTTGAAACAGTGGATGTGCGGTTCGATGAGACCAACAGTTCACAAAGAGAGCAACTGCCAAATGTGCTAGATGAAGTTCCATCCAGTGAATCAATCAAGCTAATGGGAACTGGAGAAATTATACCTTCTGAAGCTCATCCTGAAGAAGAACTTATCATCTCAGCACCTGATCAACATGAAGACAATGCTCAGCCTGAAGACATTCCTTCTAACAACGACAATGATCAGCAAGAGCAAAATCTTCGCCCTGTACATCCTCGCGTTGCCAATGAAGTGCAGATTGAAAGAATAATTGATAGCATCAATGCTCCTGGTCCACTCACTCGTTCAAGGGCAACTCAGCTAGCAAATTTCTGCGGGCACTTCGCATTCGTCTCAATAACAGAACCCAAGAAAGTTGAAGAAGCCTTCATGGAACCTGAATGGATTCAAGCTATGCAAGAAGAGCTTCAACAGTTTGAGCTGAATAATGTATGGGAACTGGTTAAGCGTCCTGATCCACGGAAGCACAATATAATAGGCACCAAATGGATATACCACAACAAGCAAGATGAGCATGGCCAAGTTGTCAGAAACAAAGCTCGTCTCGTTGCTCAAGGATATACTCAAGTGGAAGGCATTGACTTCGATGAAACATTTGCTCCTGTGGCTAGACTTGAAGCCATACGCATACTGCTGGCTTATGCAAATCATCATAACATACTTCTATATCAAATGGATGTGAAAAGTGCTTCTCTCAATGGCAAGATTGAAGAAGAAGTGTATGTTGCACAACCGCCTGGCTTTGAAGATCCAAAACATCCTGACATGGTATACAAGCTCAACAAGGCACTGTATGGCCTCAAACAAGCCCCTCGGGCCTGGTATGACACACTCAAATACTTCCTGAAGAGCAAAGGCTTCATACCTGGTTCCCTAGACCCCACTCTCTTCACGAAGACTTATGATGGTGAACTATTTGTGTGCCAAATATATGTGGATGACATTATCTTCGGCTGCACCAATCAGAAGTACAGTGAAGAGTTTGGATATATGATGCAAGAGCAATATCAGATGTCCATGATGGGAGAGCTGAAGTTCTTCCTCGGTCTTCAAATACGACAACAACGCAACGGCATCTTCATATCTCAAGAAAAGTATCTCAAAGATTGCCTGAAGAAGTTTGGTATGCAAGACTGCAAAGGCTTCACAACACCAATGCCAGCCAAACATCATCTGGGTCCTGACGACAATGGTAAAGAGTTCGATCAAAAGGTATACCGCTTCATGATTGGTTCTTTACTTTATCTATGTGCATCTAGGCCAGATATTATGCTTAGTGTTTGCATGTGTGCTCGATTTCAAGCGGCACCAAAGGAGTCGCATCACTTAGCTGTGAAGCGAATTCTTCGATATTTGGCTCACACCCCAACTTTAGGATTATGGTAGCCAAAGGGCTCAGAGTTTGATCTGGTTGGATTCTCGGATGCTGATTATGCTGGTGACAGAGTTGATCGCAAGTCTACATCAGGCACATGTCACTTTCTGGGACAATCACTTGTATGTTGGTCTTCAAAGAAGCAGAACTGTGTATCTCTCTCCACTGCTGAATCTGAATACATTACTGCTGGATCTTGCTACGCTTAGCTTCTGTGGATGAAGCAAACACTCAAGGACTATGGCATTCATCTGAAGCAAGTGCCACTTTACTGCGGCAATGAAAGCGCCATCAAGATCGCCAACAACCCAGTTCAGCACTCGAAGACAAAGCACATTGAAATTCGTCATCACTTTCTCAGAGATCATGTTGTGAAGGAAGATATTGATATCATACACGTCAACACTGAAGAGCAATTGGCAGATATCTTCACCAAGCCCTTGGATGAGAAGAGATTTTTCAAGTTACGGTGTGAGCTAAATATCCTGGAATCCTCAAATGTCCTGTGATCAGGCACACATCCTAACCCTTATGCATATTGATGACTTAGATGTGCAACACACGAAGTAAAGTATATCTTCAATCAATGAAGACATACATTCTAAGTGTGAATACATTAATGTGGAATTTGGCTTCGGAGCGCCACGATAATTGTGCGCCGTGTCTGGGTCTAATACTTCCTATACGGTGGGTAACGCCACCACCAAATGTTCTGTTTGAAGTGTTTCACTCATGGCGTTACATTTGCTATGTCTTCACATTTGATTTGGCTTCAATCTCAACATATCTTCATGATTATCTTCACTATGTTGATTATATAGATATATATATATATATACACTAGTGTTCTATCCTCTACAACATTCACTTATAGCTATGTCTTCTTGTTGAATCTTTTGAACTAAGTGAATGTGATCGGACCCTAACCTCTCTATGCTTTCTATCTCAAAGTCTATCTCTCCAAATCATATGCATTCTATTGAAACTGTCAAATGTCTTCTCTGCGTCCTTGTCAGCAGAAGATACAGAGACAACCATTAAGTCCATTTTCAATGCTTATTCCTCCACTGAAACCCGGAGAAGTAGGAACGACCACCCAACAATCAAGGCGTGCGTGGGACGTGGAACAAACCCCAAAATTCCGCATAATGGCCACGTGTTCCTCAGATGCGGATCGCCAGGGGCACCTGTGTAATAACGCAGTGCAGCCCCTGTACCTATAAATACACATTTCACAGCGGTCATTATCTCTTCCTCCACTCTCGCACGAACCCTAGCGCCACCGCTAGCCCTCGACGACGCCGGCGACGAAGCGCTTCGCTGCCGCAACCTCTCCGATGCCGTCTTCACGCCGACCGCGGACATCGTCCTCTCCGCCGTCGCCGTAGGTGTCCTCCGTCGCCAAGTTAGGGCACGGAAGATCGAACTGCTCGGCCTCATCTTCCACTCCGTCTAGCAGTTCTTAGTGTGGTAAATAAAACTTCCTTTTTACAACACCGTTGATCCTATGGATTTGTCACTTTCTACCACAAGCAGTTTCTATTCACACAAGTTAGATCTCTTTCATACTGCATCTCATAACATGCCTAGTATATTCACTTGTGCTTCACAAAGTAGTTAGATTCCTCACTTGTACTGATCTGTGGATTTGTACAAATCTGGAACCAACTCCTTATCTATGAGTGAATGTCTTCGCACGATGAGGTCAATGTCTTCTAAACTGATTTATCTTCAAAATCTTCTGAGAATGCATATGACCTCTTCCCCTTCCCTCGCACCTTAATGCTGTCACAGGTACATGTCCGTGGGAGAATCCTTTGGTTCTCATAGTCTGCATTCATTTGTAGAATTCTTACAGCATCACATAAATTCTCCCGAAGCCAGTTCCTGTTGGTCCAGCAAGCGAAAACCTTTGAAGCCTTTGAACGTGTTGAATCCTTTCAAGTTAAAGTTTATGGCTTCAGAGAAATCAACAAGGAAGGGTGGCAGAAAGCATCGTGGAGAAACATCCAGAGATCTGCCAGATGACCTCTCAGAACTGTACAAGATAGATCCTGAAGAGGATTACAATCAGTGCAAGACCCGAATCCAATGGATTCGAAGATATTGGGCAGAACAATGGTTCAAATACCGATTTGTAACCCAGGAATATGCTGAGAAAAACGCCATCAAGAGACCGTGGGGAGACATCCTATACAAGAATCTTCTACCCAGGTCCAGAGATGAAGCCATTGAACAAGGCTTCTATCCATGCATGGTCCGTGGGCCACAGCCTGCTGATGCACACCCATCGTCACTACTATGGTGTCGTGACGACAATCTGTTCAAGCACAACTTTCAGTTTGCCTAGAACTCAGCGAAGCAGAACAAGAAGACTTTGGGGTTAGACTTCAACCCTGGTCCCTCAGCACCAAGGGCAGATGGCACACGAGATGCAGAACCCAATGTCATCGGTCCTTTCTACAACCTTGAAGGCCTCATCACCCATATCTTGGTTCAAGGGACTGTAGTGAATGAGCCTGCAGCTGACGCTGAATCAGATGAAGCACCTGCAGTGCCGAAGCCAAAGCAGTTGAAGAAGCCTAAAGCGTCAAAGCCTGCCCCTTCACCAAAAATCTCACGGGCGAAGCCACTGGCAACTGCACCTCCTGAAGACAGTGTGTAGTCCGAAGATTTATCACGCATCTCCAAGCCCCAGAAGGCCAAGATGCCTCTACCACACACCGTCCAAGAGCTAACAGCTGCTGCCATTCTGTGCAATGATGACATTGATCTGTCAAGTGATGAAGATCTAGCAGATGACGCTCTTGAGCAATTCTTCAAGAGCAAAGAAGAAGCAGAAATCTTCAATGATCTGCCTCTCTTTGATGTGACAATCATCCACAACTTCATTGATGAGTGGTTTGACACGCCCAACATCAGCTTCGAAGATCTGCAGCTACCCATTGGCCTCAGTGTCGCCTTCCAAGGCGCCATTACTTCAGAGCTAGCTGTCGCCCAACGCATTGTTGAACTGAAGCAAAAGATTGACTATGAAAAGGCTCAGTTCAAGAAGCATATGGCCAAGCTCAGCGTGCAAGAAGTGAAGAACTTCAAGAGTATGATGCACGAGCTCAAGGAAGCCTTTGTAAAGAAACGCGCAGAAGCTCAAGGTTTGCGTGAGCGCATGAAGACTCTGGCTGACAGATGTGTGCAAGCCTATAATGAGGCTGAGAAGCGCAAGACCCTTGGGCGTCCTAGCATCGACCCCAGGATGGCCGCAAAGAAGAAGAAGAAGCCTGCTACCGCTGAACCCGACGCACCAAGGCAGGAAGCAGTTCCGATTGTCTTCCCAACTAGACTGACTGGCTCGAAGCCAAAAGGCCGGTCAACCGCTTCAGAGCTCAAGAAGACAAGGACTGCTAAGGCTGAAGCCAGGAAGAGGAAACATCCTGAAGCCTCTCCTACTGCCCCCTCCAAGAAGAAGAGGAAGACCAAGAAAGATCGGGCTGCTCCCACAGAGCCTTTGATAGTTGAACCTATTTCTATGGTCTATCCTGAAGCTGAACGCCAACTAACAATCCATGAGCCTGCTTCCACAGAGGCTCATGAAGCTGAAGACTTTCCAGCAGCTGATCCCATCGCTGTTGAAGACATTGGTCAACATGACCATGTAGAAGATGGTGCAGTCCTTCCTCAGAACATCGAACTCATCAGCATTGGTCGTCCACTGATGCCAATTGCACAGGATGCTTCATGGACGGATCGCCCACAAGAGGAAGAAGACTATGAGGCCCAGCCCACTCCAACTCCACAGGCGTCTCCCGCGTTGCGCAGGCTTCGCAAAGGTCCAAGGCCTCAAGTCTCTGCTGAAGACAATCCGGCTGCATCAGCCACGGAAGAAGATGTCCCACAAGTTGCCACTCCCCTGTCCCATCAAGAAGCAGTTCTCAAGGAGAACGTGCTTGTGACCGACCCTCCAGCTCGTCAAGTGGAGGATGAAAATCTTGTGGCTGCCACAACCACCAATGAAGCTAATGTGGAGCCCTCCCCAACGGAAGAAGAAGATAGCGAAGCCACTGATCCCGTCACTTCTGTTCCTGAGTCTGCTGCTGGTCCCCAGTTCGACTATCATGTTGAGCACATGCCTCAGGTACAGAAGCCAATCCCAAGATTGCCAAGGTTCCCAGGTCCTGCATCAGCACCTGGCTCCTTTAATATCAATGGCTTCAGGGCAGACAACACATTCTCCGATAGCTCCAGGAACCCCTACTCAAGGGAAAGGATATCATCTGATCGGTTCTGGAGCTATCCTCAGCGAAGCTATTACTCATGCATTCTTTACAACCAAGGTCGCATCTTCCCACACAAGCGCCTTGACATTGAAGCTATAGCTGGTCTGCTCTGTCTGGAAGAAGCTTTGGATTGCTTCAAGGAAGTTGGCCTGCTGCCGTTCGTTACTGACCAAGGGCATTGGAATGAAGAGCCGCTGCTCCAATTCTATGCCACACTTCACATCAGCGGGTATAGCAGAGATCCGAAGACTTGGGTCCTGGAGTGGATGACTGGAAACGTTCATCACGAAGCCAAAGCCTTTGACATCATTGAGCTCACTGGCTTGCCCACTCCTGGCGATCTTTACGAGCATGGCTGTCAGCTGCATAGTGAAGCTATTGAGAGCATCTTTCAGAGGCCTGAACCTGATATGAGTCAGATGCTCAGCATGATGAAGCCACTGCCCCAAGAAGCTACTTATCCCATGGAGTTCTTCATTGCAGACATTGAGTATCTGCCAAGAACCATCTATCACATCATCAGGCGAACTCTCTGGCCCATCAAAGGGCACTCTCCAAATGCCAAGCTTGAGGGTGCAATGAAGACTTTGGTCTTCAATATTCTTCATAGAAAATGCTTCAATGCACAGGACTTCTTCATTCGCCAACTTGCTGCATCAGGCTCTGATCTGTTTGGCTTGAAGTTCTACGCCCCATGGGTAATGCGGCTAATCAAACTTCACTCCGATATCTCATATCAGCCATCTGCTCGCAATCATCGGATTTTTCTGCCTGATGTGGATATCTCTACTGAAGCCATCTATCCTGAGCCTGCCAAGGAACCTCTAAGTCTTCAGAATGCAGAGCATCAAAGTTTCTCTCAGAACATTGAAGGAGTTGAAGCAGTCACTCGGGTGTATCCTTTGGCTGGCACTACACGTGCACCACACCCTGCTTCCACTGAAGCCACTGATAGTACAACTGCTCCATGACCCAAGAAGCGCACTCGTGTTCTCAACGACCGAGAGCTTCTTGTGGCTCTTCATCAGAAACATGATAGGCATCATGACTGGCTGAAGCGTCAGATGAAAAGCCTCTTGGTGGATGTCAATCGCATTCACAATCTTGCCACCAAGAATGCTTTCGTTGCCCATGAAACCTGTCGCCGCACATGGAAAGGGCTCGCGATGATGTGTTCTGAAGATGATCTTCAAGAGGATGGCTTCACTGAGCGATTCAAGTTTGACTCCACACCTCCTCGAAGGGCTGTGCTGCGAGGAACTCCATCCCTTGAAGACTCTGAGTTCTCTTCCTCTGCTGCAACTGTGACTGCCAGAGTTATCGAGGATGAAGACAATGCTACTTCACCGCCACCTCCTTCAGCATGCTTCAACTCTTCTCCAAGCTCTTCAGCACCGCCAAACACCACCAACGACCCTGCTGCTTCACCTACTCCTCATGGGAACGAGTAGATTCTCTATGTCTTCAAACCTTTTTGGTCCTTACTGACAAAAGGGGGAGAAGCATATGAGGTTGATAGTCTTCAAGCGGGTCCATATGGGCGGGTGCTTTATATTTTGCTTCGTGCTTACAACTCTTGTTTTGCTACATTTGGTTCTTTGAGTTGTAACACTTAAACTCGATGGTCGTCTGCTACTTATCTACCACCTTGTTTTGCGATGATAAATTCCACATGTGCGACGATAAATTCCGCACTTAGATCATTCTGCAGACGTCCATTTTCCATTATGCATGTCATTATCTTCATATACTTTCACATGCATAGTGGATTGTCATCATAAGTTGAAGTGGATCTCCACAAGTACAACCTGCCATGTGAATTTGCATTCCAGAAGCAAATTACTTATATGCACATGTTCAGGGGGAGCCCTTGCAACTTATGAAGACAATTCCTTATCCTTTACAATTTCATAGATTATATTCCCCATTGAAAACTTCAACTAGTTTGTCATCAATCACGAAAAAGGGGGAGATTGTAAGTGCATCTAGTGCCACCCCTAGTTGGTTTTGGAGTATTGACGACAAACCTAGTTGAGGGAGTAATGTGTTTGTGAGAATTGTAGGATAACACAGGTAGAAGTCCCCCATTGATTCAGTTTTTCTACAAAGATGACCCCTAAAAATGTATGAAGACATTGAAGTCAAAGGTGGTATATGAAGATATTCACATTGAAGACTATGACAAGAGAAGACACCACATGAAGCCTATGGAGCTCGAAGACTTAGATCCTTCGTAGTTCTTTTTCTTTTGTGTTGAGTCATAGGAACCACCATACTGTTAAGTGGGGTCCAAGAGAACCAGTCAGAATGACTGAAGTGATGCTTAAACAAAACATATGTCTTCGAGTGAAGACTATGAGAGCGAATCTTGTCCAGAGTCGGACAAGTCAGCTTTGCTTGTAGCCCAAGTAAAGTTGCCGTGTGAGTTTGAAATCTGACCGTTGGAACACGTGTCAGTTCCTTAGTGACCCAGGGTCATTTCGGACAAATCAGGTCGGGTTGCCAAGTGGCTATAAATAGCCCACCCCCTACAACCATAAACGGTTGGCTGCTCAGATTCAGAGTACGGCTTTTGTTGTTTGAGAGCAACCCACCTCGAAGCCTTTGAGAGAGAATTCCTTGCGAGGATAAAGCCCTAACCACCCAGAGCCAAAGAGAATTAGGCATCACTTAAGTCTTCTTGTCTGTGTGATCTGAAGACTTATTACACTTGAGGACTGTGCATCCTCCAGCCGATTAGGCGTCGTGTTTTGAGCATCCAAGAGACATTGTGGATTGCCGGTGAACGAAGTCTGTGAAGGTTTGGGAGTCTATCTTGAAGACTTACCAGAGTGATTGGGCGAGGTCTGTGTGACCTTAGCTCAAGGGGAATACAGTGAGGACTGGGTGTCCTGAGCTGCGTGTTCAGGACTGGGTGTCCGGGACTGTGTGTCCTAAGGTTTAAATACCTAGCCGCCCTAACCAGACGTATAGTTGTCACAGCAACTGGAACTTGTCCAACAAATCATTGTCTTCAGCGTGTCACTGGTTTCATCTTCCCTTTCCTTTACTTACTGTTACTCCTTGTGAAGTCATTGTATGTTTGCACCATCTTTTGTCTTCACTGAGTGACTGCTAGTTCTGTTTGGCTTCACAATATCTTCCTACCTGATCCTTACTACATTGCTGCTATTAGTCATTGTGCTTTCACTCTATTGAATACTTGACTATGGCTTGCCTAGTGTAGTCTACCTTCCGCTGCAGGGTATTAGGTTTATCTCTATCGTTTGTCTTCATAACTCCCATGTTTTGAAGACTTTCATAAAAATCGCCTATTCACCCCCCCTCTAGTCGATATAACGCACTTTCACGATTCATTCAGAATCTTCTTTACACCTTCGGTAACTTCTTCCTCAGATAATTGGATGTTGCAATGGCGTTGAGGGTCGTCAACCTCACCGGTATATTCACACATTAAACCGGGACGCCGGCTTAGAGGCAAGATACTCCAGGATATCCAGCAGCGCACAAAATCCACGCCTGTTAAACCGTTTGCCATAAAGGCCCGGAGCTTGGCGAGTTGAGGAGCGTATTTTGCCCTTTCTAAAGAGCTCAGACGTTGTGGCATTGGGTGAGTATTGGATAGTCTGTGATCACGAAAACCGGGGAGGGGATTTTCATCCTCAGGCGAAGTGTCTCTGCAATAAAACCATGTCTGGTTCCGTTCCTTTGGGTGTCTATGATGTTTGGCATGAGGAAATTCGACTTCTTTCCGCTTTTGAATTGATACACCACCAAGCTCTGTGTTCGGGCCATTTACAAACTCTGTGCGCCGGTTTAAGTGAAAGAAATCCCGGAACAGTTCGGCAGTTGGTTCTTCTTGTAAATATACTTCATAGAAGACCTGGAAGTTGCATAAGTTGGAAACTGAGTTGGGACCAATATCTTGTGGATACAGTTGGAAGCTAGCAAGCACATCTCGATAAAACTTTGACCCTGGCGGTTTGAAACCACGACCTATATGGTCAACAAAGACCACCACCTCGCCCTGCCTCGGGGTTGGAGGATTTTCTGTTCCTGGTACTCGCCATTTGATCCCAGTTTTCTTAGGCAGAGAGCCGATGCCAACCATCTCATTCAACTGAGCCTCAGTAACCCAGGAACGAGCCCAGTTGCAGGCAGTGAATTGTTTGGCCATTGCAAAGCAAACAAACTGAAAATGAAAGGCCGGTTTATAAATTACGTATGATTATATACAAGAGATAAGGGAGTAAGAGACATACTGATATGTGAAATGGTACAACCCGGAGACTAATGCAATAAGAGAAAAAAGGGTATACTAGCACAGGATGGCTCAGACACTGTTAAACCGGAGCATAATTAGGAAGGTAAAATGCTCCTCCAGTTTATCAGAGGGCTAATGGCATAGACTGTTTATACAAGGTCAAACTGCCTATATTGGTGCGAGGAGAAATAGATCTCACAGTAACATAAAAACAGATCTCACAGTGACAGATAAAACTTTCGGATGTAAGATAAGACAGAAAAGCAATAATAATTGGATCTTGAAGGCATGCAGAAGTAAATCAATTTATGACAGACTAGATTAGTTCTTTGCACATAAGGATTTGTGGTGACCATGGTAGATTAGCTATGGCAAGAGATGCGTCAAGCATGAAGTATCCATCTACGTACTAAAGGAAGAAAGGGAAGAACAACACTGATGAACTTCGGAAGAACTGCGAAGAACGTCGAAACCCTAGAACGGATCTATGGCAAAAAAAAGTGGAGAACTTACCGTAGCTGGTAAGGAAGCGGAAAGATGCCGCAGTATTCTGGTGCGTTCAGGGTGATGCTGCGGCCAGGGTCGGAGCAGAGGCGATGGTCGACGGTGGCGGCGGAGCTCCAGAGGCTGAGCGGCGCGAGGAAGATGACGCGAAGAGGCACAGTGGGAAAGGTGAAAATGACCCCTCGGTCCTATTTATAAGGTGAAGCGATAAAACGGCAAGCACGGGAATCGAGGAGCCCCAAAAATGGATAAGTTAATAAAGGTGTCGCCTCGATGACTGAATATATATTAAATGAAGGTAATCTCCGACATCAACGGATGGATGACATCAGGGCGGTTTATCATAATTTTGAAGTATGACGTCGCGGCGGTTCACAACATCAAAAGTGAAGATAGGAGAAGATTTACAACATGAACAAGTTCAAACCAATCTGGGGCCTAATGTTGGGGATATTACTACTGGAGGTAAACTGGCCTTATGTAGCCGGGTTGACTCCTTGAAGATTAGATGCCCATAAAGATGCAAGGATGATGGCGCTTCATGGAGGCCCAAGGCCCAAAGGCGGGTTAAAGCCTGTAAATGTAAACCGGCTTAGTCATGTAACTTGTATTGTAAGATAGGAAGGATAGAGGCCGAACTGGATACGTTTATGATTCGGCTCGGGACTCCGTAAATCGGCGGGCATCAACCTATGTATATAAAGGGACGACCCAGTAGCGGTTTAGAGAGAGATACAACAACAACTCGAAAGCTAGACAAAGCGGATTCGCTCCGTGGCCTTCAAAACCTTAGCAATACCAATCACAACTAGACGTAGGCTTTTACCTTCCTCGAAGGGGCCGAACTAGTATAAAATTCCCCGTGTCCCTTGTCCGGTTTAACCCCTTAAGCTAACCTGTAGCGATGGCTCCACGACTAAGTCCTTTCACAAGGACATCTGCCATGACAAACCCACGACACCTCTGTCAAGGTGATGGCCCCCATCGAGGACGAGGAGATGGCCCCCGGAGGGATGGGATCCCCCGGTGAGCTGCACAATGTAAAAAATAATGGTTTACCATAGTTGTGGTTTTTGATTATTTGCAATGTGCTTGCTAATATGTTAGGGTTGTGTAGGTGCCGGTGGATGTCCTTGATGATTCCGATGTCGCGGCCCGTCCTATGGACAACGCCCCAGAGACCGTTTTCAATGTTGTGGTCCGTCCTGTTGACATCGCCCCGGAGATTGATTCCGATGCCGCTGTCCATCCAGTGGACATCGCCCCAAAGATCGATTCTGATGTCGCGGTCTGTCCTGTGGACATCGCCCCAGATCGATTCCCATGTCATTGTCCGTGCTGTGGTCATTGCCCGAGAGATCGATGACAAGAAATAGTTGGTCGCGCTAATCCTTCAGGGTAGTTTACATTGCCCTGTGTTTAATTACCAGAACGATGCGTGTTATCAAACCATCTTAGGGCTAGTGCACTGTTTTGTGTTGGAGGTACTTGCTACTTTTGTTTGATAGTGAATCATGCAAACCCTCTCCGAGTTATGGAAACAGATGTATCCTCACCAGCTTTTGATGTAATATATCGCATGCTTATATGTAAGTTCAAACTGTTTATCATATCAGCAAGGCTTGTTTGATGATTCTTGGTGTTAGTAGGCTAGCTACTATGCCAGCTATAGTACTTGGAAAACACTCACTGAAGAGAAATGTTGGGGCTGATGAGCTCGTGGTACGCTTATACTTATCCATCGTTGATCGGCCAATAGGCCAAGCTCCTAAAATTGTAGGCTTAGTGATCGATCAGACAATAGTCGACACGGATACATTCAGGCCTCATTTGGTTCATAGGGTAGGAAAATCATAGCAAAAGTACAGAGACGTACAACACAAAATCATAGCAGTACAGAGACGTACTCCCTCCGTTCCAAAATAGTAGACGACTCAACTTTGTACTACTAACTTTGAAATGGAGGGAGTACAAATCCTAGGCGGGCTAGTTTGGCCTAGTGGGTTTCTGTGATATAACATGGTACAGTGCCGTCTAGTCTTCGCGTGTGGTAGCAGTATTGCAGGTACAGTAAGTTTTCTTGAAGAAGCGGAATTCAACAAAGTCATGATGGTTCCTTCGTCCGACCAATTTACAGCGGGAAAGGTTGAGCCTGCGCTACGACCGGGGTGGACCAGGATAATTTTGTGCATGGCAGGTGGACCAGGATGGTCGACGTCCCACATGTCGGCGAATGGAAAGTATTCTTTTCCAATATAGAGGACGAGCAACGAGTATTCATTGTTTATTTTTGATAAAAGCTATTGTCTCCACTGTTACGACGGAGGAGTGTGAAACACGACAGCCCAGTGAACTTGGCATGTGCACCACTCCCTCCTTCCTCATGTAATACTACCATCGTCTTGACTATAAGGTTGGCTATAAAGGTTACAACTTTTTCTCACTTTCTCTCTATCTATTTCCTCTCAAATGTTTTTTACCTTTCTTTTTTTAGACACAATTGTTTTTATGCCTATTTTTTTAGAATTAGTTTTTTATACCTAGGAGCACATTTAGAGACGGGCTCTTGCAGAGCCCACTCCTTGACTTTGTCAATGCCTCTCTGTCCTCCACATAAGTGGGCTTATAGGCCAGTATTTTACTGGTACTACGTA
>NC_041388.1:404151045-404171711 GCF_002162155.2 Triticum dicoccoides | reverse complement strand
AAGCGGTCTGGACTCCCACATGGCCCAGCTCACATTATCACCATATTTTTCTTGGAGTCCATGTGCGGCGGGCGGGCAATCTCTTCTCCCTCCCCCGTCTCTCTCTTCTCAGCCGACGCCCGCCGAGCGATTAGATTTCGGCTGTCGACGATTTATTCAATTGCAGTCACACATGTCAATGAAATTGCAAGACAACGCGTGTCCCTTCTGGTGAGCGGCGTGCGAGCCGGACTGTCGGGGGTGCGACGTGTACGAGTCGTAAGTGTGCCGCCTTTTCTTTTGAACTTGCAAAACGAAACATTTTTGTGCGATCGATCGATAGAAATCCAGAACAAAATGATGAGGGCAGTCCTTTCCCGCGCACTAGGCGGGCTAGTTTGAGTGATATGACGTGGTACAGCGCCGTCGACTTGCTCCATTTTTATGTAATCAAGAGTTTACACTCTTACGTGGGAGGAGTGGGAAACACGGCAGATCTGATTTTGATCGAGGGATAACTGTTACCTGCCAAATAATGGAGCACTGTTAATCTCCTGCGCTGGCCCACAAATTTACACCGGCATCTATTCGAGGACACTGATGGATGCCACTCAATGCTACCCGCATACCTTTCAACAACTATATGAACTAACCGGACGAAATTCGTGCAAATAAAGCAATTTCAAATTAACCGGATGAAATTCATTACATTTCGAAAACTTTTCCTACAAACTGGACGAAATTCATTATATATTTCACACAAACCATACTAAAACCTACTCTAAACCTAATCTAAACGATCATCGGCGCCCGACCACCATGTTCGGTCATGAACCCGAGAAAGCCGGCCATTGCCTTTGCCTCCTCCGCCTCGATAACCTCCTCCTCCGGAGCACAAGGTTCTGAAGATTTCCGCCTCCACGTCGTCGTCAGGCGGCTAATCGGCCGCCGATGTTTATCCCACCAAGCTTGGCATCGACTGAGTGGAGGAGCGGTGGCCTTCCTGGGACCAGAGCCGCGGCTACCTACCGTGTACTACTCTTCCTCGCTACCGGCTGCGCCCGCGCACGCGCGCCGGCTTCGTGGTAGTGGCAGTGGAGGGCGACCGGGGGGGGGGGGAGCCGGCGATCCCCTTCGTCTGCTCCTGCGACAATACGTCCAAGAGAGCTTTGCAGCGCGCCTGGAGCGGAGCCGTCGATGTCCTTCGTCTGCTCCCGCGACAATACTTCCAAGAGAGTTTTGGAGCGCCAGGAGGCCATGGTTGGAGTGGTGCCGACAGAAGGAAGGGACCGGAGGAGAATGAGTGTGGGTCTTTGGCTATGGCTGGAAGCTGGGGCTCAAGTTAATATAGCGGGCGAATGGCTATGAGCCACAGCAGACGGATGGACGGATGGCGCAGGAGTATGTTCGTCGGGGGTGAATGCGGATGCTGCTTTAGTGACTTAACTGCAGGTGCGTTGGGTCACTGACATGTCAGCCCAATGGGCATCTGGCCCGCATGTCAGTGACACATCAACTGCACCTGCAGTTAAGTCCGGTGAATGCGGCATTGATGCTCTGGAGAGACGGTGACCGTTTCAGGCAGGAAGCGCCCGCTAGCGATGGAAGGGGTTTCGGTAGGCCAGGGCGGGTAGATGCTGGCGTGGTGGTAAAATGTGAAATCATGGATGACGAGCCTTTGAAGTGTATGCGGCACGTATTGACAACCAGGCGTCATGCAAACGGTCTTGTAGCCAGCTAGCCTTCGACGACCACCATTAAACACCACACAACCATGCATAACTTACGAATAATGGACGAATCGATCAGACACACACTCGTGTGCAGTGGCACTATGATCGGTCGCTCACGATAGTACATACTCAGTACCATAGTATCCTCTCTAGCTAGGCTGTTTTATATATTGTCGTTGCGATGGATGATATACATGAGCAAGGCGCTGAGTCCCGAGTATGACCGTTGGTGTTGAGCCATGTGAATACATGCTCGGCGTTCCTGGAGGCCTCCATCAAATGTCTAAACAGTAATGTCAGGCATCGCCAGGGCGCGCAGGTGACGGGCTCGCCGTTTGCGTTGCGCCATGAGAAGGACTTTGATTGAGAGGGCGACGTGCATGCATTAGCATGGTTTGACAGCGTGAGCGTGAGTGTCTGCACGCGTACATGCTACTTACCTCTATGGATGGTGTGCGCTAATGTGTGCATCACGTATAATATAATGATCAAAGTGAGCTATCAACACAAGTTCGATGACCGCCAATGTACTTTACTCGGTAATAAATGACCAGGGTTGAAGGTGAATCCAAATTTCCTTCGTCTTCTGTCTGTGAGCTCTTGACAAACCAATGCACTAACCGTTGTCCGGCCACTCCACCCCAGACTCTCACCAAGCATCGTTCATGCCACCGCGCCGCACACAAACCGGTAAGGAAGCGATGGCATCCCGCCGTGCCGAGTTCCTTGACGCCCACGACTGCACGCAAAATGGTAGGGAAGTGATGTCATCCCGCCGTGCCAAGTTCATGGCCGCTCGCGACTCACACCTACGTGGGCGGAATTTGAAGATGCCAGGGCTGAATGTGCGGTAGAGCAAGAGGCGGCCAAAGCCACACAGAGGGAGCGGAGAAGTCAGAAAGCACTCAAGAAAAGAGAGGCCCACCGCCGCAAGAAAGAAGAGGACGCACGCGCTGCTGCGGAGAGGTCGGCGGAGATCCAAGCACGGAGGGGTGTCACCGACAAAGCCGGGAAGGAGAACGACGGCGTCTGGCCAGCATGTGAGAAGCAGTAGTACTAGTAGTTAGTGTGTGTGTGTGTCTGAGTACGAGCATGTACTAGTACTACTATTTACTACTGTAGTTGTTAGAGCAAATTACCAGTACATTAGCCTAGACTCAATGGAAAAGTTCCCATCCTATGCATCAAATGGCATATCTTTCTCTATAGGAATTGAGATGCATGTCATCTCACTTCCTACGATTTTCATATTCCTATAAAATTCCTATCCTATGAACGAAAGGAGGCCTCCGCTGGAGTAACTATTGTAGCTAGCAGTACTGCTGGTATAGTAGTTTTCTTCAAGAAGCGGAATTCAACGAAGTCATGATGGTTCCTTCGTCCGAGCAACTTCACAGTGGGAAAGGTTGGGCCTGTGATTTGACAGCTCATTAGTCATTATTACTGCGGCGCGACGACCGGGGTGACTCTCCCTTGGAGTTCTGCGTGCATGGAAAGTGGACCAGGATGGTCGACGTCCCACATGTTGGCGAACGAAAGTATTCTTTCCGATATCAAGGAGCAAGGAAACCGCGTGGTATAGTATCACTACTGATTTATATTTTTTTTTTCTAATGAATGCTAGCGTTTCAACTCTTACGACGAAGGAGTGCCAAACACGGCACATGCTGGATGTCCCACACGTCAGCGAAAGGAGTGGGACATGAACAACGTGGTAGAGCGTCTCCACTTCTTCCACTTCTGGGTCGGAGACCACATGTAGTAGTACTAGTGGTATGAACGATACAAAGTGCAACCCAAAGAGAAAGACACGTCTAGTTGGAAGGTATCGGGGCATACACATAAACAAATATAAAACCTAATATATGCCTCCAATGAATATAGTAGTAGTAGAGTACTTAGGCACGTACTCCATAACATCACCGTGCATTGCATGTAAAACATTTAGTGGTATGTAGTAAGAGACAAATGCCTATATGCCACGCATGTCCATACTATTTGTACCTTTCTACTTCACTTACTGTGCTACATTACTTAGGTTCGTACATCCACTCCTGGGTACATGTCCCTCTCGTAGTTCCAGTCCCACGTGTTCTTCATAGATGGAACGATCCATATCATCGCAGTTAGTGTGGCTCCCCACGATGGAGACTTATCCAAACTATGGCCAGCCTCGACGCGGAGCAGTCGTGTGCACCGGGAAGCGGCGCTCTCTCGGATGTCACGCTGCTTCAAAGCCTGCGCCAGTGAGAGGTCGCCTCCACTCTGGTCGGGCATTAATGTGGCACTGACGCTCCAGGGCGACGCTGACCGTTTCACGCGGGAAGCGCGCTGGCAAGGGAGTATTGGTTTTGAACCGTTTCAGGTGTAGTACTGGTAGTTTGCAAAACTACTCAAGTATTGCACTCAGTTTCCTAAGAAATTGTGGTAAAAACGTTACTCCACAGCCTGCTTCCCTTCTCCTTCTTCTTCCATTGCCCGCGCACATCTGCGGGAAGCGACCGGTCAACCCTTATATAGGAGTGCTAGCACAAAAAGATGCATACATGACCACTAAAATTTCTAGATTAAAGCGCCATGTCGTTACCGTCGGCCGGGCCATAGCTACCGGGCGACCAGAGAAGAGGCGGCGGGAGGGGAATGAATGCAGCTACTGTTTGGGATGTCCGACTTAAATAAATATGCACCATTACGTGTACCCGCTGATGCACAAATTGTAACATACGTGTCTGCTTAAGTGGGCGTCACGTAACTGGTGTGTGTGTGAGATTCTGAGAGACAGAGTGCGTGTGTGCGACTCTACTCTTCGGACATGTACTCAACCTTTTGCATCGGGATATAAGTATAATGGTATTACACTTAGCTAGTGACTTACGTGGCCATGTTAACGTGGTTGTGTAAAAAAATTGTCACTTCCTGCTCATGATTTGCGTTATATAATTACAAGCAAGATGCTCGTGCATTGCACGGAACATCAGTATGCATTTTTTTACAAAACACCTATTGTGATTGACCCATGCAGGAGTAATCCCATGTGTAAAAACTAATGATATCTCGAGAATTTTATCGGAAAACTGGTATCTCGATAATTTCATCGAAAAAAATGAAAGATGAGAGATAAGGTGAGGAGGAGTGGAGCGTGGTGGTGACTGGTGGTCGGACTGGGCGGAGGCATGGGGATGGACGACGCCGGCAGGCGGCAGCGGCCACCATGCTAGATTGTTCCAGAGACTTCCTTTTTTAATTGCTCAGCAATGAGGTTGTGGGAGATAAGGATGTGGAGAGAGGTGCGTGTTGGGGAATGTAGCAGAATTTTAAAATTTTCTATGCATCACCAAGATCAATCTATGGAGTCATCTAGCAACGAGGGAGAGGAGTGCATCTACATACCCTTGTAGATCGCGAGCGGAAGCGTTCAAGAGAACGGGGTTGAGGGAGTCGTACTCGTCGTGATCCAAATCACCGAAGATCCTAGTGCCGAACGGACGGCACCTCCGCGTTCAACACACGTACGGTTGGGGAAGACGTCTCCTCCTTCTTGATCCAGCAAGGGGAAGGAGAGGTTGATGGAGATCCAGCATCACGATGGGGTGGTGGTGGAAGCATCGGTGATCTCGGCAGGGCTTCGCCAAGCTCCAACGAGAGGGAGAGGTGTTACGAGGGGAGAGGGAGGCGCCAGGGACTTGGGTGTGGCTGCCCTCCCTCCTCCCACTATATATAGGGCCCCTAGGGGGGCGCCGGCCCTAGGAGATCCAATCTCCAAGGGGGGGCGGCGGCCAAGGTGGGACTTGCCCCCCCAAGTCAGGTGGGGCACCCCCACCCCTAGGGTTTCCAACCCTAGGCGCAGGGGGAGGCCCATGTGGGGTGCACCAGCCCACCAGGGGCTGGTTCCCCTCGCACTTCAGCCCATGGGGCCCACCGGGACAAGTGGCCCCACCCGGTGGACCCCCGGGACCCTTCCGGTGGTCCCGGTACAATACCGATTACCCCCGAAACTTTCCCGATGGCCGAAACTGGACTTCCTATATATAAATCTTCACCTCTGGACCATTCCGGAACTCCTAGTGACGTCCGGGATCTCATTCGGGACTCCGAACAACTTTCGGGTTACCGCATACTAATATCTCTACAACCCTAGCGTCACCGAACCTCAAGTGTGTAGACCCTACGGGTTCGGGAGACACGCAGACATGACCGAGACGACTCTCCGGTGAATAACCAACAGCGGGATCTGGATACCCATGTTGGCTCCCACATGCTCCTCGATGATCTCATCGGATGAACCACGATGTCGAGGATTCAAGTAATCACGTATACAATTCCCTTTGTTAATCGGTACGTTACTTGCCTGAGATTTGATCGTCGATATCCCAATACCTTGTTCAATCTCATTCCCGACAAGTCACTTTACTCGTACCGTAATGCATGATTCCGTGACCAAACACTTGGTCACCTTGAGCTCATTATGATGATGCATTACCGAGTGGGCCCAGAGATACCTCTCCGTCATACGGAGTGACAAATCCCAGTCTCGATCCGTGTCAACCCAACAGATACTTTCGGGGATACCTGTAGTATACTTTTATAGTCACCCAGTTACGTTGTGACGTTTGGTACACCCAAAGCACTCCTACGACATCCGGGAGTTACACGATCTCATGGTCTAAGGAAATGATACTTGACATTAGAAAAGCTCTAGCAAACGAACTACACGATCTTGTGCTATGCTTAGGATTGGGTCTTGTCCATCACATCATTCTCCTAATGGTGTGATACCGTTATCAATGACATCCAATGTCCATAGTCAGGAAACCATGACTATCTATTGATCAACGAGCTAGTTAAATAGAGGCTCACTAGGGACATGGTATGGTCTATGTATTCACACATGTATTATGATTTCTGGATAACACAATTATAGCATTAATAATAGACAATTATCATGAACAAGGAAATATAATAATAATCATTTTATTATTGCCTCTAGGGCATATTTCCAACAGTCTCCCACTTGCACTAGAGTCAATAATCTAGTTACATTGTGATGAATCGAACACCCATAGAGTTCTGGTGTTGATCATGTTTTGCTCATGTTTTGATCCGTATGTACTTTGCAAATATCTATGTCTCCATCTTGAACATTTTCACGAATGGAGTTGAAGCGACGCTTGCTGTGCCTAGTCTTCTTGTGAAACTTGGGCTCCTTGGCAAGGGCAATAGCTCCAGTGTTGTCACAGAAGAGAGTGATCGGCCTCGACGCATTGGGTATGACTCCTAGGTCGGTGATGAACTCCTTCATCCAGACTGCTTCATGCGCTGCCTCCGAGGCTGCCATGTACTCCGCTTCACATGTAGATCCCGCCACGACGCTTTGCTTGCAACTGCACCAGCTTACTGCCCCACCATTCAAAATATACACGTATCCGGTTTGTGACTTAGAGTCATCCAGATCTGTGTCGAAGCTAGCGTCGACGTAACCCTTTACGACGAGCTCCTCTTCACCTCCATATACGAGAAACATATCCTTAGTCCTTTTTAGGTACTTCAGGATGTTCTTGACCGTTGTCCAGTGTTCCATGCCGGGATTACTTTGGTACCTTCCTACCAAACTTACAACAAGGTTTACATCAGGTCTGGTACACAGCATGGCATACATGATAGACCCTATGGCCGAGGCACAGGGGACGACACTCATCTTTTCTCTATCTTCTGCCGTGGTTGGACATTGAGCTGAGCTAAATTTCACACCTTGCAACACAGGTAAGAACCCCTTCTTGGACTGATCCATATTGAACTTCTTCAATATCTTATCAAGGTATGTGCTTTGTGAAAGACCTATGAGGCGTCTCGATCTATCTCTATAGATCTTGATGCCTAATATGTAAGCAGCTTCTCCAAGGTCCTTCATTGAAAAACACTTATTCAAGTAGGCCTTAATATTGTCCAAAAGTTCTATATCATTTCCCATCAAAAGTATGTCATCCACATATAATATGAGAAATGCTACAGAGCTCCCACTCACTTTCTTGTAAACGCAGGCTTCTCCATAAGTCTGCATAAACCCAAATGCTTTGATCATTTCATTAAAGCGAATGTTCCAACTCCGAGATGCTTGCACCAGCCCATATGTCGGTATCAAAACCGGCGGATCTTGGGTAGGGGGTCCCGAACTGTGCGTCTAGGCCGGATGGTAACAGGAGGCAAGGGACACGAAGTTTTACCCAAGTTCGGGCCCTCTTGATGGAGGTAAAACCCTACGTCCTGCTTGATTAATATTGAAGATATGGGTGTTACAAGAGTAGATCTACCATGAGATCAGAGAGGCTAAACCCTAGAAGCTAGCCTATGGTATGATTGTATGTTGTGATTGTTGTCTTACAGACTAAAACCCTTCGGTTTATATAGACACCGAAGAGGGTTAGGGTTACACAAGGTCGGTTACAAAGGAGGAGATATCCATATACGTATTGCCTAGCTTGCCTTCCACGCCAAGTAGAGTCACATCCGGACACGAGACAAAGTCTTCAATCTTGTATCTTCATAGTCTAATAGCCCGGCCAATGGAGATAGTCCGGCTGTCTGGAGACCCCCTAATCCAGGACTCCCTCAGTAGCCCCTGAACCAGGCTTCAATGACGATGAGTCCGGCGCGCAGTTGTCTTCGGCATTGCAAGGCGGGTTCCTTCTCCGAATACATTACAGAAGAAGTTGAATACGAGGATAGTGTCCGACCCTGCAAAACAAAATCCACATTCCACCGCAGAGAGAATAACGTTTTCGCAGATTTAATCCGCTAGCTTGTTTTGGCAACATGACGTCATGTCATGACCCAGTGACTATTCGAACCGTTTCTTTTAGCGAGCCATGCACATAACACGAGGCAGTTTTTCGACACGTCTTGTCAAAGCAGAGATCGTGTCCCCTTATTACGGGATTCTCATCAATACGGGCGTGGGTAACCCAACCGCACCATCAATTGCGGCACTTGGGGGATAAGCGAGTTTTACTTGGCAAGTGGGGACGTTTAATTTTGTCCGCCCATATAAAGGGATAAGGATTCACCTTTCTATCCACGCCTTCTTCCTCCTCTGCTCATCCGCTCCCGCATACTCGAGCTCTAGCGCCCAAGTCCTCACTTCCATCTCAACCTTCTCCAACCATGTCCGGAGCGGGAGGCAAGTGGATGGTCTCCTCCGTCACGGAGGGAGACGTCAAGAAATTGAGGAGAGCCGGATACCTGCACGACGACATCGCGCACCGGCTCCTAGATGAGGGACAGCTCATTCCCAGCCCGAGCCCCATGAGAGGGTGGTATTCCTCACCCATTTCCTCCGTGGACTGGGATTCCCTCTCCATCCCTTTGTCCAGGGGCTCATGTTTTATTACGGCCTGGATTTCCACGATCTGTCCCTGAACTTCATCCTCAACATCTCGATGTTTATCGTCGTGTGCGAGGCCTTTCTCCGCATCAAGCCCCACTTCGGCCTATGGCTGAAGACCTTCAACGTCAAGCCGAAGGTAGTGAGCGGCTGCCAGGCAGAGTGCGGAGGCGCCATGGTGGGCAAGATGCCCAACATCACATGGCTCGAGGGCACCTTCATGGACACCATAAAGGGGTGGCAATCGGGGTGGTTGTATATCACCGAGACGCGTGACCCCGCATGGGTAGCGGCTCCCGAGTTCCGATCTGGCATCCCCATGCGGCTCACCTCCTGGAAAGAGAAGGGCCTGTCCTGGGGTAATTCAAAAGAGCTGACTGGACTCCAGTCATGTATTCAGAACATGGTGGACAAGAAGCTCAAGCTTGTCAACATAGTCCAGGTTATGCTCGTCCGCCGGATACTCCCGTGCCAACAACGGGAGTTTACCTTGTGGGAGTTCAATCTGGCGTAGCACCGAACTCTGAACAGGCTCTTCGACACGACTCATGAAGATGCCTGGAGGGTGCTATTCAAGGGCGCCGCAGTCCCTCCTCCCATTACTGAGGATCTCGGATTCAGCGCGAAGCGCCAAGCCAGTGCGGTAAGCTGTTTTACCTTTTACAGGATACTTATTTTCTATACAGATTGACTCTGTGCGGGGTCTAAATTCCCGTGTCGTTAATAGGACTGGCAGAGAATGGCCGGACAGATCGACTATCTGGCTCCCTTGCCTGAAGGCCCCGCAGACGCTCTTCTGACGAAGATGCTGACTCCGGCCCCTTATAAGGTGCCGGAGAAGACCAAGAAGGCCAAGGGAGCTCGAAAGAGTTCCCGACGCCAGGCATCGTCGGACTCACCGTGCGATGATTTTGCGGCGCACTCTTCCCCCGAAGATGAGGAAGAGGAAGAAGAGGCTCCTCCACCGACTGGGGGAGACAATAAAAGGAAGGCCGCCCCAACTGGGGAGGCCGGAGGGTCCAAGAAGGGAAGGACGCTCCTTCCGGACAGCTCCACCGCCGCCGACGAAAGTGAAGACGAGTGGTTGCCCAGGGGCAAGCCCTAGGGGAGATCGTAAGTATTCGGATACCAAAGTAACCCATAGGATTCCTTTGTCGCATTGCTTTCCCTAACGCCGAACTCAATTGTGCAGGCCGCCCCGAGCCAACATTGAGGTATCCTCGGACGGCTCCCTGAGCACGTCGGACATGGATAGCGATCCAGTCCCGACAGCCACCTCCCCTCATCCGGCCGACGACACCAAGGTGCTGTCTCAAGAGGCACCGGATCGAGGGGGGACAGTCCCGGAGGCGCCTCAAGGCGACCTTCCGGACTTTGGGAGCCGAGGGGACGGGGTCCCCGAGAGCTCCGAGTTCAGCCCTCAGCCGAACACCGCGCCGGACCCTCCAACGGCTCCGAGCTCGGGTAGGCGGTCCCCCTCTAAGGGAGGTGAGACGCCTGTGCCGGTGACCTCTGTCCAGCCAGAGGCGCCGGACACTATGTTGGAAGTGCTCCGCAGCGCTTCCATCGAGGAGGAGCGCCGCACTATCATGAGCGCGGTGATCCAGAAGGTTCAGTCCGCCAAGAGTGGATTGATTGAAGCCTGTACTAGCCTTCTAACAGGCTTCGAGGTAAGTGTTTTAAAATGTAGTAGAAACATTACCGCATAGACAGTAGCCCCTGATGCTTTGTTCGGTGTTCACAGAGAAAAGCCGAACAGAGGATCAAATAATATCGCAAGAGTCTAATATAAGTATGTCAATATGCATATGCAGGCTTCACTGCGGGCGTCCGCCGCACTAACGGCGGAGGTCGCCGTACTGAAGGAGGCCCTCGAGGGGTCCCAGAAGGAGCTCGGCCTTGCTAAGAGGCAGCTCGAGGAGAACAAGGGTAAGTAATACCCCGTCTATAGATGAGAAAATGGACGCGATTGCTAAATGACAGGATTATTGTATGTTTGCCAGGGGCCACGATCGAGGTGGCGACCCTGAAGCAAGCGTTGCCCCAGGCCGAAGAGAAGGCGGCCCAGGAGCGCACCAAGCGAGAGAGGCACGATGCTCGGGTGGGCGAGGTGCAGCAAGAGCTCCAGGCTCTCGTGACGAAGCACGAGGCGTTGGAGCTTGACTTGAAGACGCGAGAGTCTGAGCTTGCTGCGGCCCGTGAGAGCGCAAAGAGTGCCAAGGCCGAGGCCCAGAAGGCCCTTCAGGAGATCGACGCGATGAAGAAGATAACGGCGAGTAAGGCTTTCTATATGCAAAGCGAGCATGTAAAGGTGAATTACCGATTACTTACCCGAATCCGGAGCTCTTCAGGAGCATTCGCAGATTTGCCCCGCAGTGTGTACGATGCCGCACAAGTCTACTGGGCCGGGGACGGGAGCTCGACGGAGAAGCTGTTCTGGTCTCAGTATGCTGAGGCCGAACATCCGGTGCCTTTGAGCGACCAGCTGAAGCAGATGGACGAGCTACATAAGGCGACCGATCAGGCCATGAAGGGATTCATAGTCCGGTTATGGCCTGGCGATGCCCTTCTGAGCAGCTTCTTCGGCCTGGTGAGGCGGCTTGTGGATGCCTGCCCACGGCTGGAGGTCGTCAAGCAATCCGTCTGCATTGAAGGTGCACGCCGGGCCTTCGCCTGTGTGAAAACACAGTGGGTCAAGCTAGACGCCGTGAAGCTTATCAAGGAGGGGCCGCCGGAGGGCAAGGAGCACCGCCGCCCCGAGATGTACTACGAGGGTGTTCTGTCGGGCGTCCGTCTTATCGCGGATGAGTGTTCACAAAATGTAATATTTGAATGAGACTTGCTCGTTTTGTAACCTGTGTGATGAAAACTTGTTTCATATGCGCTATGCAACGCTTGTGTGAGTTTAAAATATTACCTTCTGTTTGGCTGTTTATCCAATCTGAGAGATGGCTAGTCCTCGACTTCTGCCCCCATACCACGAGTGCTGGGGTGTTCGGGATAAACCTGAGCACTATTGTTCCCATGTTTGGGTCCTTCGAGGGAGGTGCTCAGCACAACGAACAAGGCAACCAGACTAATAATGCTTTATCACTCTCACTTAGCTATAGAATTCTATAATTTTAAATTTCGGCAAAGCCCCTGGTATTCAGAAGGCCGAATTCAGGGTGCGATACACGCCTGTAGGCCGGATGGAGCCGGCCCTTCACCCTAAGCGGCATAAGTCTTTAGGGACTCGAAAAACCTCGCCGAACAGCGACCAGTCTCTCGCCTTATCATGACAGTCAGTTTTAGCTTTCTCTACTGAGGTGCTCGGCCTGGCAGAACCGGGGCACAATCACAGTAGTTCTCCTAGCACTACCTTAGCCGATAGAGCGGAATGTAAGGTACCAAAACATAGGAGCCGGGCAAACCCAACATTTGACCAAAGACATGATTCGAAGCTGATGCATATAATGCTATAAGTTCGGGGTGCCGCACTTGTGAAAGTGTTCGGACTTTTCACACCATATTGTGAGTACGTAATCCCCTGGTGTATTGGCCGTACCAGAGTGTACGGTTGCTAGGCGTCATTTATGAACACATAGATATGTATACATATAAATAAAGTGTGATAATAGTCGTAATGTCATGCATTGTATATTAAAGAATTGCATTAAAGCAGAGTGATACAGATAGTGTAATAAGCAAAAGAGTAGGACTATGCCCCTTCCAAGGGCGAGCTGAGGAATTATATGAAATCTGTAATCCACCTGGGAATTCCGTAGTTGTCAGCCTCCTTGGTTGCTGTATCATGTGTTCGGCAATAGAGCTGCCGGACAGTGTTTCCAGAGATTGAAGTCCTGAAAGAAAAAGAAAAATAACCAAACGGGAAGCCGCTGGTGCGGTTTAGGCCGCGTTTTGGGGCGTGTCGTGGTTGTGCCCCCCTCCCCACCTGTGCCCATGGTATTTTTAATGCGTAATTATGTACGCGTGGCACGAACAACGCCATTGGGCTGGGATTGGGGTGGCTGCCGTATTGCTACGCGAGCTCAGACCGCGCCAGGTGGTCTGTTTGCCGATTGCCCCGAGCGCGCTTGAAGGTGTCCAGGCTTTGAAACGCCGAACTGATAGATTGCCTTGAGAGGCTGCTTTGCGCTTCTGCTGCAAGGGCCGCGGTGTGCTCCTTTGTTCGGAGAGAGCGCTCTGTGTTTCCGTTGACTGTAATAACTCCGCGGGGTCCTGGCATCTTGAGCTTGAGGTATGCACAATGTGGCACCGCATTGAATCTAGCAAATGCGGTTCGTCCGAGCAGCGCGTGGTAACCACTGCGGAACGGGACTATATCGAAGATTAACACTTCGCTTCGGAAGTTATCCGGGGATCCGAAGACCACTTCTGGTGTAATTGAGCCCGTGCAGTGGGCCTCTACGCCTGGAATGACGCCTTTAAAGGTCGTCTTTGTGGGTTTGATCCTTGAAGGGTCTATACCCATTTTGCACATTGTGTCCTGATAAAGCAGGTTCAGGCTGCTGCTGCCGTCCATAAGGACTCGAGTGAGGTGAAATCCGTCGATGATTGGGTCTAAGGCCAGTGCAGCGAATCCGCCGTGACGGATACTAGTGGGGTGGTCCCTGCGACCGAAGGTGATCGGACAGGAGGACCAAGGGTTGAACTTTGGGGCGACTGGCTCCAGCGCATATACGTCCCTGAGCACACGCTTCCGCTCCCTCTTGGGGATGTGGGTTGCGTATATCATGTTCACCATCCGCACTTGCGGGGGAAACCTCTTCTGTCCTCCAGTGTGCGGCTGCCGGGGTTCGTCCTCGTCATCGCTATGCGGCCCCTTGTCCTTGTTTTCGGCGATTAACTTGCCGGCCTGCTTGAACACCCAACAATCCCTGTTGGTGTGATTGGCTGGCTTGTCTGGGGTGCCGTGTATTTGACACGAGCGATCGAGTATACGGTCCAAGCTGGGCGGACCTGGCGTACTTTGTTTGAATGGCTTTTTCCGCTGACCGGGTTTAGAGCCTTTGAATCCGGCATTGACTGTCGTATCCTCAGTACTTTCGCCGTTAATGCGGCGCTTATGCTTGTTGCGACGTGACCTGCTGTTGCCGTCCTTGGTATCTGAGGTACCATGGTTCTTTGATATGTTGTTACTGCGAGCCAACCAGCTGTCTTCTCCCGCACAAAAGCGGGTCATGAGTGTCGTGAGGGATGCCATAGATTTCGTCTTTTCCTGACCAAGGTGCCGGGCTAGCCACTCGTCTCGGATGTTGTGCTTGAAAGCCGCTAAGGCCTCCGCATCCAGACAATCGACGATTTGATTTTTCTTTGTAAGGAACCGAGTCCAGAATTGCCTGGCCGACTCTTCTGGCTGCTGAATTATGTGGCTCAAGTCATCGGCGTCTGGTGGTCCCACATAAGTGCCCTGAAAGTTGTCAAGGAATGTGGCTTCCAGATCTTCCCAACAGCTAATGGAGTCCGCTGGCAAGCTATTAAGCCAATGTCGCGCTGGTCCTTTGAGTTTATTGGGAGGTATTTGATGGCATGTAAGTCATCACCGCGGGCCATGTGGATGTGGAGGAGGAAGTCCTCAATCCATACTGCGGGATCTATTGTGCCATCGTATGATTCAATGTTTACAGGTTTGAAACCTTCTGGGAATTGATGTTCCATTACTTCGTCTATGAAGTATAAGGGGTGTGCGATGCCTCTGTATTGGGCTATATCGCGACGCAGCTCGTATGGGTTCTACCCGCTGTGTTCGGCCCGGCTGGATTTTCTTTTACTGTATCCGGCGTGATGTTTACCATCTCGTAGAGTGGTGCGCCCTCGTGATCCGTAGATCGATCTTGAATGCTTTGCTTTGTCCTCCAATATGTCTCGCAGGTCTGGCGTATCTCCCCATGCTTTTTTATTTGGATGGCGTTGGGGTGGAGGCTGAGCTTTCGGCAGGAATGCCTCTCTATCACGGCCATGAGGTGGCCGATCAGCAGTATCATATGTTGTGGTTCTAAGTCTGACATTAGTGTAGGGGGGTAAGTATGGAGAGGCAAGATCTTAGCTGTGGGGAAGTTGTAAGCACCCAAGGTTTACGAGTTCAGGCCCTTCTCGGAGGAAGTAATAGGCCTACATCTTGGAGCCCGGAGGCGGTCGACTAGATTATATGAATATGGGTTACAGAGGTGCGAACCCTTGTCTCGGAGGAGGGGGGTGGCTTATATAGAGTGTGCCAGGACCCCGGTCAGCCCATGTTACAAAGGGTTCAATGTACATTAAGGCAGAGCGTTACTGGTAACGCTAGTAATAAAGTGCTATGATGACCATAAAAGCTACTTAATGACCGACCGTTAGCATGCAGAGTGACTTCAGGTCTCCTGGCTGTCGAGTGGTTGGATCTTGGTCGAGTGATTGTTTCTTGGTCGAGCGGAACACCTCCAAGTCGATTGAAAGGTGGTTTCTTCTAGAGATGTCCTTGGGTAGAGCAATTAGGATAGGCCCATGACCCTACCCTAGGTACATAGCTTCATCATTAGCCCCCGAATGGATCGAGGTTTGAGTGGGGAAGGAGTTGAGAACCCCTCCGACTCGTTTCTCATGCCGTGAGCATATCTTGTTCCGGATCAATGGACCTGAGTGATGACAGCAACTTCCTTTTCAGTCGCCTTGATCCATTCTTAATTCTTCGTCGAGTGAGTTTCTTCGCTTGTAGGTCTCCGAATGACGGTGCGGAGGAGATCTTTGGTCTAACCAGTTGTTTGATGCGTGCAGATTTCGCAGGATCCGAATTTTGGGAAGCGCGCGGGCTCGGGGAGGCTGCAGTAATCAGATGGGATAGAGCGGAGCCGCCTCGATCCCCGTGCCACCTTTTTCGCCACGTATCGCGTGCGCGGTCGTTACGGGATTTGACAGAGCCGTCTGGGCCTACCCGTCAGCCACTCGGAAGCGGCCTGATATAAAGCGCCGGACCGGAGTCTCCCAAACAGTGCATCTCATTTCCTCTTCTCTTCCTCACGCCCCTCCGCTGCGCTCGCTCTCGCCCCAGCGCCACCGCACCGTACACGTCTCGCCGGCGACAATGGGGAAGGAGAAGACGGCGGCTCTGGAGCGGGCAAAGAAGGCGATAACGAGGTCGAAGGGGAAGGCGACCAGCCGGGGCGGATCTTCCTCGCGGTCCGGCCTGCCGAGGGGCTGGATCCAGGGCGACTGGATCCACTCGAGGATCTCCCAAGAAGACCTCGATGACTTGGCCGAAGGGGGGCTGATCCCCTATGACTCGGCGCGGCTTCCGGGGAAGGATTCTGAGCCGCAGCCTCGGGAGGGTGAGCGTGTCCTTCTTGCCACCCACGTCGACCGTGGATTTTCCTTGCCCCCTCACCCCTTCTTCCGAGGGTTTCTGAACTTCTTTGGGGCACAACTCCATCATTTTACCCCCAACTCAATCGTTTATCTTGCCGCTTTCATTTCTTTTTGTGAGAACTTCCTGGGTTGTTGGCCTCACTGGGGTCTCTTCAAGCATATTTTTACTTGTCGCTCCCAGACAGTGAAAAAGGCTAATCCGAGTGACGAGAGGACCCAAGTGATACAGATGTGTGGGGGTCTTGGCATCCAGACAAGAGGGAAAAGCTCCTTCCCGGCCATGATTCTTCCCGACTCAGTTCGCGGATTGCAGTCGACCTGGTTTTACTGTAAAGACCAGTCGACACCGGGGCAATCGACTGGCCTCCCTCCCTTTACCATGGACCGAGTGGAAAAACCCTCCCCTTTGAAGGTGCTCCCGGAGGAGAAGGCGCACGTGAAGGTGCTGGTCGACCGAGTGGTCCAGCTTATTCGCGACGAGGTCACTAGTATGGATCTCTTGGAAGTCTTCCTTCGGCGGCGCATCCAGCCTCTCCAAGCCCGAGACCATCCAATGTGGATGTATTAGGGTCTTGAAGACTCCACTCGGATCCACCCGGAGGAGGTCGATGACGACACGCTAGAGAAGTGGCTGTCTGGCATTACTGGGAATAAGGACAATCCCAGGGGAGCCAGGAGAGTCCCTCCATTCGACCAGTCCCACGCACCCGAGCAGGTCTGATTCTGAGTTTTTGCTTGTAATCTGAATTCACTCGCGTAGCTGCCTATATTGCATCGAGTGACTTTGATCTACCTGCTTTCTATCAGGCCATTATCGAAATGTATTCAATGCCCAACGGGGAGCAGGAGCAAGCGTTGGAAGGCGAGGTGAGTGGCGGTGAAAGCGGCGAGTGGACTTCCGATGGTGAAGGGGATGGAGGGAGCGACGACTCAAGCGGTGGAGAAGAAGTCGAGTCGCCTCCTCGCAGGGAGAGGCGATCCAAGCTTGACCAAGAACGGCCGAATGCCCATGACAAGGCAACTGCTCCAGCTGGTCAGTCTTTGAAGCGCCCTCGGATCTCTTCGCCAACCCCGACTGAGAAGGCGCCAAAGCACCCCAGAGTTGTAGAGCCGAAGACTCGGAAGGCATTGCCGAAAATCAAGATTGATATCCCCGTCGCTTCCGCGTGAGTGCCTCTCTTTGCATTCACTCGACGCTCCGCGCTGTTTGTTTTTCTTGTTTTAACTGGACGAACTTTGGAACTGTCAGCGCTGCTACATCCGGGACCTCAGCTTACAGGGACGAAGGTGAGGTGAAGGAGGACGCGGTCACTTCTAATCCGGGTATGATCCCTGCCATATTGTCTTTATTTTGGTTGATTCAACTGCAATGCGTACCATTGGGTGATGTGACTTTAACGATTGAACTTTGCAGAGCTCCCAACGTTATTGACCTCCCTGATGATGATGAAGAGCCTGAGAGGCCTTCGACAAGGAAAAATAGGCGAGCTCCTGCAAGCGGGGCACTACAGACGATGCCGAGGGCGGAACCAGTTGTTCAGGACACTGGCGATGTCAATCGGGGTTCTATTACCTTCGCTGAGCCACTGTCGAGTGTGCTGCCTTCTTCGTCGACTGCTCAGGCCCCTGTCGACCCGCCTTCAGTTTTTGCGACCCATCATGTCCCAGAGGACAAGGTGAATGCTGCTAAGGAAGCCATACGGCAGGCGGGCATTATGATGGAGAAGATGAAGACGGTGCGGGACGCCAGCCAAGCCGCCTATGATGCCAGCTCGGCTCTCCAGAGCAACGTTCAGGTTAGTTGGTCGCCGCTTGTTCTGTTAGGATATGCTACCTGAAGATTCTTTTTGAAAACCGTTGCATCTGTACACCCACTGGGTGTGTTGATTGAATTTTTGGTCTAGTGGGGGCACACTGAGTGCACCCACTGGGTGTAGTCCCCGAGACTACGGTGGAGTGCTGGCAGTCGACTGTAGTCTTTGTATTTTGCCGAATGTATAAACCGAACTGTTAGTTTATCTCTTCTACTCGATCTGGTCGAGTGGGATCAGAACCGGTGGGGGCACGCCAAGTGCACCCACTGGGTGTAGTCCCCGAGACCGTGGTCGACTGCTGGCAGTCGATTGTGGTCTAAGTTCTACTTTCTCTCTCTCTTTTTTTATTCCCCTCACTCGACTCCGGCGGGCCGGTCGAGTGGGATCAGAACCGGTGGGGGCATGCTAAGTGCACCCACTGGGTGTAGTCCCCGAGACTATGGTGGACTGCGGGCAGTCAACCGTAGTCTTAGTATTTATTGTCTTTGTTGTTTTTTTTGCTGTAAAAATAACTTCTCCCCTTTGATTTCAGAAATCTTGTGATCTTGGAGCTCGCTTTGCTAACTTGGAGAAGCAGCAGATTCAACTAAACCTTGACTTGGAGCTGGCCAGGACAGAGCTGCAAAAGGTCAGAGACGGCGCCGTAGGTAAGACAAGTTTGTCGACTGGTCAGTTTTAGGCTTGAGTACCCTTCCGCTATTTCTGAATCAATCATCATTTATTTGCAGAAAAACTGAGTAGCTCTGGCGAAGAAGGATCAGGATTTGGCCGCTGCTCGTAAGGAGGCTGACGACAAGACCGCTTTGGCCGAACAGAAGCTGGCTTCGGTCGGCCAGTTGGAAGAAGAGAATACCAGGCTTAAGACCACTCTGAATGACTCCAACAAGGAGTGCTCGCGCTGGAAGAAGGCGAATCTCATCCAGGGCGAGAAAATGGAAGGCATTGCTCGCAGGAGCGATGATCTGGAGAGTTATCTGAGAAGTCTTGCCAAGAAGCTGTTCATCAAGCTTGAAGGTGCACATTCTGTTCCGACTGACCTTTTTTTTGAGTCAACTCAGTGTACGAAAATTGACTTATCCTTGGATCGTGAATGCAGAGTTTTGCCAGAACTTCGAAGAGGAGACTGGGCGGATCGAGCCTAGTTTGGATCCAATCAACTCTCCCGTGAAAGATGAAACTGCCATGAATCTGCTCCGTCTGGAATCTCGCATCGACAGTGCCGTGGACTACTTGGCTCGACTGAAGGTCGCCATGTCGTGGATTGACCCGGCACTTTGGCCAGAGGCTGAGCTCCAAAATGATATTGAGTCCCTGATGACTCGATTAAATGAAATCCCCGACCGAGTGCAGGAGTGGAAGAGTCTGCTGCTCGGTGTGGCGCTGACCTGGCTCTGTATTTGGTTCGTGTCCACTGCAAGGAGGTGCGACAGGACAAACTGGCAGCAATCAAGGTCACCAACACCCAGAAGCATGACTTCCGAACCTTTATGGAGACTTTCATCGCTGCAGCCACTCGGATAGCCGACAGCGTCGACCTGGATGAGTTCGTCGAGCCTGCCAGCCCTCCTCCGACAGAGTGAACAAACTCTTATGTCCCACCTTAAATTTGCCTCGGAATGCCGAGTGGTTTTTGTAACCGTTAAACTTTTTCGGGCTGCATGTCCGAGTACTTCAATATGTGATTTGGAACCTTTGGAATTTACCCGAACTTGGTTTACCGTTGAATATCTTTATGAATCTCCTGCTGAGTGAACCCATTCTTCATTCGAGACAACTTTTGCATTCGCAGCGCAGCTCTGAAGGAGAGGGAAGCAGTCGACCTATGTCTTGTATTTGTGGCGAAGCTCCCCAGGAGAAGGTGGCGGTCGACCCACACCCTGTTACCGTAGAGTGGGACGGAGCGCACATTGTATTTGTGGCGAAGCTCCCCAGGAGAAGGTGGAAGTCGACCTGCCCCTCGTCGTCCTTGAGGAATGAGATGTGTTTCGTACTGAGGCGCGTATTGGACCGCAGCTAAGCCTCCGAGTGGGAGGATTGCTCTCCACTCGGTAGGATTTTTTCAAACTTAGGCGAGTGCCGGACTGCAGCTAAGTCTCTAAGTGAGAGAACTTAGGTGAGTGCTGGACTGTGGCTAAGCCCCCGAGTGGGAGGATTGCTCTCCACTCGGTAGGATTATTTTCAAACTTAGGCGAGTGCAGGACTGCAGCTAAGTCTCTAAGTGAGAGAACTTAGGCGAGTACTGGACTGCAACTAAGCCCCCGAGTGGGAGGATTGCTCTCCACTCGGTAGGATTTTTTCAAACTTAGGCGAGTGTCAAACTGCAGCTAAGTCTCTAAGTGAGAGAACTTAGGCGAGTGCTGGACTGCGGCTAAGCCCCCGAGTGGGAGGATTGCTCACCACTCGGTAGGATTTTTTTCA
>NC_041388.1:404149999-404150296 GCF_002162155.2 Triticum dicoccoides | reverse complement strand
AAGCCCCCGAGTGGGAGGATTGCTCTCCACTCGGTAGGATTTTTTCAAACTTAGGCGAGTGTCGGACTGCAGCTAAGTCTCTAAGTGAGAGAACTTAGGCGAGTACTGGACTGCAGCTAAGCCCCCGAGTGGGAGGATTGCTCTCCACTCGGTAGGATTTTTTCAAACTTAGGCGAGTGCGGGACTGCAGCTAAGTCTCTAAGTGAGAGAACTTAGGCGAGTACTAGACTGCAGCTAAGCCCCCGAGTGGGAGGATTGCTCTCCACTCGGTAGGATTTTTTCAAACTTAGGCGAAAC
>NC_041388.1:404136283-404149332 GCF_002162155.2 Triticum dicoccoides | reverse complement strand
GATTGCTCTCCACTCGGTAGGATTTTTTCAAACTTAGGCGAGTGCCGGACTGCAGCTAAGTCTCTAAGTGAGAGAACTTAGGCGAGTACTAGACTGCAGCTAAGCCCCCGAGTGGGAGGATTGCTCTCCACTCGGTAGGATTTTTTTCAAACTTAGGCGAGTGCCGGACTGCAGCTAAGTCTCTAAGTGAGAGAACTTAGGCGAGTACTGGACTGTAGCTAAGCCCCCGAGTGGGAGGATTGCTCTCCACTTGGTAGGAATTTTTCAAACTTAGGCGAAACGGATTCGCAGCTAAGCCCCTAAGTGGGAGGCTGGCTCGCCACTCGGTGGGAAACTGTTTTTACAAACTTAGGCGAAGCGGATTCGCAGCTAAGCCACCCACTGGGGGATTTCTTACGCAAACAAAAAACAATAATAATCACTGGGAAAATTATAAGTCTCTTGTCTTTGATAAATAAACTACAGGAGTTTTTCTTATTACATCTCATCCGAGTGAGAGTTTAAGTATAAAAGGGGTGGAGTAGCTCCGCATTCCAGGCTCGTGGCTCATCAATCTGGCGATAGACATTGTAGAGGTGGTATGCTCCATTGTGGAGGACTCTGGTGACTATGAAGGGGCCTTCACAAGTAGGAGCGAGCTTGTGTGGTTTCTGCTGATCCACTCAGAGGACTAAGTCTCCTTCTTGGAAGGTCCGGCTCTTCACATTTCTGGCATGGAATCGACGCAAGTCTTGCTGATAGATGGTCGATCGAATCAAGGCCATTTCTCTTTCTTCTTCTAGGAGGTCGACTGCGTCCTGCCGGGCCTGTTCTGCTTCATCTTCTGAGTAGAGCTCGACTCTGGGTGCGTTGTGAAGCAGGTCACTCGGTAAGACTGCCTCGGCTCCATAGACCAGAAAGAATGGGGTTCTTCCGGTCGATCGATTCGGGGTTGTCCTCAATCCCCAAAGGACTGATGGAAGCTCATCGACCCATGCACTTGCTGCGTGCTTGAGATCGCGCATCAATCGGGGTTTCAGTCCTTTGAGAATTAGGCCGTTTGCCCTTTCTGCTTGCCCATTCGACTGAGGGTGAGCGACCGAAGCATAGTCGACCCGAGTGCCTTGAGAGGCGCAAAAGGCCCTGAATTTGTTGGAATCGAAGTTTGACCCGTTGTCGGTGATGATGCTGTGCGGAACTCCATATCTGAATATCAACTCTCTGACGAAACTGATAGCGGTGCAAGCATCAAGATTCTTGATAGGATTGGCCTCAATCCATTTGGTGAACTTGTCGACTGCTACCAGCACATGAGTGAAGCCGCTCCTACCTGTTCTCAGTGGTCCAACCATGTCCAACCCCCAAACAGTGAAGGGCTAGACGAGTGGAATGGTTTTCAGGGCCGACGCGGGCTTGTGTGGCATGTTGGAGTAATACTGACATCCTTCACATTTGTCAACTATCTCTTTGGCCATCTCATTGGCTCTTGGCCAGTAGAACCCCGCTCGGTATGCTTTAGCCACTAAGGTCTGAGAGGACGCATGATGGCCACAGGTCCCCGAGTGGATATCGTTAAGGATCATCTGACCTTCTTCTGGTGTAATACACTTCTGGCCGACCCTAGTCGTGCTTTCTCTATATAACTGTCCCTTTATGACTGTAAAGGCTTTGGATCGACGGACGATCTGTCGAGCTTCTTCTTCGTCTTCTGGGAGTTCTTTCCTTAGGATGTACGCGATGTACGGTTCTATCCAGACGGGAGTGATAACCAGGACTTCCATGATCAAGTCGACCACAGCTGGCACTTCGACTTCAGTCGGATCCATGGCACTTTTTGGCTGCGGGGCCTCTTCAGTGAAGGGATCCTCCTGGACTGATGGTGTGTGGATGTGTTCCAGAAACACATTGTTGGGAATGGCTTCTCTTTTGGAACCTATTTTTGCCAGATCATCAGCTGCTTGATTTTTCAGTCGGGGTATGTGATGAAGCTCTAACCCCTCGAATTTCTTCTCCAGTTTTCTCACCGCATTGCAATAACCAGTCATGGCTGGACTTCTGACATCCCATTCCTTCATCACTTGATTGATCACCAAATCTGAGTCGCCATAGACCATGAGGCGACGGACGTCGAGTGAAATGGCCATGCGCAACCCATATAAAAGTGCTTCGTATTCTGCCTTGTTGTTAGAGGAATCAAAGTGGATTTGAAGAACATATCTGAGTTTATCTCCTCTGGGAGAGACCAACACCACTCCGGCTCCGGAACCATTTATCATCTTGGAACCGTCAAAGAACATGGTCCAATGCTCCGAGTGGACCTGAGTCGGCAGTTGCTGTTCAATCCACTCGGCGACGAAATCCGCGATTGCCTGGGACTTGATAGCTTTCTTTGCCTCAAACTGATATCTAGAGGAAGGAGTTCAATTGCCCATTTTGCCACTCGACCAGTTGCGTCCCTGTTATGCAAGATTCTGACAATGGAGCGTCGCTGACGACTGTAATGGAATGATCAGAGAAGTAGTGGGCAACTTTCTTTGTGGTCATATAAATCCCATATACGAGCTTCTGATAATGAGGATATCTTTGCTTCGATGGGGTCAAGACTTCAGAAATATAATACACTGGGCGCTGAACTTTGAAGGTTTTCCCTTCTTCTTCCCGCTCGACCGTGAGTACCGTACTGACGACTTGTCCTGTGGCTGCAATGTAAAGCAACAAAGGCTCCTTGCTGATTGGGGCAGCAAGCACCGGCTGGGTGGAGAGCAGAGCTTTGAGTTCTGCAAACACTGCGTCAGCTTCAGGAGTCCACTCGAACTTGTCAGATTTCTTCATCAATCGGTAAAGAGGTAATGCCTTTTCACCGAGACGAGATATGAATCGACTTAGGGCGGCCAAGCAACCAGTAAGCTTCTGAACATCATGCACTCGCACAGGACTTTTCATTCGGAGTATAGTACCAACTTTTTCTGGATTGGCGTCAATTCCCCGTTCGGAAACGAGAAAACCGAGTAACTTTCCGCCAGGAACCCCGAATGTGCATTTTGATGGATTAAGCTTGATATCAAACCTTTTGAGGTTGGCAAAGGTTTTAGCAAGGTCAGTCAGTAGGTTGGAACCCTTCCGTGACTTGACCACAATATCATCCATGTACGCCTCCACATTCTGACTGATTTGGGTGAGCAAACACTTCTGAATCATCCTCATGAATGTGGCTCCGGCATTCTTGAGGCCGAATGGCATGGTAACATAACAGAAGCACCCGAATGGAGTGATGAAAGCTGTTTTGATCTCGTCAGGTCCATACAGACGGATCTGATGGTACCCAGAATAGGTGTCTAAAAAAGACAGTCGCTCACATCCCGCAGTCGAGTCGACTATCTGGTCGATGCGGGGGAGAGGAAAATGGTCTTTCGGGCAGGCCCGATTGATATGTTTAAAGTCAATGCACATGCGAAGTGACTTGTCCTTCTTGGGGACCATGACAACATTGGCGAGCCACTCAGAGTGGTAGATTTCTCGGATGAACTCTGCCGCTAAGAGCCCAGCTACCTCTTCGCCAATGGCCTTTCTCTTATGGACGGCGGACCATCGGAGATGTTCCTTGACAGGTTTTATTTTTGAGTCGACTCTCAAGCGATGCTCAGCCAGCTCCCTGGGAACACCTGGCATGTCAGAAGGCTTCCATGCGAAAATGTCCCAGTTCTCACGGAGGAACTAGATGAGCGCTTCTTCCTATTTGGAGTCGAGTGTTGTCGAGATATGAGTCGGAGCAGCGTCGGGATCCGTCGGGTGGATGTGAGCTGTCTTCATATTGCTAGTCGACTGGAAAGCCGATTCTGTGGCGGGCTTCTTGGATCGCAACAAATCACTCGGGTCTGCAGTCTTCTGGTATTCCTGCAACTCCACCACTGCCATCTAAGCATCAGCGATCTTCGAACCTTTCTGAAAACATTCTTTCGCTTTTTTCCGATTGCCCGTAATAGTGATCACACCTTTGGGGACAGGCATCTTCAATTTGAGATACACATAACATGGTCGGGCCGTGAAGCGTGCATAAGCCGGCCTGCCCAAAATAGCATGGTAGGCACTCTGGAAGTCTACAACTTCAAATGTCAACTTTTCCTTGCGGTAATTCTTGGAATCACCAAAAACCACATCAAGAGCAATCTGGCCGAGTGATTCAACCTTCTTCCCAGGAATGACTCCATGGAAACTCATGTTGCTGGCACTGAGTCTGGACATCGGAATGCCCATCCCTTTCAACATCTCAGCATATAATATGTTCAAACCACTGCCACCATCCATCAAGAATTTGGTCAGTCGAGTGCCTTCAACCACTGGGTCGACCACCAGAGCTTGCCTCCCAGGGGTGGCAATATGCGTTGGGTGATCGTACTGGTCGAACGTGATGGCAGTCTGAGACCATTTCAAATAACTTGGTGTTGCCGGAGCAACCATATTCACCTCTCGGTTGATGACTTTCAGTCGACTTTTGGTCTCAACATCGGCAAAAATCATCAGGGTGGAATTGACTCGGGGGTATCCATCGTTGCTATCTTCTTTGTCCTCAATTTTGTTTGACTCCTTTTCTTTATCTTTGGGCTGCTTGCCCTGGAACTGCTGGATCAAGAGTCGACACTGTCGAGTGGTATGTTTCGGGTAAATGAAATTACCCTCTTCATCTTTCTTTGTGTGGACGAGGCATGGCAAGTCCAACACATCATTTTCGTCCTGGTCTTTAACCTTTTTAGGGTTCCAGGTCCCTTTAGGTTTCCCTTTAAACTTTCCTTGGGTTAAAGCCAAGGCTTCCCCGGGAGCCGCTGGCTCGGCTTTCCGCTTCTGTTTCCGATTGGAATTGCCCCCGGGTTCTTGGGCGACTGACTTGAGTTTGCCACTCCTGAGCCGATCTTCATCTTCGCCATTAGCGTACTTGGTGGCAATCTCCATCATCCGATTCAGGGACATAGCTTTGTCCTCCAATATGTCTCGCAGGTCTGGCATATCTCCCCATGCTTTTTTATTTGGATGGCGTTGGGGTGGAGGCTGAGCTTTCGGCAGGAATGCCTCTCTATCGCGGCCACGATGTGGCCGATCAGCAGTATCATACGCTTCTTCCTCCAGTCGGGGTAGTAACCTGCGCCTTGGGTAACTCTTGGAGGGACACTCGAGTTTATATTCCTCGGCTGCAAGGACTTCAGTCCATTTGTCAGCTAGCAGATCTTGATCAGCTTGAAGCTACTGCTGCTTTTTCTTCAGGCTATTTGCCGTGGCCATAAGCCTGCGCTTGAAGCGTTCTTGCTCGACAGGATCCTCAAGTACGGCGAATTCATCGTCGCCGAGGCTTGCCTCGTCTTCGGAGGGGGGCATGTAATTGTCATCCTCCTCCTCTCCGCCAGCCGCTCTCTCAGGAGAGCTGGCTACTTCATCCTCCTGATCTAACTCTTGCTGGAGGGGATTTTTGTTGTCTTTGGCGCTATCTGGAGTGTTATTATCTCCTGTGCCGGTATCACCACTTTTGCTTTGGTGGGACTTAGAGCGGCGCCGCTGACACCGGCGCTTGGGTTGCTTCTTGGAGGGGTCATCCTCCGCTATCTCGTCGCTGTTGCCTTCATTGGGTGTATCCACCATGTATATGTCATACGACGAGGTGGCCTTCTAGTGCCCTATAGGTGCTGGCTCATGTTCGTCTCCTACATCATTGTCCATACCGTCGATGTCTTCGGAGTCAAAGTCGAGCATGACGGTTAAATCATCGAAATGGCTACAAAGTGGGTGGTGGGTGGGCGTCGAATTTCTTCGTCGTCCGTATCCCAGTCTTGTTGGTCATGATCCGGCCAGGGCTCTCCTGACAAAGAGAGAGAGACCTTAGTGAATTCAGAATGTCGCCGAAGGGCGAGTGCTGAAAGATATCTGCAGCGGTGAATTCCATGATCGGCGCCCAGTCGGATTCGATTTGCAGGGGCGCGGATGGTTTGGGGTCCGGATGAGAATCCGGCACCTTGGAGTCACGGGCTGCACAGAGGATTATGCTGGTGTTTGTCTCGATCACCATCGAGACTGCAGCCCCTGAGGCGGTGTCTAGCCACCCGTCCTCGATTGGCGCAGTTGGCTCCGACCTAAGGGTCGGAGCTGATGCGGGCGCGGCTTATGGGGTACCGTCCGCTGGCAGAGCTAGGTCATACCCATCGCGACAGTGTGGCGCGCCCGGCTGTGGCTCGAATCCGTCGAAGATCAAGTCCCCACGGATGTTAGCCGTGTAATTCAAACTTCCAAATCTAACCTGATGGCCAGGGGTGTAGCTTTCAATCTCCTCCAGATGGCCAAGCGAATTAGCCCGCAAGCCGCCGAATACGAAGATCTGTCCAGGGAGAAAAGTCTCACCCTCGACCGCATCGCTACCGATGATAGTCGGAGCCATCAAGCCTAACAGCGACGACACAGAGGAACTCTCAATGAAAGCACCAATGTCGGTGTCAAAACCGGCGGATCTCGGGTAGGGGGTCCCGAACTGTGCGTCTAGGCCGGATGGTAACAGGAGGCAAGGGACACAAAGTTTTACCCAGGTTCGGGCCCTCTTGATGGAGGTAAAACCCTACGTCCTGCTTGATTAATATTGAAGATATGGGTGTTACAAGAGTAGATCTACCACGAGATCAGAGAGGCTGAACCCTAGAAACTAGCCTATGGTATGATTGTATGTTGTGATTGTTGTCCTACGGACTAAAACCCTTCGGTTTATATAGACACCGAAGAGGGTTAGGGTTACACAAGGTCGGTTACAAAGGAGGAGATATCCATATACGTATTGCCTAGCTTGCCTTCCACGCCAAGTAGAGTCACATCCGGACACGAGACGAAGTCTTCAATCTTGTATCTTCATAGTCTAACAGTCTGGCCAATGGAGATAGTCCGGCTATCCGGAGATCCCCTAATCCAGGACTCCCTCACCATAGATGGAGCGCTGGAGCTTGCATACCTTGTTAGCATTCTTAGGATCGACAAAACCTTCCGGCTGCATCATATACAATTCTTCCTTAAGAAAGCCGTTAAGGAATGCCGCTTTGACGTCCATTTGCCATATCTCATAATAATAGTATGCGGCAATTGCTAACATGATTCGGACGGACTTCAGCTTTGCTACGGGTGAGAAGGTCTCATCGTAGTCAACCACTTGAACTTGTCGATAACCCTTAGCGACAAGTCGAGCCTTATAGATGGTAACATTACCATCTGTGTCCGTCTTCTTCTTAAAGATCCATTTATTCTCTATCGCTTGCTGATCATCGGGCAAGTCTGTCAAAGTCCATACTTTGTTTTCATACATGGATCCTATCTCGGATTTCATGGCTTCAAGCCATTTGTTGGAATCTGGGCTCGCCATTGCTTCTTCATGGCTCGAAGGTTCACCGTTGTCTAACAACATGATTTCCAGGACAGGGTTGCCATACCATTCTGGTGTGGAACGTGTCCTTGTGGACCTTCGAAGTTCAGTAGCAACTTGATCCGAAGTACCTTGATCATCATCATTAACTTCCTCTCTAGTCGGTGCAGGCACCACATGAACATTTTCCTGAGCTGCGCTACTTTCCGGTTCAAGAGGCAGTACTTCATCAAGTTCAACTTTCCTCCCACTTACTTCTCTCGAGAGAAACGCTTTCTCCAGAAAGGACCCGTTCTTGGCAACAAAGATCTTGCCTTCGGATCTGAGGTAGAAGGTATACCCAATGGTTTCCTTAGGTTATCCTATGAAGACGCATTTTTCCGACTTGGGTTCGAGCTTTTCAGGTTGAAGTTTCTTGACATAAGCATCGCATCCCCAAACTTTTAGAAACGTCAGCTTAGGTTTCTTCCCAAACCATAATTCATACGGTGTCGTCTCAACGGATTTAGACGGTGCCCTATTTAAAGTGAATGTAGCTGTCTCTAGAGCGTATCCCCAAAATGATAGCGATAAATTAGTGAGTGACATCATAGATCGCACCATATCCAATAGAGTGCGATTACGATGTTCGGACACACTGTTACGCTGAGGTGTTCCAGGCGGCATGAGTTGTGAAACGATTCCACATTTCCTTAAGTGCGTACCAAATTCATGACTTAAATATTCTCCCCAATGATCTGATCGTAAGAATTTTATCTTTCGGTCATGTTGATTCTCTACCTCATTCTGAAATTCCTTGAACTTTTCAAAGGTCTCAGACTTGTGTTTCATCAAATAGACATACCCATATCTACTTAAGTCATCAGTGAGAGTGAGAACATAACGATAGCCACCGCGAGCCTCAACGCTCATTGGACCGCACACATCAGTATGTATAATTTCTGATAAGTTGGTTGCTCGATCCATTGTTCCGGAGAACGGAGTCTTGGTCATTTTACCCATGAGGCATGGTTCGCACGTGTCAAATGATTCGAAATCAAGAGACTCCAAAAGTCCATCTGTATGGAGCTTCTTCATGCGTTTGACACCGATGTGACCAAGGCGGCAGTGCCACAAATATGTGGGACTATCATTATCAATCTTACATCTTTTGGTATTCACACTATGAATATGTGTAACATCACGTTCGAGATTCATTAAGAATAAACCATTGACCAGCGGGGCATGACCATAAAACATATCTCTCATATAAATAGAACAACCATTATTCTCGGATTTAAACGAGTAGCCATCTCGTATTAAACGAGATCCAGATACAATGTTCATGCTCAAAGCTGGCACTAAATAACAATTATTGAGGTTTAAAACTAATCCCGTAGGTAAATGTAGAGGTAGCGTGCCGACAGCGATCACATTGACCTTGGAACCATTCCCGACGCGCATTGTCACCTCGTCCTTCGCCAGTCTCCGCTTATTCTGCAGCTCCTGTTTTGAGTTACAAATATGAGCAACCGCACTGGTATCAAATACCCAGGAGCTACTACGAGTACTGGTAAGGTACACATCAATTACATGTATATCACATATACCTTTAGTGTTGCCGGCCTTCTTGTCCGCTAAGTATATGGGGCAGTTCCGCTTCCAGTGTCCCTTTCCCTTGCAATAAAAGCACTCAGTCTCAGGTTTGGGTCCATTCTTTGGCTTCTTTCCGGCAACTGATTTACCGGCCGCGGCAACTCCCTTGCCGTCCTTCTTGAAGTTCTTCTTACCCTTGCCTTTCTTGAAACTAGTGGTTTTATTGACCATCAACACTTGATGTTCCTTTTTGATTTCCACCTCCGCTGATTTCAGCATTGAAAATACTTTAGGAATAGTTTTCACCATCCCCTGCATATTGTAGTTCATCACAAAGCTCTTGTAGCTAGGTGGGAGCGACTGAAGGATTCTGTCAATGACCGCCTCGTCCGGGAGGTTACTGTCCAGCTTGGACAAGCGGTTGTGCAACCCAGACATTTGAGTATGTGCTCACTGACAGAACTATTTTCCTCCATCTTACAACTATAGAACTTGTCGGAGACTTCATATCTCTCGACCCGGGATGATCTTGGAAAACCATTTTCAGCTCTTCGAACATCTCATATGCTCCGTGTTGCTCAAAACGCTTTTGGAGCCCCGGTTCTAAGCTGTAAAGCATGCCGCACTGAACGAGGGAGTAATCATCAGCATGTGACTACCAAGCGTTCATAATGTCTTGGTTCTCTGGGATGGGTGCTTCACCTAGCAGTGCTTCTAGGACATATGCTTTCCTGGCAGCTATGAGGATGATCCTCAGGTTCTAGACCCAGTCCGTATAGTTGCTGCCATCATCTTTCAGCTTGGTTTTCTCTAGGAACGCATTGAAGTTGAGGTTGACATGAGCGTTGGCCATTTGATCTACAAGACATTTTGCAAAGGTTTTTAGACTAAGTTCATGATAATTAAGTTCATCTAATCAAATTATTTAATGAACTCCACTCAGACAGACATCCCTCTAGTCATCTAAGTGATACATGATCCGAGTCAACTAGGTCGTGTCCGATCATCACGTGAGACGGACTAGTCATCATCGGTGAACATCTTCATGTTGATCGTATCTTCTATACAACTCATGTTCGACCTTTCGGTCTTCCGTGTTTTGAGGCCATGTCTGTACATGCTAGGCTCGTCAAGTCAACCTAAGTGTATTGCGTGTGTAAATCTGGCTTACACACTTTGTATTCGAACGTTAGAATCTATCACACCCGATCATCACGTGGTGCTTCGAAACAACGAACCTTCGCAACGGTGCACAGTTACGGGGAACACTTTCTTGAAATTATTGTGAGGGATCATCTTATTTAAGCTACCGTCGTTCTAAGAAAATAAGATGTAAAACATGATAAACATCACATGCAATCAAATAGTGACATGATATGGCCAATATCATTTTGCTCCTTTTGATCTCCATCTTCGGGGCGCCATGATCATCGTCGTTACCGGCATGACACCATGATCTCCATCATCATGATCTCCATCATCGTGTCTTCATGAAGTTGTCTCGTCAACTATAACTTCTACTACTATGGCTAATAGTTAGCGATAAAGTAAAGTAATTACATGACGTTTATGTTGACAGGCAAGTCATAAATAAATTAAGACAACTCCTATGGCTCCTGCCGGTTGTCATACTCATCGACATGCAAGTCGTGATTCCTATTACAAGAACATGATCAATCTCATACATCACATATATCATTCATCACATCCTTTTGGCCATATCACATCACATGGCACATGCTGCAAAAACAAGTTAGACGTCCTCTAATTGTTGTTGCAAGTTTTTACGTGGCTGCTATAGGTTTCTAGCAAAAACATTTCTTACCTACGCCAAAAACCACAACGTGATATGCCAATTTCTATTTACCCTTCATAAGGACCCTTTTCATCGAATCCGATCCGACTAAAATGGGAGAGACAGACACCCGCTAGCCACCTTATGCAACTAGTGCATGTCAGTCGGTGGAACCAGTCTCACGTAATCGTACGTGTAAGGTCGGTCTGGGCCGCTTCATCCCACGATGCCGCCGAATCAAGATAATACTAGTAATGGCAAGTAAATTGACAAAATCGACGCCCACAACAACTTGTGTTCTACTCGTGCATAGAAACTACACATAGACCTAGCTCATGATGCCACTATTGGGGAACGTAGCAGAATTTTAAAATTTTCTACGCATCACCAAGATCAATCTATGGAGTCATCTAGCAACGAGGGAGAGGAGTGCATCTACATACCCTTGTAGATCGCGAGCGGAAGCGTTCAAGAGAACGGGGTTGAGGGAGTCGTACTCGTCGTGATCCAAATCACCGAAGATCCTAGTGCCGAACGGACGGCACCTCCGCGTTCAACACACGTACGGTTGGGGAAGACATCTCCTCCTTCTTGATCCATCAAGGGGAAGGAGAGGTTGATGGAGATCCAGCAGCACGACGGCGTGGTGGTGGAAGCAGCGGTGATCTCGGCAGTGCTTCGCCAAGCTCCAACGAGAGGGAGAGGTGTTACGAGGGGAGAGGGAGGCACCAGGGACTTGGGTGCGGCTGCCCTCCCTCCCCCCACTATATATAGGGCCCCTAGGGGGGCGCCGGCCCTAGGAGATCCAATCTCCAAGGGGGGCGGCGGCCAAGGGGGGACTTGCCCCCCAAGTCAGGTGGGGCGCCCCCACCCCTAGGGTTTCCAACCCTAGGCGCAGGGGGAGGCCCATGGGGGGCGCACCAGCCCACCAGGGGCTGGTTCCCCTCCCACTTCATCCCATGGGGCCCTCCGGGACAGGTGGCCCCACCCGGTGGACCCCCGGGACCCTTCCGGTGGTCCCGGTGCAATACCGATTACCCCCGAAACTTTCCCGATGGCCGAAACTAGACTTCCTATATATAAATCTTCACCTCCGGACCATTCCATAACTCCTCGTGATGTCCGGGATCTCATCCGGGACTCCAAACAACTTTTGAGTTACCGCATACTAATATCTCTACAACCCTAGCGTCACCGAACCTTAAGTGTGTAGACCCTACGGGTTCGGGAGACACGCAGACATGACCGAGACGACTCTCCGGTCAATAACCAACAGCGGGATCTGGATACCCATGTTGGCCCCCACATGCTCCTTGATGATCTCATCGGATGAACCACGATGTCGAGGATTCAAGTAATCCCGTATAGAATTCCCTTTGTCAATCGGTACGTTACTTGCCCAAGATTCGATCGTCGGTATCCCAATACCTCGTTCAATCTCGTTCCCGGCAAGTCAGTTTACTCGTACCATAATGCATGATCCCGTGACCAAACACTTGGTCACCTTGAGCTCATTATGATGAAGCATTACCGAGTGGGCCCAGAGATACCTCTCCGTCATACGGAGTGACAAATCCCAGTCTCGATCCGTGTCAACCCAACAAATACTTTCGGGGATACCTGTAGCATACTTTTATAGTCACCCAGTTACGTTGTGATGTTTGGTACACCCAAAGCACTCCTACGGCATCCGGGAGTTACACGATCTCATGGTCTAAGGAAATGATACTTGACATTAGAAAAGCTCTAGCAAACGAACTACACGATCTTGTGCTATGCTTAGGATTGGGTCTTGTCCATCACATCATTCTCCTAATGATGTGTTCCCGTTATCAATGACATCCAATGTTCATAGTCAGGAAACCATGACTATCTATTGATCAACGACCTAGTTAACTAGAGGCTTACTAGGGACATGTTATGGTCTATGTATTCACACATGTATTATGATTTCCGGATAACACAATTATAGCATGAATAATAGACAATTATCGTGAACAAGGAAATATAATAATAATCATTTTATTATTGCCTTTAGGGCATATTTCCAACAGTGCGGGTATATTTTGTAAAATTATTATAGTTTGCTTTCTAACAGTCAGATATAGATCGAATGGTCTAAATTACAAGATGGCAGGCACACCATCATCACCAACTCGGTTTTTTATGAGTAGAGATGATAAGTTTGCTAACTACTAAAGTAAAGTGGAATTTGTCCATGTTATACAAGTAAATTAAGGTGATTGTTTATCATACAGGTAAGGTTGGACGAAGGGTGGTAGGAACAAATGCTCCGCCTAGAGCATTTTTGTGTGAGAT
>NC_041388.1:404123887-404135843 GCF_002162155.2 Triticum dicoccoides | reverse complement strand
GTGTGTGCGTGTGTGTGTGAGATGGAGTCTTAGTGTGTGTGTGGGTGGGTGCGTGCGTGGGGGGGGGTGGTGGTGGTGTGTGTGTGTGTGTGTGACGCGGGGTCCTCGGTGGCGTATGTAATTTAAGTGTGCGTGGCTTCATCATAGAGAGGTGATGTGTATGGCAGAGGCCACCAACGATGGGATGCGAGAGAGAAAGGGCCCGTAGAGAGGGAAGAGAAGGTGTGTGCGCGTGAGAGGAGTCGACATCGAGAGAACATGTTTGTTCGAGAGACACCAAGGAAGACTACTATATATTGATGGTGCATGTAGGCGGGAATTAAACAAAGGGATGGTCTTATTAGTTTCGGGTATATAGGGGAAGAGTGAGAGGGGGGTAGCTAGAAGGAGATTGTTAAGTGTGAGTGTGTGTTTTACCCATCCATACGGAAGTTATGTGCACACAAGAAGAGAACGATTCGATGTGGCATTAGGGTTGAGGGTAATTAACTACGTATGGAGACATAGAGACCTTGAACGTGCATGTGCGAGTGGTATACATGTATATGTGGATCTATGTGTGTATGCGTGCGCGCATGATCGAGATAAAAGAAAGAAGACATAAGTAATAAGATCAACGACATGGGAGAGACGGATCGGTATGACAATATGCATGCATGTGAGAGTGTAGGGAAGAAGGCCCGACAATTGAGCATGTGTTTTTGTCTTTAAGAGATAGAGGCGTGGGCTGGAGCATGCATCTATGGCGAGCAGAGGGAGTGAGACACAACGATTGTGCAAAAGAGATCAATCTATAAATGCATGTATGGAGAGACATATACAGTGTGGGTGATAGAAAGCAAGAGTGCGTGCGAGGAAGAAATGTTGACGGAGAAACTACAGATGGATACAGAGATGTAAATGCTAGCTAGAGGGACATCGGCTAGTTTGAGTGTTGGAGATGACCGCCGGGTGGTTCAGAGGGTGAAGTTATATGTGTGTGAGAGAAAGATAAAAAGAGGGCACTTGACTGCATGTAGAGAGAAACATACATAGTGTGTGTGACAGGAAGCAAGAGCGAGGGCGAGAAAGAAGGTTGATGGAGAAACAGATAAATAGAAAGATAAAGATGCTAGCTAGTGTGTGTTAGAGTAGGAGTCGAGTGGATCAGAAGGCTGAGTTATGTGTGTGGGTGTGAGAGAGATGGAGAAAGGGTGCATGTGACTCACATACAAACAAATATCAGAGAGAAATAAGATCCCGAGAGACGGAGTTTTGTGTCTGCGAGAGAGAAATATATTTCACAACGAGAGTGATAGCTAGAGAGACATATGAGGGACGCAAGATATCTCTAGGGGGAGAGAGTGTGTGTGAGCGACATACAAGAGAATGGTGGAGAGATATGAGACCCTGGGGGACAGAGTTTGTGTTTGTGTGTGAGAAAAGATATTTAAGAGGAAGAGTCGTAGCTTCTCACACCTAAGGAGCAAAAGACATCTCTGTGTGAGAGGGTGTGTGCGAGTGGCACATAGGGGAATAGTAGAGAGAAATGAGACCCCGGGAGACGAAGTTGTTGGGGACCATAGTAATTTCAAAAAAAAACCTACGCACACGCAAGATCATGGTGATGCATAGCAACGAGAGAAGAGAGTATCGTCCATGTACCCTCATAGACCGTAAGCGGAAGCGTTATGAGAACGCGGTTGATGTAGTCTTACGTCTTCACGATCCGACCGATCCAAGTACCGAACGTACGGCACCTCCAAGTTCAGCACACATTTAGCTCGATGACGTCCCATGAACTCCGATCCAGCAGAGCTTCACAGGAGAGTTTCGTCAGCACGACGGCATGATGACGGTGATGATGTTGTTACCGACGCAGGGCTTTGCCTAAGCACCGCTACGATATGATCGAGGTGGATTATGGTGGAGGGGGGGCACCGCACACGGCTTGGAACAATCAACTTGTGTGTTCTAGGGTGCCCCCTTCCCCATGTATATAAAGGAGGGAGGGGAGGCCAGCCGGCCTCTATAGGCGCGCCAAAGGGGGAGGAATCCTCCTCCTAGTAGGAGTAGGATTCCTCCTTTCCTAGTCCTACTAGGAGGGGGAAGGAAGGAGAAGGGGAGGAGAAGGACAGAGGGGGCGTAGCCCCTCCCCTAGTCCAATTCGGACTAGGCCCATGGGGGGCGCGCGGCTAGCCCTCGTGGCTTATCCTCTTTATCCCTAAAATCCCACTAAGGCCCATATGTACTCTCGTATTCCCGTAACACCCCCGATACTCCGAAAAATACCCGGATCACTCGGAACCTTTCCGATGTCCGAATATAGCCTTCCAATATATCGATATTTATGGCTCAATCATTTTGAGACTCCTCGTCATGTCCCCGATCTCATCCGGGACTCGGAACAACCTTCGGTACATCAAAACACATAAACTCATAATACCAATCGTCACCGAATGTTAAGCGTGCGGACCCTACGGGTTCGAGAACTATGTAGACACGACCGAGACTCATCTCTGGTCAATAACCTATAGCGGAACCTGGATGCTCATGTTGGTTCCTACATATTCCAAGAAGATCTTTATCGGTCAAACCACATAACAACATACGTTGTTCCCTTTGTCATCGGTATGTTACTTGCCGGAGATTCGATCTTCGGTATCTCAATACCTGGTTCAATCTTGTTACGGCAAGTCTCTTTACTCATTCTGTAATACATCATCCTGCAACTAACTCATTAGTTGCATTGCTTGCAAGGCTTATAGTGATGTGCATTACCGAGAGGGCCCAGAGATACCTCTCCGACAATCGGAGTGACAAATCCTAATCTTGATCTATGCCAACTCAACAAGGACCATCGGAGACACCAGTAGAGCACCTTTATAATCACCCAATTACGTTGTGACATTTGGTAGCACACAAAGTGTTCCTCCGGTACTCGGAAGTTGCATAATATCATATTCATAGGAACATGTATAAGTCATGAAGAAAGGAATAGCAACAAACTAAACGATCATCATGCTAAGCTAATGCTACCTCTTGAGCACTGCGTTGGTTTTCCCTTGAAGAGGAAAGGGTGATGCAGCAAAGTAGCATAAGTATTTCCCTCAGTTTTTGAGAACCAAGGTATCAATCCAGTTGGAGGCTACACGCGAGTCCCTCACACCTTCACAAAATAAAAAAAACTCGCAACCAATGCGATAAGGGGTTGTCAATCCCTACACGGTCACTTACGAGAGTGAGATCTGATAGATATGATAAGATAATATTGTTGGTATATGATAAAGATGCAAAGTAAAATAAAAGGCAATGAAAATAACTAAGTATTGGAAGATTAATATGATGAAGATAGACCTGGGGGCCATAGGTTTCACTAGTGGCTTCTCTCAAGAGCATAGGTATTTTACGGTGGGCAAACAAATTACTGTTGAGCAATTGACAGAATTGAGCATAGTTATGAGAATATCTAGGTATGATCATGTATATAGGCATCACGTCTGAGACAAGTAGACCGACTCCTACCTGCATCTACTACTATTACTCCACACATCGACCGCTATCCAGCATGCATCTAGAGTATTAAGTTCATAAGAACAGAGTAATGCCTTAAGCAAGATGACATGATGTAGAGGGATAAATTCATGCAATATGATAAAAACCCCATCTTGTTATCCTCGATGGCAATAATACAATGCGTGCCTTGCTGCCCCTACTGTCATTGGGAAAGGACACTGCAAGATTGAACCCAAAGCTAAGCACTTCTCCCATTGGAAGAAAGGTCAATCTAGTAGGCCAAACCAAACTGATAATTCGAAGAGACTTGCAAAGATAACCAATCATACATAAAAGAATTCAGAGAAGATTCAAATATTGTTCATAGATAAACTTGATCATAAACCCACAATTCATCGGTCTCAACAAACACACCGCAAATAGAAGATTACATCGAATAGGTCTCCACAAGAGAGGGGGAGAACTTTGTATTGAGATCTAAAAAGAGAGAAGAAGCCATCTAGCTAATAACTATGGACCTGTAGGTCTGAGGTAAACTACTCACACTTCATCGGAGAGGCTATGGTGTTGATGTAGAAGCCCTCCGTGATCGATGCCCCCTCCGGCGGAGCTCCGGAACAGGCCCCAAGATGGGATCTCGTGGATACAGAAAGTTATGGCGGTGGAATTAGGGTTTTGGCTCCGTATCTGATCGTTTGGGAGTACGTAGGTATATATTGGAGGAAGAAGTACGTCGGTGGAGAAACAGGGGGCCCACGAGGGTGGAGGGCGCGCCTGGGGGGGGGGGTAGGCGCGCCCCCTACCTCGTGGCCTCCCTGTTGGTTGCTTGATGTAGGGTCCAAGTCTCCTACATCTTGTTCGTTCCAAAAATCACATTCCTGAAGGTTTCATTCCATTTGGACTCTGTTTGATATTCCTTTTCTTCAAAACCCTAAAATAGGCAAAAAACGACAATTCTGGGCTGGGCCTCCGGTTAATAGGTTAGTCCCAAAAATAATATAAAAGTGGAAAATAAAGCCCAATAATGTCCAAAATAGTAGATAATATAGCATGGAGCAATCAAAAATTATAGATACGTTGGGGACGTATCAAGCATCCCCAAGCTTAATTCCTACTCGTCCTCGAGTAGGTAAATGATAAAAACAGAATTTTTGATGTGGAATGCTACTAGGCATAATTTCAATGTAATTCTTCTTAATTGTGGCATGAATATTCAGTCCTAAAGATTCAAGATAAAAGTTTTAATATTGACATAGAAATAATAATACTTCAAGCATACTAACTAAGCAATTATGTCTTCTCAAAATCACATGGCCAAAGAAAGTTCATCCCTACAAAATCATATAGTTTAGTCATGCTCCATTTTCGTCACACAAGAATGCTCTCATCATGCACAACCCCGATGACAAGCCAAGCAATTTTTTCATACTTTAGTAATCTCAAACTTTATAAACCTTCACTCAATACATGAGTGTGAGCCATGGATATAGCACTATGGGTGGAATAGAGTATAATGATGGGGGTTATGTGGAGAAGACAAAAAGGAGAAAGTCTCACATCAACGAGGCTAATCAATGAGCTATGGAGATGCTCATCGATTGATGTTAATGCAAGGAGTAGGGATTGCCATGCAACGGATGCACTAGAGCTATAAATGTATGAAAGCTCAACAAAAGAAACTAGTAGGTGTGCATCCAATTTGCTTGCTCACGAAGACCTAGGGCACTTGAGGAGGCCCATTGTTGGAATATACAACCCAAGTTCTATAATGAAAAATTCCCACTAGTATATGAAAGTGACAAAACAAGAGACTCTCTATCATGAAGATCAAGGTGCTACTTTGAAGCACAAGTGTGGAAAAAGGATAGTAGCATTGTCCCTTTTTATTTCTCCTTTTTTTAGGGCCTTCATTTTTTATTTGGCCTTTCTCTTTTTTTCTTTTTTTATTGGGACAATGCTCTATTAAATGATGATCATCACACTTCTATTTATTTACAACTCAATGATTACAACTCGATACTAGAGCAAGGTATGACTCTATATGAATGCCTCCGGCGGTGTACCGGGATATGCAATGAATCAAGTGTGACATGTATGCAAAATTATGGACGGTGGCTTTGCCACAAATATGATGTCAACTACATGATCATGCAAAGCAATATGACTATGATGAACGTGTCATGATAAACTGGATGGTGGAAAGTTGCATGGCAATATATCTCGGAATGGCTATGGAAATGCCATAATAGGTAGGTATGGTGGATGTTTTGAGGAAGATATAAGGAGGTTTATGTGTGAAAGAGCATATCATATCACGGGGTTTGGATGCACCGGTGAAGTTTGCACCAACTCTCAATGTGAGAAAGGGCAATGCACGGTACCGAAGAGGCTAGCAATGATGGAAGGGTGAGAGTGCGTATAATCCATGGACTCAACATTAGTCATAAAGAACTCACATACTTATTACAAAAATCTACAAGACATCAAAAACCAAGCACTACGCGCATGCTCCTAGGGGGATAGATTGGTAGGAAAAGACCATCGCTCGTCCCCGACCGCCACTCATAAGGAGGACAATCAAAGAACACCTCATGTTTCAAATTTGTTACATAACTTTACCATACGTGCATGCTACGGGACTTGCAAACTTCAACACAAGTATTTATCAATTTCACAACTACTCAACTAGCAAAACTTTAATATCACTACCTCCATATCTCAAAACAATCATCAAGCATCAAACTTCTCTTAGTATTCAACACACTCATAAGAGAATTTTATTATTAATCTTGTATACCTAGCATATTAGGATTATTTAAGAAAATTAACATGCTATTTAAGGCTCTCAAAATAATCTAATTTAAGCATGAGAGATCAATAGTTTCTATAAAACAAATCCACCACCGTGCTCTAAAAGATATAAGTGAAGTACTAGAGAAAAACTATATAACTCAAAAGATATAAGTGAAGCACATAGAGTATTCTAATAATTTCCGAATCATGTGTGTTTCTCTCAAAAGGTGTGTACAACAAATATGATTGTGGTAAACTAAAAATCAAAGACTCAAATCATACAAGATGCTCCAAGCAAAACACATATCATGTGGTGAATAAAAATATAGCTCCAAGTAAAGTTACCGATAGAAGTAGACGAAAGAGGGGATGCCTTCCGGGGCATCCCCAAGCTTTGGATTTTATGTGTCCTTATATTATCTTGGGGGTGCCATGGGAATCCCCAAGCTTAGGGTCTTGCCACTCCTTGTTCCATAATCCATCAAATATTTACCCAAAACTTCAAAACTTCACAACACAAAACTTAAAGTAGAAAATCTCGTGAGCTCCGTTAGCGAAAGAAAAGAAAAGACCACTTCAAGGTACTGTAATGAACTAATTCTTTATTTATATTGGTGTTAAACCTACTGTATTACAACTTTTCTATGGTTTATAAACTATTTTACTAGCCATAGATTCATCAAAATAAGCAAACAACACACGAAAAACATAATCTGTCAAAAACAGAACAGTCTGTAGTAATCTGTAGCTAGCGCAAGATCTGGAACCCCAAAAATTCTAAAATAAATTGCTGGACGTGAGGAATTTATCTATTAATCATATGCAAAAATAATTAACTAAGTATCACTTTCCAAATAAAAAAGGTAGCAGTTCTCGTGAGAGCTAAAGTTTCTGTTTTTTACAGCAAGATTAACAAGACTTTCCCCAAGTCTTCCCAACGGTTCTACTTGGAACAAAACACTAATTAAACACAAAAAACACAACCAAAACAGAGGATAGATAAACTATTTATTACTAAACAGGAGCAAAAATCAAGGAATAAAAATAAAATTGGGTTGCCTCCCAACAAGCGCTATCGTTTAACGCCCCTAGCTAGGCATAAAAAGCAAGGATAGATCTAGGTATTGCCATCTTTGGTAGGTAATTCTTCAATGAGGCATCTACCGTCCTTAGGAATTTCTTTACTTTTATTGATTATCAAACTTTTAGGCACAAGATCGAAGAAATCATTGGCAGCAAATGGTTCCTTAATGATAGCAAAAAGATTAGGGTGAACACTTATAGATTTGAGATCCGCAGTTTCTTTGGTAGAGGATTCACCTTTATTTTTAGGAACATACATAAGCTTGGCAATTTTAGTTGGAGGACTTAGAGTATTCTTTACGGAAGAAAAAGCGGTTCCCAAGTTGGTAATGATACCCTCAAGTTTATCGATTCTAATGGAATCATGATTTATTCTTTCATTAAATGTAGGTTCCTTCTCTTTAATATTTTTCAAAGTTACTCCTACTTTAGATCCATATTGGGTAATTTGGTTGTGGATCTTTTTATCGAAATTTTCAATTAACTCAATGGTAGCAACTTTATTTTCAATAATTTTAAGTTTTTGCATTACATGCTCCAAAGTTAACATAGTTCCATTAACCAAAAGAGGTGGTGAGCCAAACAAATCTATCATAGCATTGTAAGAATCAAAAGTATGGCTACCCAAGAAGTTCCCTCCGGTAATGGTATCAAGGATATATCTGTGCCAAGGAGTAACGCCTACATAAAAATTGCATAGACGAACGAAAGTAGATTGCTTCCTGGTAGATCTATTTTGAGCATTGCAAATTCTATACCAAGCGTCTTTTAGATTTTCTCCCTCCCTTTGCTTAAAATTTAGCACTTCATTCTCGGGAGACAACGGAGAATATAGAGGACTCTCCATAACGATAGGCAAACGGGGAACGGGCAAAAGTGGCAAATAGAGAAAGAGAGGGAGGATAGAGAGAGAGAGGGCAAATAAAATGGCAAGGGTGAAGTGGGGGAGAGGAAAACGACAGGCAAATGACAAATAATGTAATGCGGGAGATAAGGGTTTGTGATGGGTACTTGGTATGTTTGACTTTTGCATAGACCTCCCCAGCAACGGTGCCAGAAATCCTTCTTGCTACCTCTTGAGCACTGCATTGGTTTTCCCTTGAAGAGGAAAGGGTGATGCAGCAAATAGCATAAGTATTTCCCTCAGTTTTTGAGAACCAAGGTATCAATCCAGTAGGAGGCTGCGCGCGAGTCCCTCACACCTGCACAAAACAAATAAATCCTCGCAACCAATGCGATAAGGGGTTGTCAATCCCTACACGGTCACTTACGAGAGTGAGATCTGATATATATGATAAGATAATATTTTTGGTATTTTTATGATAAAGATGCAAAGTAAAATAAAAGGCAATGAAAATAAGTAAGTATTGGAAGATTAATATGATGAAGATAGACCCGGGGGCCATAGGTTTCACTAGTGGCTTCTCTCAAGAGCATAGGTATTTTACGGTGGGTGAACAAATTACTGTTGAGCAATTGACAGAATTGAGCATAGTTATGAGAATATCTAGGTATGATCATGTATATAGGCATCACGTCCGAGACAAGTAGACCGACTCCTGCCTGCATCTACTACTATTACTCCACACATCGACCACTATCCAGCATGCACTAGAGTATTAATTTCATAAGAACAGAGTAACGCCTTAAGCAAGATGACATGATGTAGAGGGATAAATTCATGCAATATGATAAAAAAACCATCTTATTATCCTCGATGGCAACAATACAATACATGCCTTGCTGCCCCTACTGTCACTGGGAAAGGACACCGCAAGATTGAACCCAAAGCTAAGCACTTCTCCCATTGGAAGAAAGATCAATCTAGTAGGCCAAACCAAACTGATAATTCGAAGAGACTTGCAAAGATAACCAATCATACATAAAAGAATTCAGAGAAGATTCAAATATTGTTCATAGATAAACTTGATCATAAACCCACAATTCATCGGTCTCAACAAACACACCGCAAATAGAAGATTACATCGAATAGATCTCCACAAGAGAGGGGGAGAACTTTGTATTGAGATCCAAAAAGAGAGAAGAAGCCATCTAGCTATTAACTATGGACCCGTAGGTCTGAGGTAAACTACTCACACTTGATCGGAGAGGCTATGGTGTTGATGTAGAAGCCCTCCGTGATCGATGCCCCCTTCGGCGGAGCTCCGGAACAGGCCCCAAGATGGGATCTCGTGGATATAGAAAGTTATGGCGGTGGAATTAGGGTTTTGGCTCTGTATCTGATTGTTTGGGGGTACGTAGGTATATATAGGAGGAAGAAGTACGTCGGTGGAGAAACAGGGGGCCCACGAGGGTGGAGGGCGCGCCTTGGGGGGGGGGGGTAGGCGCGCCCCTACCTCGTGGCCTCCCTGTTGGTTGCTTGACGTAGGGTCCAAGTCTCCTGGATCTTGTTCGTTCCAAAAATCACGTTCCCGAAGGTTTCATTTTGTTTGGACTCCGTTTGATATTCCTTTTCTTTGAAACCCTAAAATAGGCAAAAAAAATAGCAATTCTGGGCTGGGGCTCCGGTTAATAGGTTAGTCCCAAAAATAATATAAAAGTGGAAAATAAAGCCCAATAATGTCCAAAACAGTAGATAATATAGCATGGAGCAATCAAAAATTATTAATACGTTGGAGACGTATCAGCTAACGAATGGGTCAAGTCAATCACATCATTCTCTAATGATGTGACCCCGCTTATCAAATGACAACTCTTTGTCCATGGCTAGGAAACGTAACCATCTTTGATTAACGAGCTAGTCAAGCAGGGGAATACTAGTGACACTCTGTTTGTCTATGTATTCACACATGTACTAAGTTTTCGGTTAATACAATTCTAGCATGAATAATAAACATTTATCATGATATAAGGAAATACGAATAACCACTTTATTATTGCCTCTAGGGCATATTTCCTTCAGTCTCCCACTTGCACTAGAGTCAATAATCTAGTTCATATTGTCATGTGATTTAACACCAATAGTTCACATCTTTATGTGATTAGTTCACATCTCCATGTGACTAACACCCAAAGGGTTTACTAGAGTCAATAATCTAGTTCACATTGCTATGTGATTAACACCCAAAGAGTGATCATGTTTTGCTCGTGAGAGAAATTTAGTCAACGGGTCTGACACATTCAGAGCCGTATGTATTTTGCAAATTTTCTATGTCTACAATGCTTTGCACGGAGCTACTCTAGCTAATTGCTCCCACTTTCAACATGTATATATATCGAGACTTAGAGTCATCTAGATCGGTGTCAAAGTTTGCATCGACGTAACTCTTTACGACGCACTCTTTGTCACCTCCTGCTACCTCTTGAGCACTGCGTTGGTTTTCCCTTGAAGAGGAAAGGGTGATGCAGTAGAGCAGCGTAAGTATTTCCCTCAGTTTTTGAGAACCAAGGTATCAATCCAGTAGGAGGCCACGCACGAGTCCCTCGCACCTACGCAAACAAATAAACTCCTCGCAACGAACGCGATAAAGGGGTTATCAACCCCTTCACGGTCACCTACGAGAGTGATATCTGATAGATATGATAAGATAATATTTTTGGTATTTTTATGATAAAGAGAAATAAAGATGCAAGTAAAATAAATGGCAAAGGAAATAACTAAGTATTGGAAGATTAATATGATGGAAAATAGACCCGGGGGCCATAGGTTTCACTAGAGGCTTCTCTCGAGAGCATAAGTATTACGGTGGGTGAACAAATTACTGTTCAGCAATTGACAAAATTGAGCATAGTTATGAGAATATGTAGGTATGATCGTGTATGTAGGCATCACGTCCAAGACAAGTAGACCGACTCATGCCTGCATCTACTACTATTACTCCACACATCAACCGCTATCCAGCATGCATCTAGAGTATTAAGTTCAAGAGAACAGAGTAACACTTTAAGCAAGATGACATGATGTAGAGGGATAAACTCATGCAATATGATACAAACCCCATCTTGTTATCCTCGATGGCAACAATACAATATGTGCCTTGCTGCCCCTACTGTCATTGGGAAAGGACACCGCAAGATTGAACCCAAAGCTAAGCACTTCTCCCATTGCAAGAAAGATCAATCTAGTAGGCCAAACCAAACTGATAATTCGAAAAGACTTGCAAAGATAACCAATCATACATAAAAGAATTCAGAGAAGATTCAAATATTGTTCATAGATAAACTTGATCATAAACCCACAATTCATCGATCTCAACAAACACACCACAAAAGAAGATTACATCGAATAGATCTCCACAAGAGAGGGGGAGCACTTTTTATTGAGATCCAAAAAAAGAGAAGAAGCCATCTAGCTAATAACTATGGACCCATAGGTCTGAAGTAAACTACTCACACTTCATCGGAGAGGATATGGTGTTGATGTAGAAGCCCTCCGTGATCGATACCCCTTCCGGCGGAGCTCCGGAAAAGGCCCCAAGATGGGATCTCATGGATACAGAAAGTTATGGCGGTGGAATTAGGGTTTTGGCTCTGTATCTGGTAGTTTGGGGGTACGTAGGTATATATAGGAGGAAGGAGTACGTCGGTGGAGCAACATGGGCCCCACGAGGGTGGAGGGCGCGCC
>NC_041388.1:403996065-404123599 GCF_002162155.2 Triticum dicoccoides | reverse complement strand
CCTTCCTCGTTGATTGCTTGACGTAGGGTCCAAGTCCTCTGGATCATGTTCATTCCAAAAATCACATTCCCGAAGGTTTCATTCCGTTTGATATTCTTTTTCTGCGAAACCCTAAAATAGGCAAGAAAATAGTAATGCTGTGCTGGGACTCCGGTTAATAGGTTAGTCCCAAAAATAATATAAAAGTGTATAATAAAGCCCAATAATGTCCAAAACAGGGTTTAATATAGCATGGAACAATCAAAAATTATAGATACGTTGGAGACGTATCACCTCCATAACCGAGAAACATTTCCTTATTCCACTAAGGATATTTTTGACCGTTGTCCAGTGATCCACTCCTGGATCACTATTGTACCCTCTTGCCAAACTTATGGTGAGGTACACAATAGGTCTAGTACACACCATAGCATACTTTGTAGAACCTATGATTGAGGCATAGGGAATGACTTTTCATTCTCTTTCTATTTTCTGCTGTGGTCGGGTTTTGAGTCTTTACTCAAATTTACACCTTGCAACACAGGCAAGAACTCCTTCTTTGGCTGTTCCATTTTGAACTACTTCAAAATCTTGTCAAGGTATGTACTCATTGAAAATATATCAAGCATCTAGATCTATCTCTATAGATCTTGATGCTCAATATGTAAGTAGCTTCACCGAGGTATTTCTTTGAAAAAATCCTTTCAAACATTCCTTTATGCTTTCCAGAAAATTCTACATTATTTCCGATCAACAATACGTCATTCACATATACTTATCAGAAATGTTGTAGTGCTCCCACTCACTTTCTTGTAAATACAGGCTTCACCACAAGTCTGTATAAAACCATATGCTTTGATTACTTTATCAAAGCATATATTCCAACTCCGAGATGCTTGTACCAGTCCATATATGGATCGCTGGAGCTTGCTCACTTTGTTAGCACCTTTAGGATCGACAAAAACCTTCTGGTTCCATCATATACAACTCTTCTTTAAGAAATCCATTAAGGAATGCAGTTTTGACATCCATTTGCCAGATTTCATAAAATGTGGCAACTGCTAACATGATTCGGACAGACTTTTAAGAATCGATACGAGTGAGAAAATCTCATCATAGTCAACACCTTGAACTTGTCGAAAACATTTTTGGGACAATTCGAGCTTTGTAGATAGTAACACTACTATCAGCGTACGTCTTCCTCTTGAAGATCCATTTATTCTCAATGACTCACCGATCAGCGGGCAAGTCAATCAAAGTCCATACTTTGTTCTCATACATGGATCCCATCTCAGATTTCATGGCCTCAAGCCATTTTGCGGAATCCGGGCTCATCATTGCTTCCTCATAGTTCGTAGGATCGCCATGGTCAATTAACATGACCTCTAGAATAGGATTACCGTACCACTCTGGTGCGGACCTTACTCTGGTTGACCTACAAGGTTCGGTAGTAACTTGATCAGAAATGTCATGATCATCATCATTAGCTTCCTCACTAACTGGTGTAGGAATCACTGGAACTGATTTCAGTGATGAACTAATTTCCAACAAGAGAGAAGGTACAATTACATCATCAAGTTCTACATTCCTCCCACTCACTTCTTTCGAGAGAAACTTCTTCTCTAGAAAGGATCCACTCTTAGCAACAAAGATCTTGCCTTTCGGATCTGTGATAGAAGGTGTACCCAACAGTTTCTTTTGGGTATCCTATGAAGACACACTCTTCCGATTTGGGTTTGAGCTTATCAAGCTGAAACTTTTCCACATAAGCATCACAACCCCAAAGTTAAAGAAATGACAGCTTAGGTTTCTTGCTAAACCACAGTTCATACGGTGTCATCTCAACGGATTAGACGGTGCCCTATTTAACGTGAATGTAGCTGTCTCTAATGCATAACTCCAAAATGATAGTGATAAATCGATAAGAGACATCATAGATCGCACCATATCTAATGAAGTATGGTTATGACGTTCCGACACATCATTATGCTGTGGTGTTCCAGGTGGCGTGAGTTGCGAAACTATTCTGCATTGTTTCAAATGAAGACCAAACTCGTAACACAAATATTCTCCTCCACGATCAGATCGCAAAAACTTTATTTTCTTGTTACGATGATTTTCCGCTTCACTCTGAAATTCTTTGAACTTTTCAAATGTTTCAGACTTATGTTTCATCAAGTAGATATACCCATATCTGCTCAAATCATCTGTGAAGATAAGAAAATAACGATACCCGCCGCGAGCGTCAACACTCATCGGATTGCATACATCTGTATGTATTATTTCCAATAAGTCAGTTGCTTGCTCCATTGTTCCGGAGAACGGAGTTTTAGTCATCTTGCCCACGAGGCATGGTTGGCAAGCATCAAATGATTCATAATCAAGTGATTCCAAAAGCCCATCAGCATGGAGTTTCTTCATGCGCTTTACACCAATATGACCTAAACGGCAGTGCCACATATAAGTTGCACTATCATTATTAACTTTGCATCTTTTGGCTTCAATATTATGAATATGTGTATCACTACGATCGAGATTCAATAAACCATTCACCTTGGGTGTATGACCTCAGAAGGTTTCATTCATGTAAATAGAATAACAATTATTCTTTGTCTTAAATGCATAATCGTATTGCAATAAACATGATCCAATCATATTATGCTCAATGAAAACACCAAATATCATTTATTTTAGGTTCAACACTAATCCCGAAGGTAAAGGGAGTGTGCGATGGTGATCTTATCAACCTTGGAATCACTTCCAACTCACATCATCACCTCGCCCTTAACTAGTCTCTGTTTATTTTGCAAATCCCGTTTCGAGTTACTACTCTTAGCAACTGAACCAATATCAAATATTGAGGGGTTGCTATAAACACTAGTAAAGTACATATTAATAACATGTATATCTAATATACTTTTGTTCACTTTTCCATCCTTCTTATCCGCCAAGTATCTAGGGCAGTTCCACTTCTAGTGACCATTTCATTTGCAGTAGAAGCACTCAGTTCCAGGCTTGGGTCTAGCTTTGAGCTTCTTCATGGGAGGAGCAACTTGCTTGCTATTCTTCTTTGAAGTTCCTCTTTCTTTCCCTTCGCCCTTTTCTTGAAACTAGTGGTATTGTTAACCATCAACACTTGATGCTATTTCTAGATTTCTACCTTCGCCCCTATTTTAACAGAAATAACAGGCATGCCTACCAAAGGTCTGTTTTTATCTTTAGCACTAGGTTTAGCAATTCTAGCAGTCTCATCAAGGAAATACATAACATGCCCATCAATATTATCAAACAAGAGATCTTTAACAATAGCAATATTAGGTTCAACTTTAATTTGCTCAGGAGGTGTATAAGTTCTAATATTGCTTTTATGAACCACAGTTGAAGCTTTAGCATGATCCTTTATCCTAACAGGGAAAGGTGGTTTCTCAATATAAGGAGTAGGAACAATAGGATCATTATAAGTGATAGTCTTTTCTTCAACTTTAATAGGTGCAGCTACTTTTACTTCTATGGGAGGATGATATTTAAACCACTTCTCCTTGGGGAGATCAACATAAGTAGCAAAAGATTCACAGAAAGAAGCTACTATCTCAGAGTCAAGTCCATATTTAGTGCTAAATTTACAGAAAACATCGGTATCCATAAAACATTTAACACAATCAAACTTAGGTGTCATACCTGACTCCTTACCTTCATCGAGGTCCCAATCTTCAGAGTTGCGTTTAATTCTTTCCAATAAATCCCATTTGAATTCAATAGTCTTCATCATAAAAGAGCCAGCACAAGAAGTATCGAGCATGGTGCGATTGTTATCAGAAAGCCGAACATATATATTTTGAATAATCATCTCTCTTGAGAGCTCATGATTGGGGCATGAATGTAACATTGATTTAAGCCTCCCCCAAGCTTGAGTGATGCTTTATCCTTCGCGAGGCCAAAAATTATATATATAATTGCGATCACGATGAACAAGATGCATAGGATAAAACTTCTGATGAAATTCCAATTTCAACCGTTTGTAGTTCCATGACCCTATATCATCACATAGCCTATGCCATGTCAATGCATCTTCCTTCAAAGATAAAGGGAAGACCTTCTTCTTAACAACATTTTCGGGTACACCTGCAAGCTTAAATAATCCACAAACTTCATCCACATATATTAGGTGTTCATCAGGATGCATTGTTCCGTCTCCTGCAAAAGGATTAGCTAGCAGTTTTTCTATCATACCCGAAGGAATTTCAAAGCAGACATTTTCATTTTCAGTAGGTTCAATAGGTTGAGGAGCAACTCTTTGCTCTACTGGTCGGGGTGAAGATACCCCGAACAAGCCCCTCAGAGGATTACTTTCCTTAGTAACAAGTGACAGTAAATTTCAGCACACTATATAAATTTTTCCTTACCAAATTCCACCTACCAAAGGCGCTTCACTCCCCGGAAACGGCGCCAGAAAAGAGTCTGGATGACCCACAAGTATAGGGGATCTATCGTAGTCCTTTCGATAAGTAAGAGTGTGGAACCCAACGAGGAGCAGAAGGAAATGATAAGCAGTTTCCAGCAAGGTATTCTCTGCAAGTAGTGAAATAAGTGGTAACAGATAGTTTTGTGATAGGATAATTTGTAACGAGCAACAAGTAACAACAGTAAATAAAGTGCGGCAAGGTGGACCAATCCCTTTTTGTAGCAAAGGACAAGCCTGGAAAAACTCTTATATAGAGAAAAGCGCTCCCGAGGACACATGGGAATATCGTCAAGCTAGTTTTCATCATGTTCATATGATTCATGTTCGGTACTTTGATAATTTGGTATGTGGGTGGACCGGTGCATGGGTTCTGCCCTTACTTGGACAAGCATCCCACTTATGATTAACCTCTATTGCAAGCGTCCGCAACTATAGCAAAAGTATTAAGGTAAACCTAACCATAGCATGAAACATATGGATCCAAATCAGCCCCTTACGAAGCAACGCATAAACTAGGGTTTAAGCTTCTGTCACTCTAGCAACCCATCATCTACTTATTACTTCCCAATGCCTTCCTATAGGCCCAAATAATGGTGAAGTGTTATGTAGTCGACGTTCACGTAACACCACTAGAGGAGAGACAACATACATCTCATCAAAATATTGAACGAATACCAAATTCACATGACTACTAATAGCAAGACTTCTCCCATGTCCTCAGGAACAAACGTAACTACTCACAAAGCATATTCATGTTCATAATCAGAGGGGTATTAATATGCATATAGGATCTGAACATATGATCTTCCACCAAATAAACCAACTAGCATCAACTACAAGGAGTAATTAACACTACTAGCAACCTACTAGTACCAATCCCGGACTTGGAGACAAGAATTGGATACAAGAGATGAACTAGGGTTTTGAGAGGAGATGGTGCTGGTGAAGATGTTGATGGAGATTGCCCTCTCTCGATGAGAGGAGCGTTGGTGATGACGATGGCGATGATTTCCCCCTCCCGGAGGGAAGTTTCCCCGGCAGAACAGCTCCGCCGGAGCCCTAGAATGGTTCCGCCAAGGTTCCGCCTCATGGCGGCGGAGTTTCGTCCAAGAAGATGGCTTATGATTTTTTCCTCATCGAAAGACTTCATATAGCAGAAGATGGCCATCAGAGGGCCACCAAGGGGCCCACGAGGTAGGGGGGCGCCCAGGGGGTAGGGCGCGCCCCCACCCCTAGTGAACTTCTTGCGCTCAATATTTATTATATATTCTGAAAACGTCTTCCGTGAAGTTTCATGACTTTTGGAGCTGTGCAGAATAGGTCTCTAATATTTGCTCCTTTTCCAGCCAGAATCCCAGCTACTGGCATTCTCCCTCTTTATGTAAACCTTGTAAAATAAGAGAGAATAGTCATAAGTATTGTGACATAATGTGTAATAACAGCCCATAATGCAATAAATATCGATATAAAAGCATGATGCAAAATGGACGTATCATTTATCTCTATGCGATAGCAATAGCTGGTGAGACGACCATGTGACGACACATTGATAAAAGATCAAGATGATGGGGATCATGGTGTCATGCCGGTAACAATGGAGATCATGACAGTATTTTGGAGATGGAGATCAAAGGCACAAGATGATGATGGCCATATCATGTCACGTATTTTTGATTGCATGTGATGTTTATCTTTTATATATCTTATTTTGCTTAGTTCTACGGTAGCATTATAAGATGATCTCTCACTAAATTTCAAGGTATAAGTGTTCTCCCTGAGTATGCACCGTTGCCAAAGTTCGTCGTGCCGAGACACCACGTGATGATCGGGTGTGATAAGCTCTACGTTCACATACAACGGGTGCAAGCCAGTTTTGCACACGCAGAAATACTCGGGTTATACTTGACGAGCCTAGGATATGCAGATATGGCCTCGAAACACTAAGACCGAAAGGTCGAGCGTGAATCATATAGTTGATATGATCAACATAGTGATGTTCACCATTGAAAACTACTCCATATCACGTGATGATCAGACATGGTTTAGTTGATTTGGGTCACGTGATCATTTAGATGACTAGAGGGATGTCTATCTAAATGGGAGTTCTTAAGTAATATGATTAACTAGACTTTAACTTATCATGAACTTAGTCCTAATAGTATTTGCATAACTATGTTGTAGATCAATAGCTCGCGGTGTAGCTCCCTGTTTATTTTTGATATGTTCCTAGAGAAAAACTAAGTTGAAAAATGTTAGTAGAAATGATGCGGATTGGATACGTGATCTGAGGATTATCCTCATTGCTGCACAGAAGAATTATGTCCTTAATGCACCGCTAGGTGATAAACCGATTGCAGGAGCAGATGCAGACGATATGAACGTTTGGTAAAGCTTGGTATGATGACTACTTGATAGTTTAGTACACCATGCTTTATGGCTTAGAACCGGGACTTCAAAAACGTTTTGAATGCCACAGAGCATAAAAGATGTTCTAAGAGTTGAAATTGGTATTTCATACTCATGCCCGTGTCGAGAGGTAGAAGACCTCTGTCAGTACTTTGCCTACAAGATGGAGGAGAATAGCTCAACTAGTGAGCATGTGCTCAGATTGTCTGGTACTACAATTGCTTGAATCAAGTGGGAGTTAATCTTCCAGATAAGATAGTAATTGACAAAGTTATCTAGTCACTATCACCAAGTTACTAGAACTTAGTGATGAACTATAATATGCAAGGGATAACGGAAGTAATTCCCAAGCTCTTCGCGATGCTGAAATCGAGATCATTGTTAAAATGGCTTATGTGATATTGATGCTAGTGCAACACCTTACAACTTATACAAAGAAATTATGCATGATATTGCACATGCTGAGATAGAAGATATTGATGTCACAATTAAACTTGCCAATAGAAATACTATTTCACCAATTCGAATTGTTAAAGATGTTGAAGTCTTGTGTGGGAAAACTAAATATCCTGCTGATTTTCTTGTTCTTGTTTCCCCACAAGATAGCTTTTGTCCCATTATATTTGGTAGACCATTCTTAAACAATGTTAATGCTACGATAGATTGCAAAAAGGATGCTGTTACTATCGGTTTAGATGATATGTCTCATGAATTTAATTTCTCTAAATTTAGTAGACAACACCGTGAAGAAGAATTACCTAGTAAGGATGAAATTATTGGTCTTGCTTCTATTGCCGTACCTCCAAGTGATCCTTTAGAACAATATCTTCTAGACCATGAAAATGATATGTTTATGAATGAAAGAAGGGAAATAGATGAAGTATTCTTTAAACAGGAACCTATTCTGAAACACAATTTGCCTATTGAAATCCTAGGGGATCCTCCTCCACCCAAGGGTGATCCCGTGTTTGAGCTTAAACCGTTGCCTGATACTCTTAAATATGCTTATCTTGATAAGAAAAAGATATATCCTTTTATTATTAGTGCTAACCTTTCAGAGCATGAGGAAGGGAGATTATTGAAAACTCTGAAGAAGCATTGTGCTGCTATTGGGTATACTCTTGATGATCTTAAGGGCATTAGTCCCACTCTATGTAAACATAAAGTAAATTTGGAAGAAGATGCTAAACCAGTTCGTGATCATCAACGACAGCTGAATCCTAAAATGAAAGAAGTGGTAAGAAAGGAAATACTAAAGCTCCTTGAGGCAGGTATAATCTATCCCGTTGCTGATAGTCAGTGGGTAAGTCATGTCCATTGTGTCCCTAAGAAGGGAGGTATTACTGTCGTTCCTAATGATAAAGATGAATTGATTCCTCAAAGAATTATTACAGGTTATAGGATGATAATTGATTTCCGCTAATTAAATAAGGCCACTAAAAAGGATCATTACCCCTTACCTTTTATCGATCAAATGCTAGAAAGATTATCTAAACATACATATTTTTGCTTTCTAGATGGTTATTCTGGTTTCTCTCAAATACATGTGTCAGCCAAGGATCAATCAAAGACTACTTTTACTTGCACTTTTGGTACTTTCTCTTATAGGCGTATGCCTTTTGGTTTATGTAATGCACCTGCTACCTTTCAAAGATGCATGATGGCTATATTCTCTGGCTTCTGTGAAAAGATTTGTGAGGTTTTCATGGACGATTTCTCCGTCTATGGATCTTCTTTTGATGATTGCTTGAGCAACCTTGATCGAGTTTTGCAGAGATGTGAAGAAACTAATTTTGTCTTGAATTGGGAAAAGTGCCACTTTATGGTTAATGAAGGTATTGTCTTGGGGCATAAAGTTTCTGAAAGAGGTATTGAAGTTGATAAAGCCAAGGTTGATGTTATTGTAAGGATGCCATGCCCCAAGGACATCAAAGGTATAAGAAGTTTCCTTGGTCACGCCGGATTTTATAGGAGGTTCATTAAGGACTTCTCAAAAATTTCACGGCCTCTGACTAATTTATTGCAAAAATATATACCATTTGTTTTTTATGATGATTGTGTAGAAGCATTTGAAATACTTAAGAAAGCATTAGTCTCTACACCTGTTGTTCAGCCACCTGATTGGAATTTACCCTTTAAAATTATGTGTGATGGTAGTGATTATGCTGTAGGTGATGTTCTAGGGCAAAGAGTTGATAAGAAATTAAACTTTATTCAATATGCTAGTAAAACCCTAGACAATGCACAAAGAAATTATGCTACTACTGAAAAAGAATTCTTAGCAGTTGTATTTGCTTGTGACAAGTTCAGACCTTATATTGTTGATTCTAAAGTAACTATTCACACTGATCATGCTGCTATTAAATATCTTATGGAAAATAAAGATGCTAAACCTAGACTTATTAGATGGGTTCTCTTGCTACAAGAATTTGACTTACATATTGTTGATAGAAAGGGAGCTGAGAACCCCGTTGCAGACAACTTGTCTAGGTTAGAAAATGTGCTTGATGACCCACTACCTATTGATGATAGCTTTCCTGATGAGCAATTAAATGTCATAAATGCTTCTCATATTGCTCCATGGTATGCTGATTATGCTAATTACATTGTTGCTAAGTTTATACCACCTAGTTTCACCTACCAGCAAAAGAAAAAGTTCTTCTATGGTTTGAGGCATTACTCTTGGGATGACCCACATCTTTATAAAGAAGGAGTAGATGGTGTTATTAGACGTTGTGTACCTGAGCATGAACAGGAACAGATCATACGCAAGTGTCACTCCGAAGCTTATGGAGGACACCATGCTGGAGATAGAACTCCACATGTAACATCCCAAATTTTCAATTTCGAATGTTTTACAAATATTAGTTAAGCATCTATGCATTTTGTTTGAATTGCGTGGCATTTGGATTTTTTTTCAGAGGCATTTGAGTTGTTGTTTGAGTTGGATTCAACTTGGCAATTGAAAGTTATCCCTGACAAATACTTGAGAAAAAGTATGAGGGGAGCTAACATGACACTCCAAAAATGTCAGAAGAAAATATTGCAAAAAGGTTTGAATTCAAATTTGAATTTTATTTGGAGTTTGTAGAAAATGTTTTTTTAGTTTCTGTTTTGCCTCTGGAAAAATGACCACGTTGTAGGATTATTTCCCCTGAGAATTTTGATATATATGTCCTATATAAAAATATTAGAGTTTTCTCTTAGTTTAGGTTTTTCTCTCTGCCTTTATTCAAAAAAGGGGAAAGAACCCCGAACTGGCCAGGCCAACCGGCCCAGCCAACCGGCCCAGCGAGCCACAGCCGCGCCCGCACCCGAATCCCCTCGCTTCGGTCGCCCGACCGAACCCCCCCTCTCCCTCTCTCACCGACGCGCCGGCCCCACCTCATCTCTTTCCCCTCGCCCACGCTATGCCGCGCCAGAGCGCGTTCGCCGCCGCCGCCGCATCCGGATTCCACGGGATCACGATCCTGAGTCGCCCCCTGCTCCAAGTTGATGTCCTATAAATTCCTACGCCTCTCCTCCTCCGACCCCCCTAAAACCCTAGACCAAAACCCACCACAGCTCACGCCCTCCTCCTTTGGATCTCGCTGTCAACCGCCGCAGTCCGCCGTCTGTTCCGACTCCGGTGAGGATCCCCCTGCCCTCAAATCTTGTCAGCCGAAACCCCTCAACCGCGCGCACCTCCCTGACATCCTCTCTCCGTCTAGGGATCGCCGGAGCCGCCGCCTTGAGCATCACCGCCCGTCGCCGGAGTTGCAGAGCACCAGGAGCCCCGCCGAGCTCGTTCCACTCATCTCCGTCGTCCCCGACCTCAGCAACCTCCACCCTCGAACCCGCCTCGCTCCGCCGCATCACCCCGACCTCGCCGCCGTCGCCCCGGACCACCGAAACACCACTACCGCCAACGCCCGAGCCCTCCTCGCCGTCGACCGCCGCGGTAAGCCGCTGGACCCCAACCCACCGTTCGATCGGCAACCTGCGGTGTAGATTAGAAATAGCGAATGGGTAGTTTTTTTATTAGACCGGTTTTACTTTATGGTTTGTTTCCGGTTTAGTTACTAGGTTTAGTTAGACCAAACCGATCGGTTTATTTTTGTTAGCCCATGGATGCAGTGAATCTATTAATCGCTCGCGCGTTAGATAGTTTTAGAGCGCTCACTGTTTCGGCCCGATAGCACGTTGGTTTGTTTTCTTTTCCTTTTTCCTTTTTTTCGTTTCTGTTTTCTTCAGATTAGTTTCAATTTTGTAAAATTTGTATCTTTTAGGTTATTTATTATTTTTAGTTGATTCTTTTTTTGTTAGTTTACAAATTTCTTGTAGCTTCTGTAGAAATTAGATTCGGCCATGTTTAAGTTTATAAAAATAGTTTTATATTAATTTTAGTCAGATTAGTATTTCGGCTATAAATTGAGCTAGGATTATTATTTTTAGATGATTCTTTTTGCCACTGCTTAGTTTTGACCTAGCCTAGCAGTAAGAACTCGTTGGGGTATTTGTAGATTGTATTAAAATTAGTTTTAGTCGAAATCAAGCTTTTCTAGTTTTATTTAGCTTGCTGCTGTTTCCTGTTGTTCTAGTTATTATAGAATTTTAGTTTACCCCTGTTATATTTTACTTTAGATTAGTTTCTGTAGTTACAGAGGTGAACATTTATTTACAGCAAAATAAAAAGTTTTATTTTATTTTTATTTTAGGTATAACAGGAATCCTATAATAGATATTGACGTGATTCTTTTTGCACCTAGTTATATGCTATTTTCCCTTTATGTTAGTTAGAAAAACCCTTGTTTTGGATCTATTAAGAAAAGTGTTAGTAGGTTAAAACTATTTCTTTGTTGTTGCTTGATGTGATGAAAACCTTGATGTTGTTTTCCTCGAGTTTTCTTCAATTTTTGGTTTGAGTGCTTGTGTGTTTTCCTTTAGCTTGCTGATATGTTATTAGTGAAATACTTATTTGTGCTATTGTTTGACTCGGTAGAATTTCCAGAGTGCGAAGCTTGCTATCTCGAGTCACTAGCGTTTGAAGACCGTCAGCCAGGCAAGTCATTTGATCATGTTTTACAATACCTATGATTTTGTTGCATTAGAATTATTCCTCCCCACCATGCATGCAGTAGGAGAATTTTAATTTATGTCTTGAGTAGTATCATGAGGTAGGATGAACCCATTTCCCCTTGCTACTATTGCCCGGGACGATGTAGTTATCTTGCTATGCTCGTAGACGGGGTTGGTTGAGAGATTCATAAGGGAGATGTGAGAGTCTGGATGATGACAACCCCATGACTTCAAGCTCAAGATGGACTTCAAATTCACTATTGGGTGGAGGACGGTTGACGGGCAACCTGGAGAAACCAGCGGATGGCCGGGATGCATGGAGAAGTGCCATGACATCTTGCGGAAAGCTTCACCCAGCCACAAAAAGACGGATGGATACCCCTTGACCGGAAGCTTACCTATGCAGCCGCAAGCCATTATGGGATCTGGCTGGGTTGACCATAGGTGTGACTCTGGACGGACGGTGCCAGCAGATGTAGAAGAACGGTAGGACATGGATGGGTACCGGCAGTGCTCAGAGAAACTCTACGGAAGACCCTATTTCGTTCATCCCGTCTTCAAACACCAGGCAGTGCGAGGACATAAAGGACGGAACGATTCTTGCGAGTAAACTGCACAAGACTTTGCAGAGTAACAACCTAATCGATTAGCCATGTCCCCGGTTACGGACAAATGAGCCTCTGGAAACTGGAGTATTTCGGAAATCTCAACACCGAAAAAATCAATTAATTGAGGGGTTGATTAATAATTGGGAATGAGACATTGGTTGGCGGAACCATCTCAATACCTACCAACATTTTGTAGTAATTGTAAGCAAGTCCTTTATCATAGGGAAAAACTGGCTTTTTCACAAAAACATACAACTTAGAGCCCCACAACCAAATTGCATATAGTGTTAGTATTATTGTTGTTGTTCTCTCTATGACTTGTCGGCATATTCTAAATGCTGACCTACACGGCTGCAACATCTCATGTTGCAGATGAGTTTTCCGACCAGGAGTGAGGCTACGATCTACGCTTGGCGATTGCCCTATGGAGTCGGATGGACTCGCTATTCGTCTACGCTTTCACAGCTTTATTTAGTTTATTTCTCATGAGTTGGCCTTCGGCCGAATTTATTATGATGTAATAAAGACTCGATATGAGAATCGTGTAATAAATTCAGGTGTGATTGAACTTTGAATCTTTTCATCAATGTACTGTGTGCCAGCATGATCTTGGGATGGTACAGCTACACAAAGACTTGACCGATTTTGGGTCGGGTCGTTACACCACATAAGGTATTGCAATCTAGTTTTTATTGGCCTACTCTCTTCAAGGATGCTCGTAAGTTTGTCTTATCATGTGATGAATGTCAAAGAATAGGTAATATTAGTAGACGTCAAGAAATTCCTATGAACTATTCACTCGTTATTGAACCATTTGAGGTTTGGGGCTTTGATTATATGGGACCTTTTCCTGCCTCTAATGGATATACACATATTTTAGTTGCTGTTGATTACGTTACTAAGTGGGTAGAAGCTATTCCAACTAGTAGTGCTGATCATAACACTTCTATTAAAATGCTTAAAGAAGTTATTTTTCCAAGATTTGGAGTCCCTAGATATTTAATGACTGATGGTGGTTCACATTTTATTCATGGCGCTTTCCGTAAAATGCTTGCTAAGTATGATGTTAATCATATAATTGCATCCCCTTATCACCCTCAGTCTAGTGTTCAAGTAGAATTGAGTAATAGAGAGCTCAAATTAATTTTGCAAAAGACTGTCAATAGGTATAGAAAGAATTGGTCCAAGAAACTTGATGATGCATTATGGGCCTATAGAACTGCATATAAAAATCCTATGGTCTATGGAAAAGCATGTCACTTACCTCTCGAACTAGAACACAAGGCATATTGGGCTATTAAAGAGATCAATTATGATTTCAAACTTGCCGGTGAGAAGAGGTTATTTGATATTAGCTCACTCGATGAATGGAGAACCCAAGCCTACGAAAATGCCAAGTTGTTTAAGGAAAAAGTTAAAAGATGGCATGATAAAAGGATACAAAAGCGTGAGTTTAATGTAGGTGATTATGTATTGCTATACAACTCTCGTTTTAGATTTTTTGTAGGAAAATTTCTCTCTAAATGGGAAGGTCCTTACGTTATCGAGGAGGTCTATTGTTCCGGTGCCATAAAAATCAACAACTTCGAAGGCACAAATCTGAAGGTGGTGAACGGTCAAAGAATTAAACATTATATCTCAGGTAATCCCATCAATGTTGAAACCAATGTTATTGAAACCGTAACCCCGGAGGAATACATAAGGGACACTTTCCGGAACATTTCGGACTCCGAAAAGGAATAGGTATGTGGTACGGTAAGTAAACCGACTCCAAAACAGTTTTCAAGGCAATATTTCTCCATTTTCGAATATTTAGAAAAATAGAAACATAAGAAGCAGTCCGGGAAGGACACGAGGTCTCCACGAGGGTGGGGGGCGCGCCCTACCCTACTGGGCGCGCTCCCTACCTCGTGGGCACCTCGTGCGCTCTCCGGACTCTGTTTTCGTACACGACACGTATTTTGGTCGGTAAAAATTCATTATATAATCTCCCAGAGGTTTTGACTCCTGTATCACACAATTATCCTCTGTTTGTGTTTCAGGCTATTTTTTTGACAGATCCAGGACGTCATGTCATCTTCAAGTGCCCCCAAGGACCAGTTCTTCGAGAAGGTCATCAACCCCCACCTCGCGGAGGTGCTGCAACACCCTCAAACCATTGAGATGCCTGAGGGGTTGTTGCACATCCGTCATGCTGAAGGACCAAGGAAGACCGGAAGCACGGAGGCAAGGCTCGAGGCATTGGAGCAAGATGTTTTCAAGTGTCAGGAGATGGTGGAGCGTGGACTCAATTCCAATCACATTATGATCATGGAGTTCACCAACAACCATAAGCTGCACGTCAAGGACATTGGGGAGGCCATCTTCAAGCTTCATGAGAAAATCGAGCACCTCCAAGCCCAGATCTATGACCTGCAAAATCAAAACTGTGAGTATGAATATAGATTCAAGAGGATGAGTTTGGCTACAGATTTGAGGTTTCAGGAGACTCGATCATCCTTCTATGATGGTGAGCCTATGCCTTGGAAGAAGGACGACAAACCTACGCCATCAACAAAACCATCACCTTCTCCACCAACAAAGAAGAATTGAGTATCTGGTATGGGCACTCCCCTTGGCAACTGCCAAGCTTGGGGGAGTGGCCCGGTATCGTATCACCATCACTTTTATCTTTACCGATTTTCTTAGTTCGATCCTTTTGGTAATATCTTATCTAGTAGAATAAAGTCTATGGCATGATCTAGTTTTGAGTTTTGCTTTATGATCCCTCTATGTAATCAAGTCCGTGAGCTATTTATAATAAAGATTCGTGTTGAGTCAAGGGCTTGATTATTTTGCCATGATCCTAAGTGAATAAAAGAAAAGAGAAATAAATAAAAAAAAAAGGGAACAAAGAGATCATATGGATCTTATGGAGGGTAATGAGCTCACATAGAAAAAGTATGATGAATAAAAGTTGTTGAGAGTTGACAAACATAGTTTTGGTCATCGTTGTAATTAATAGGAAGTAATAAAGAAAGAGAGGTCTTCACATATAAATATATTATCTTGGACATCTTTTATGATAGTGAGCACTCATTAAAATATGACATGCTAAAGAGTTGACGTTGGACAAGGAAGACAACGTAATGGGTTATGTTTTCTTACATCTGAGATAAATTATATTGTCATGGATCATCTAACATGGTTGAGCTTGCCTTTCCCCCCCATGCTAGCCAAATTCATCGCACCAAGTAGAGATACTACTTGTGCTTCCAAATACCCTTAAACTAGTTTTGCCATGAGAGTCCAGCATACCTACCTATGGATTGAGTAAGATCCTCCAAGTAAGTTGTCATCAGTGCAAGCAATAAAAATTGCTCTCTAAATATGTATGACTTATTAGTGTGGGAGAAAATAAGCTTTATACAATCGTGTGATATGGAAGAAATAAAAGCGACAGACTGCATAATAAAGGTCCATATCACAAGTGGCAATATAAAGTGACGTTCTTTCGCATTAAGATTTTGTGCATCCAACCATAAAAGTGCATGAAAACCTCTACTTCCCTCTGCGAAGGGCCTATCTTTTACTTTTATCTCCTACCTTGCATAAGAGTCATGGCGGTCTTCACCCTTCCTTTTTACATTTTATCCTTTGGCAATCACAGTATGTTGGAAAGATCCTGGTATATATAGCTAATTGGATGTGAGTTTTCATGAACTATTATTGTTGACATTACCCTTGAGGAAAAACATTGGGAGGCAAAACTATAAGCCCCTTTCTTTCTCTGTGTCCGATTAAAACTCCATACCCATAAGTATTGGATGACTGTCGGCAATTGTGAAAGACTATATGATAGTTGAGTATGTGGACTTGCTGAAAAGCTCTTATATATTGACTCTTTCCTATGTTATGATAAATTGCAATTGTTCCAATGACTGAGATTATAGTGTGTTAGTTTTCAATGAAGTTTATGATTCATACTTGCAATTGTGATTGAATTATTACTCTAGGATAAGAAATCATATGACAAAGAATTATATAAGTTGCTGTTCTAAGAATGATCATGATGCCCTCATGTACGTATTTTATTTTTATCGACACCTCTATCTCTAAACATCTGGACATATTTTTCGATTTCGGCTTTCGCTTCAGGACAAGCGAGGTCTAAGTTTGGGGGAGTTGATACGTCCATTTTGCATCATGCTTTTATATCGATATTTATTGCATTATGGGCTGTTATTACACATTATGTCACAATACTCATGCCTATTCTATCTTATTTTACAAGTTTTACATAAAGAGGGAGAATGCCGGCAGCTGGGATTCTGGGCTGGAAAAGGAGCAAATATTAGAGACCTATTCTGCACAGCTCCAAAAGTCCTAAAACTTCACAGATGACGTTTTCAGAATATATAATAAATATTGAGCGCAAGAAGTTCACCAGGGGGGCCACACCCTGCCCACGAGGGTGGGGGCGCGCCCTACACCCTGGGCGCGCCCCCTACCTCGTGGGCCCCCTGGTGGCCCTCCGATGACCATCTTCTGCTATATGAAGTATTTCGATGAGGACAAAATCATAAGCCATCTTCTCGGACGAAACTCCGCCGCCACGAGGCGGAACCTTGGCGGAATCAATCTAGGGCTCCGGCGGAGCTGTTCTGCCGGGGAAACTTCCCTCCGGGAGGGGGAAATCATCGCCATCATCATCACCAACGCTCCTCTCATCAGGAGAGGGAAATCTCCACCAACATCTTCACCAGCACCATCTCCTCTAAAAACCCTAGTTCATCTCTTGTATCCAATTCTTGTCTCCAAGTCCGGGATTGGTACTAGTAGGTTGCTAGTAGTGTTAATTACTCCTTGTAGTTGATGCTAGTTGGTTTATTTGGTGGAAGATCATATGTTCAGATCCTATATGCATATTAATACCCCTCTGATTATGAACATGAATATGCTTTGTGAGTAGTTACGGTTGTTCCTGAGGACATGGGAGAAGTCTTGCTATTAGTAGTCATGTGTATTTGGTATTCGTTCAATATTTTGATGAGATGTATGTTGTCTGTCCTCTAGTGGTGTTATATGAACGTCGACTACATAACACTTCACCATTATTTGGGCCTAGAGGAAGGCATTGGGAAGTAATAAGTAGATGATGGGTTGCTGGAGTGACAGAAGCTTAAACCCTAGTTTATGCGTTGCCTCGTAAGGGACTGATTTGGATCCATATGTTTCATGCTATGGTTAGGTTTACCTTAATACTTTTGTTGTAGTTGCGGATGCTTGCAATAGAGGTTAATCATAAGTGGGATGCTTGTCCAAGTAAGGAAAGCACCCAAGCACCGGTCCACCCACATACCAAATTATCAAAGTACCGAACGCGAATCATATGAACGTGATGAAAACTAGCTTGACGATATTACCATTTGTCCTCAGGAGCGCTTTTCTCTATATAAGAGTTTGTCCAGGCTTGTCCTTTGCTACAAAAAGGGATTGGGCCACCTTGTTGCACTTTATTTACTTTTGTTACTTGTTGCCCGTTACAAATTATCCTATCACAAAACTATATGTTACCACTTATTTCAGTACTTGCAGAGAATACCTTGCTAGAAACCGCTTATCATTTCCTTCTGCTCCTCGTTGGGTTCGACACTCTTACTTATCGAAAGGACTATGATAGATCCCCTGTACTTGTGGGTCATCAATAAAGTAATGCAATTACATGGCACTTGCATCTTATGCAATAAAGAGACAACCATAAGGCTCCTACCAGTTGCCGATAACTTAAACAAAACATGATCATCTCATACAACAATTTATATCTCATCACATCTTGACCATATTACATCACAACATGCCTTGCAAAAACAAGTTAGATGTCCTCTACTTTGTTGTTGCAAGTTTTACGTGGCTGCTACGGGCTGAGCAAGAACCGTTCTTACCTACGCATAAAAAACCACAACGCGGTATAGTGATTGCTCTTTGATCTTCAGAAAGAACCCTGTTCATTGAATCCGATTCAACTAAAGCTAGAGAAACAGACACCCACTAGCCACCTGTGTGTGAAGCACGTCGGTAGAACCAGTCTCGCGTAAGCGTACGCGTAATGTCGGTCTGGGCCGCTTCATCCAACAATGCCGCTGAATCAAGAATCAACTAGTGACGGCAAGCAATATGTATATACCCACGCCCACAACTCCTTTGTGTTCTACTCGTGCATATAACATCTACGCATAAACCTGGCTCGGATGCCACTGTTGGGGAACGTAGTACTTCCAAAAAAATTCCTACGCACACGCAAGATCATGGTGATGCATAGCAACAAGAGAGGAGAGTATCGTCCACGTACCCTCGTAGACCGTAAGTGGAAGCATTATGAGAACGCGGTTGATGTAGTCTTACGTCTTCACGATCCGACCGATCCAAGTACCGAACGTATGGCACCTCCGAGTTCAGCACACGTTCAGCTCGATGACGTCCCACGAACTCCGATCCAGTAGAGCTTCACATGAGAGTTCCGTCAGCACGACGACGTGATGATGGAGATGATGTTGTTACCAACGCAGGGCTTTGCCTAAGCACCGCTACGATATGATCGAGGTGGATTATGGTGGAGGGGGCACCGCACACGGCTTGGAACAATCAACTTGTGTGTTCTGGGGTGCCCCCTTCCCCACGTATATAAAGGAGGGAGGGGAGGCCGGCCGGCCTCTCTAAGCGCGCCAAAGGGGGGAGGAATCCTCCTCCTAGTAGGAGTAGGATTCCTCCTTTCCTAGTCCTACTAGGAGGGGGAAGGAAGGAGAAGGGGAGGAGAAGGACAGAGGGGGCGCAGCCCCTCCCCTAGTCCAATTCGGACTAGGCCCATGGGGGGCGCGCGGCCAGCCCTCGTGGCTTCTCCTCTTTATCCCTAAAATCCCACTAAGGCCCATATGTACTCCCGTATTCCCGTAACTCCCACGATACTTCAAAAAATACCCGGATCACTCGGAACCTTTATGATGTCCGAATATAGCCTTCCAATATATCAATCTTTACGGCTCGATTATTTCGAAACTCCTTGTCATGTCCCTGATCTCATCCGGGACTCGGAACAACCTTCGGTACATCAAATCACATAAACTCATAATATCAATCGTCACCGAACGTTAAGCGTGCGGACCCTACGGGTTCGAGAACTATGTAGACATGACCGAGACTCATCTCCGATCAATAACCAATAGCAGAACATGGATGCTCATATTGGATCCTACATATTCTACAAAGATCTTTATTGGTCAAACCGCATAACAACATACATTGTTCCCTTTGTCATCGGTATGTTACTTGGCCGAGATTAGATCACCGGTATCTCAATACCTAGTTCAATCTCGTTACCGGCAAGTCTCTTTACTCGTTCCGTAATACATCATCCCGCAACTAACTCATTAGTTGCATTGCTTGCAAGGCTTATAGTGATGTGCATTACTGAGAGGGCCCAGGGATACCTCTCCGACAATCGGAGTGACAAATCCTAATCTTGATCTATGCCAACTCAACAAGTACCATCAGAGACACCTGTAGAGCACCTTTATAATCACCCAGTTACGTTGTGACATTTGGTAGCACACAAAGTGTTCCTCCGTTACTCGGGAGTTGCATATTATAGTCATAGGAACATGTATAAGTCGTGAAGAAAGGAATAGCAACAAACTAAATGATCATCGTGCTAAGCTAACGGATTCGTCAAGTCAATCACATCATTCTCTAATGATGTGATCCCGCTTATCAAATGACAACTCTTTGTCCATGGCTAGGAAACTTAACCATCTTTGATTAACGAGCTAGTCAAGCAGAGGAATACTAGTGACACTCTGTTTGTCTATGTATTCAAGTTTCCGGTTAATACAATTCTAGCATGAATAATAAACATTTATCATGATATAAGGAAATATGAATAACCACTTTATTATTGCCTCTAGGGCATATTTCCTTCAGAAGTTTGTGTTTGTGTGAGAGAAAGAGATTTCACATGGAGAATCATAGTTAGAGACACATAGCAAGGAGCGAGATATACTTAAAGAGAGATAGAGTGATGGAGGTCGAGGGAGAGAGTATCGTCAGTGTGTTACGAAGATAAAAGATCATTGTCGACATACAGGTAGCACGAGAGATACTCGAGAGATGATGAACACGTATAGGTCTAGAGAGATACTCCTATATAAGCATGAGTGATAGCTATATGAGACGAATATCTGGATTAAAGGGGATTCAAATATTTAAACTGGAGATCACAACATCGATAATATCATAGCGCAAATTGGTGGATCAAACATGCATATTCATTTGAATTTGGGGACACATGTAATGTTATATAGTTTATCAATATTAGTGATCCATAGATTCTTTAATTAGAGACAATGCATGGTTTATATGCAATTAATGTCTAAATGGGGTTACACTATATGTTGTGTGTGTGAAACACATTATACATGTTTGAGAAGTAAAAAATAAAAACCCGCATGAAACACACATTAATTGGAGACAGTTAGCGAGGAATGCATACATTGGATTTCAACATAAAGTGGTTTCAAATATTTGAAAATCCAAATTAAGATGGATACAACCTTATGAATCTAAGATCATGCCATTTGTAAACCATATTTATGTATAAAGGGTGTTGTGCTTTTGAAAGCATATATATAATGATGTATATAGAATTTTATTCCAATCGAAAATGGATCCTGCCCGAACAAAAATAAAATACAAACTGGATTCAAATTGAGTTGGCACGGTAAACGTGCACTCTTGCTCTGCAAAAATTTAAACGAAGCGGGGAAAGTCGCAGTAACCGCCTGAAACCAAAATCTGTGAGATGGAAATTACTGCCTATCCCTGCCATGCAAAGCCTATCGACTCGATTTCTATAGGTTTCAGTAGGGATAGGTTTGTAATTTGACTCAAACGTGACATAACCGCCTCTCACCCGGATTCATACATGGTGGGCGCCAAAAACAAACTCTCGTCGGCAAATGTTCAGTGTATGCGAGATTACCGTACTATCCCCAACCGACTAATATTGTTGTGATGTAGGAAATTTTAAAGGGGGGCTAAGTTTGTAAATTTCATCGCATTTGAGATAAGCGCGCCCTGAAGACATGGTTCCCCCCTTCCTCTCTCCCTCCATTTCCCCATTCGTACTTGATGTCTACTAGACAACCTTCTTCTTGTAGACGTTGTTGGGCCTCCAAGTGCATAGGTTTGTAGGACAGTAGCAAATTTCCCTCGAGTGGATGACCTAAGGTTTATCAATCCGTAGGAGGCGTAGGATGAAGATGGTCTCTCTCAAGCAACCCTGCAACCAAATAACAAAGAGTCTCTTGTGTCCCCAACACACCCAATACAATGGTAAATTGTATAGGTGCACTAGTTCGGTGAAGAGATGGTGATACAAGTGGTATATGGATAGTAGATAAAGGTATTTGTAATCTGAAATTATAAAAACAGCAAGGTAACTAATGATAAAAGTGAGCGCAAACGGTATTGCAATGCTAGGAAACAAGGCCTAGGGTTCATACTTTCACTAGTGCAAGTCCTCTCAACAATAATAGCATAATTGGATCACATAACTATCCCTCAACATGCAACAAAGAGTCACTCCAAAGTCACTAATAGCGGAGAACGAACGAAGATATTATGGTAGGGTATGAAACCACCTCAAAGTTATTCTTTCCAATCAATCCGTTGGGCTATTCCTATAAGTGTCACAAACAGGCCTAGAGTTCGTACTAGAATAACACCTTAAGACACAAATCAACCAAAACCCTAATGTCACCTAGATACTCCAATGTCACCTCAAGTATCCGTGGGTATGATTATATGATGTGCATCACACAATCTCAGATTCATCTATTCAACCAACACAAAGGACCTCAAAGAGTGCCCCAAAGTTCTACCGGAGAATCACGACAAAAACGTGTGCCAACCCCTATGCATAGGTTCATGGGCGGAACCCGCAAGTTGATCACCAAACCATACATCAAGTGAATCACGTGATATCCCATTGTCACCACAGATATCCACGGCAAGACATACATCAAGTGTTCTCAAATCTTTAAAGACTCAATCCGATAAGATTACTTCAAAGGGGAAACTCAATTCATTACAGGAGAGTAGAGGGGAGGAGAAACATAAGATCCAACTATAATAGCAAAGCTCGTGATACATCAAGATCGTGCCAAATCAAGAACACGAGAGAGAGAGAGAGAGAGAGGTCAAACACATAGCTAGTGTACATACCCTCAGCCCCGAGGGAGAACTACTCCCTCCTCGTAATGGAGAGCACCGGGATGATGAAGATGGCCACCGGAGAAGGATTACCCCCTCCGACAGGGTGCCGGAACGGGTCTAGATTGGTTTTTGGTGGCTACGGAGGCTTCTGGCGGCGGAACTCCCGATCTATTATCCGTTCTGGAAGTTTTAGGGTACGATGATATATATGGGTGCAGGAAGTACGTCGGAGGAGCCACGGGGGCCCCATGAGGCAGGGGGCGCGCCCCCACCCTCGTGGGCAGCCCGTGTCTCCCCTGACGTGCACTCCAAGTTCCCTGGGTTGCTTTCCTTCCAAAAATAACTTCTCCAGTTGATTTCGTTCCGTTTCGACTCCGTTTGATATCCTTTTCTTCGAAACACTGAAATAGGTATAAAACAGCAAATCTGGGCTGGGCCTCCGGTTAATAGGTTAGTCCCAAAATGATATAAAAGTGTATAATAAAGCCAAATATTGCCCAAAACAGTAGATAATATAGCATGGAGCAATCAAAAATTATAGATACGTCCGAGACGTATCAGCATCCCCAAGCTTAATTCCTGCTCGTCCTCGAGTAGGTAAATGATAAAAACAGAATTTTTGATGCGGAGTGCTACTTGGCATAATTTCAATGTAATTCTTCCTACTTGTGATATGAATATTCAGACCCGAAAGATTCAAGACAAAAGTTTAATATTAACATAAAAACAATAATATTTCAAGCATACTAACTAAGCAATCATGTCTTCTCAAAATAACATGGCCAAAGAAAGTTATCCCTACAAAATCATATAGTCTGGCTATGCTCTATCTTCACCACACAAAATATTTAAATCATGCACAACCCCGATGACAAACCAAGCAATTGTTTCATACTTTTGATGTTCTCAAACTTTTTCAATCTTCACGCAATACGTGAGCGTGAGCCATGGATATAGAACTATAAGTGGAATAGAATGGTGGTTGTGGAGAAGATAAAAATGGAGAAGATAGTCTCACATCAACTAGGCATATCAACGGGCTATGGAGATGCCCATCAATAGATATCAATGTGAGTGAGTAGGGATTGCCATGCAACGGATGCACTAGAGCTATAAGTGTATGAAAGCTCAAAAAGAAACTAAGTGGGTGTGCATCCAACTTGCTTGCTCAAGAAGACCTAGGGCATTTTGAGGAAGCTCATCATTGGAATATACAAGCCAAGTTCTATAATGAAAGATTCCCACTAGTATATGAAAGTGACAACATAGGAGACTCTCTATCATGAAGATCATGGTGCTACTTTGAAGCACAAGTGTGGTAAAAGGATAGTAGCATTGTCCCTTCTCTCTTTTTCTCTCATTTTTTATATTATTTTTTATTTGGGCCTTTTCTGTCCTTTTTATGGCCTCTTTTTTTTTCTTTTTTTTATTTGGGATTCTTTGGCCTCTTTTATTTATTTTTCGTCTGGAGTCTCATCCCGACTTGTGGGGGAATCATAGTCTCCATCATCCTTTCCTCACTGGGACAATGCTCTAATAATGATGATCATCACACTTTTATTTACTTACAACTCAAGAATTACAACTCGATACTTAGAACAAGATATGACTCTATATGAATGCCTCCGGCGGTGTACCGGGATGTGCAATGACTCATGAGTGACATGTATGGAAGAATTATGAACGGTGGCTTTGCCACAAATACGATGTCAACTACATGATCATGCAAAGCAATATGACAATGATGAAGCGTGTCATAATAACGGAACTGTGGAGAGTTGCATGGCAATATATCTCGGAATGGCTATGGAAATGCCATAGTAGGTAGCAATGGTGGAAGATATATGGTGGGTGTATGATACCGGCAAAAGGTGCGCGGTATTAGAGAGGATAGCAATGGTGGAAGGGTGAGAGTGCGTATAATCCATGGACTCAACATTAGTCATAAAGAACTCACATACTTATTGCAAAAATCTATTAGTTATTGAAGCAAAGTACTACGCGCATGCTCCTAGGGGGGTAGATTGGTAGGAAAAGACCATCACTCGTCCCCGACCGCCACTCATAAGGAAGGCAATCAATAAATAAATCATGCTCCGACTTCATCACATAACGGTTCACCATACGTGCATGATATGGGAATCACAAATTTCAACACAAGTATTTCTCAAATTCACAACTACTCAACTAGCATGACTCTAATATTACCATCCTCATATCTCAAAACAATCATCAAGTATCAAACTTCTCTTAGTATTCAACACACTCATAAGAGAATTTTATTATTCTTGAATACCTAGCATATTAGGATTTTAAGCAAATTACCATGCTATTAAGACTCTCAAAATAATCTAAGTGAAGCATGAGAGTTCATCTATTTATTAAAAATAAAACTACCACCATGCTCTAAAAGATATAAGTGAAGCACTAGAGCAAATGACAAACTACTCCGAAAGATATAAGTGAAGATCAATGAGTAGTTGAATAGTTATGCAACTATGTGAAGACTCTCTAACATTTAAGAATTTAAGATCTTGGTATTTTATTCAAACAGCAAGCAAAGCAAAATGACATTCTAAGAATGGCAAACATCATGTGAAGAAGCAAAAACTTAGGATCAACCGAAACTAACCGATAGTTGTTGAAGAAGAAAGGTGGGATGCCAACCGGGGCATCCCCAAGCTTATATGCTTGAGACTTTGAAATATTATCTTGGGATTCCTTGGGAATCCCCAAGCTTGAGCTTTTGTGTCTCCTTAATTCCTCTCATATCACGGTCTCCCTAAATCTCAAAAGCTTCATCCATACAAAACTCAACGAGGACTCGTGAGATACGTTAGTATAAACCATTGCAAAAACCTTATCATACTCTACTGTAGAAAATCACTAAAATTATTATTCAACATTGCATACTAAATTCCTCTGCATATTTAATAGTCCTATCCTCAAATAGAATCATTAAAGAAGCAAACATATGCAAACAATGCAAACATAACAGCAATCTGCCTAAACAGGATAGTCTGTAAAGAATGCTGCAACATCCATACTTCCCGAGCTCCAAAAATTATGAAAGAAAATTACCACTGTGGTAAATTTATCAGATCTTAATATGCAAAAGGTTTCAACATTTTATCACATTCTGACTTTTCTAGGGAATTATTGCAACAGCGGTAAACTTTCTGTTTTCAAACAGCAACATGTATACTTGTAACATAGGCATAGTAAAGGCTATCAATGCCACTTTTATTGAAATAAAAGATGCAAAACATTGTTCTAAATAACAGCAAGAAAATCCTAACAAAATAAATTGACGCTCCAAGCAAAACAGATATCATGTGGCGAATAAAAATATAGCTCCAAGTAAAGTTACCGATGAACGAAGACGAAAGAGGGGATGCCTTCCGGGGCATCCCCAAGCTTAGATGCTTGGCTATCCTTGAATGTTACCTTGGGATGACTTGGTAATCCCCAAGATTAGGCTCTTGTCACTCCTTATTCCATAGTCCATCGAATCCTTACCCAAAACTTGAAAACTTCACAACACAAAACTTAACAGAAAACTCGTAAGCTCTGTTAGTATAAGAAAATAAATCACCACTTCAAGGTACTGTAATGAACTCATTCTTTATTTATATTGGTGTTAAACCTACTGTATTCCAACTTCTCTATTGTTTATAAACTATGTTACTATCCATAGATTCATCAAAATAAGTAAACAACACATGAAAAACAGAATCTGTCAAAAACAGAACAGTCTGTAGTAATCTGGATCAAACGTATACTTATGGAACTCATAAAATTCTCAAATAAATTGCTGGACCTGAGGAATTTATATATTAATCCCCTGCAAAAATAATTAACTAAATATCACTCTACAAATAAAAATGGCAGCAATTCTCGTGAGCGCTAAAGTTTCTGTTTTTTACAGCATGATCAACAAGACTTTCCCTAAGTCTCCCCAAAGGTTCTACTTGGCACAAACACTAATTAAAACATAAAAACTCAATCATAACAGAGGATAGAAAATTTATTTATTACTAAACTGGAACAAAAAGCAAGGAACAAAGATAAACTTGGGTTGCCTCCAAACAAGCGCTATCGTTTAACGCCCCTAGCTAGGCATAATGATTTCAATGATGCTCACATAAAGGATAAGAATTGAAACATAAAGAGAGCATCATGAAGAATATGACTAGCACATTTAAGTCTAACCCACTTCCTATGCATAGGGATTTTGTGAGGAAACAACTTGTGGGAACAAGAATCAACTTGCATAGGAAGGTAAAACAAGCATAACTTCAAAACTTTAAGCACATAGAGAGGAAACTTAATATTATTGCAATTCCTACAAGCATATATTCCTCCCTCGTAATAATTTTCAGTGGCATCATGAATGAATTCAACAATATAACCAGCACCTAAAGAATTATTTCCATGATCTACAAGCATAGAAAATTTACTACTCTCTACATAAGCAAAATTCTTCTCATGAATAATAGTGGGAGCAAACTCAACAAAATAACTATCATGTGATTGAAAATTAAGATCAAGATGACAAGTTTCATGGTTATCATTATTCTTTAAAGCATATGTGTCATCACAATAATAATCATAGATAGGAGGCATGCTTTCATCATAATAAATTTGCTCATCAAAACTTGGGGGACAAAAAATATCATCTTCATCAAACATAGCTTCCCCAAGCTTTTGGCTTTGCATATCATTAGCATCATGGATATTCAAGGAATTCATACTAACAACATTGCAATCATGCTCATCATTCAAATATTTAGTGCCGAACATTTTATAGATTTCTTCTTCTAGCACTTGAGCACAATTATCCTTTCCATCATACTCACGAAAGATATCAAAAAGGTGAAGCGTATGAGACAAACTCAATTCCATTTTTTATAGTTTTCTTTTATAAACTAAACTAGTGATAAAACAAGAAACTAAAAGACTCGATTGCAAGATCTAAAGATATACCTTCAAGAACTCACCTCCCCGGCAATGGCGCCAGAAAAGAGCTTGATGTCTACTACACAACCTTCTTCTTGTAGACGTTGTTGGGCCTCCAAGTGCAGAGGTTTGTAGGACAGTAGCAAATTTCCCTCAAGTGGATGACCTAAGGTTTATCAATCTGTAGGAGGCGTAGGATGAAGATAGTCTCTCTCAAGCAACCCTGCAACCAAATAACAAAGAGTCTCTTGTGTCCCCAACACACCCAATACAATGGTAAATTGTATAGGTGCACTAGTTCGGCGAAGAGATGGTGATACAAGTGGTATATGGATAGTATATAAAGGTATTTGTAATCTGAAATTATAAAAACAGCAAGGTAACTAATGATAAAAGTGAGCGTAAGCGGTATTGCAATGCTAGGAAACAAGGCCTAGGGTTCATACTTTCACTAGTGCAAGTCCTCTCAACAATAATAGCATAATTGGATCACATAACTATCCCTCAACATGCAACAAAGAGTCACTTCAAAGTCACTAATAGCGGAGAACGAACGAAGATATTATGGTAGGGTACGAAACCACCTCAAAGTTATTCTTTCCAATCAATCCGTTGGACTATTCCTATAAGTGTCACAAACAGCCCTAGAGTTCGTACTAGAATAACACCTTAAGACACAAATCAACCAAAACCCTAATGTCACCTAGATACTCCAATGTCACCTCAAGTATCCATGGGTATGATTATACGATATGCATCACACAATCTCAGATTCATCTATTCAACCAACACAAAGGACCTCAAAGAGTGCCCCAAAGTTCTACCGGAGGATCACGACGAAAACGCGTGCCAACCCCTATGCATAGGTTCATGGGCGGAACCCGCAAGTTGATCACCAAAACATACATCAAGTGAATCACGTGATATCCCATTGTCACCACAGATATCCACGGCAAGACATACATCAAGTGTTCTCAAATCTTTAAAGACTCAATCCGATAAGATTACTTCAAAGGGGAAACTCAATTCATTACAAGAGAGTAGAGGGGGAGGAGAAACATAAGATCCAACTATAATAGCAAAGCTCGCGATACATCAAGATTGTGCCAAATCAAGAACACGAGAGAGAGAGAGAGATCAAACACATAGCTACTGGTACATACCCTCAGCCTCGAGGGAGAACTTCTCCCTCCTCGTCATGGAGAGCATCGGGATGATGAAGATGGCCACCGGAGAAGGATTGCCCCCTCCGGCAGGGTGCCGGAACGGGTCTAGATTGGCTTTTGGTGGCTACAGAGGCTTCTGGCGGCGGAACTCCCGATCTATTATCCGTTCTGGAAGTTTTAGGGTATGACGATATATATGGGTGCAGGAAGTACGTCGGAGGAGCCACGGGGGCCCCACGAGGCAGGGGGCGCACCCTAGGGGGTGGGCGCGCCCCCACCCTCGTGGGCAGCCCGTGTCTCCCCTAACGTGCACTCCAAGTTTCCTGGGTTGCTTTCCTTCCAAAATAACTTCTCCAGTTGATTTGGTTCCGTTTCGACTCCGTTTGATATTCCTTTTCTTCGAAACACTGAAATAGGCATAAAACATCAAATCTGGGCTGGGCCTCCGGTTAATAGGTTAGTCCCAAAATGATATAAAAGTGTATAATAAAGCCCAATATTTCCCAAAACAGTAGATAATATAGCATGGAGCAATCAAAAATTATAGATATGTTGGAGACGTATCAGTACTCCGTGGGCGCCAAAACACCCTCTCCACCCCAGCCTCCTCCGTATGCCACCCCATCCACCACCGTCCTCCTCCACTATGCTGAAGCTGATACCCCGATGCCGTCGGCCATTACAAGAGATCAACCTCTCTCATCCATGGCTTCAGACCAGGATCCTTGCATCCCGTCCTCTCGCTTCATCCCCGCCGTCGTCCACCTTGCCAGCGCCGCTCCCACGACCGTCTCGTCCACCGTGCCCCGACGCCACCGTCTACCCTCTTAGATCTTCTTCCACGCCACCGACAGCCCTCGCTACCGCAGCACCATCAAATTCTCAGTAGATGCATACACTGCGCCGCACCAGAGGTGGTACTCTTTCATATCTGCTCAACTTATTTATCGCAGCAAGAAAATAGATCGTCACTGCTTTACTCTGATTTCTTGTCCATCACTTACTTGTTAGTTGAAAGCAAACATTGGTTGCGAAGTTGCCTTTGTCTGGTTTGCACCATGCTCAACACTATACTCGCAATGCTTATGGTTTTCCCCTTTTATATTCCACACTAGTTAAATGACAATAGACTAAATTTCAAAATTGGGTCAGTCAATTTTTGAGAGCTCACTGGAGTTTGCCGGTGCGAAGGAAGGGGATCGGGTGGGGATAGTGGTCGTGGGGGGCGGTGGTGGGACCTCGCCGAACGAAGAAAACTTGATGCGGGTGGGGGCGGGGTGGGGTGGGGGTGGCGGAGGAACAAAGGCGGTGGGGGCCGGTGGTTCGGCCGGTGGCCCGTGCGGTGTTCTATATGGGAAGCACAGTATGTTCCTTGTCAGGAAGGGGAGTAGGGACATCTGTAGTCGACACCTCTATTGGGCCAGTTCTGCTAAATGATTTCGCACTTCGAGTTGGTCTGCCATAATACCCCGAAAATGGTGGGAGCCGCGTGGTCTTTGATAGACTAAACTGATAGTAACAGTTGCGCGCCTTAAGATGAATAGAGCTGGCCTGTAGGTGATCGATAGGCTGCATATTAGTAGCGGCAAAACCCTATGTTTTCCAGCCAGTTCCGCTTTCCCGATTTATTTATGGTGGTTATGGTGTACCCTATTATCTACACTACGATCTGCCTACTGGCTCTATGCTCTCGTTATCATGGTTTGGCAATAAACTTTCTATATGGTATATTATGAACCTATCATCTGCCAACTATCCTTACATCTAGGAGCCCCAACAGGCAGCCTATTTTTTGTGTAGTTGTGCCAGATTATATTAACCTACTCACCATATTACAACACACATGGGCTCTCTCATCAGAATCCGGTGATAGCACACAAGGGTTTACAGGGAGCCTCTATTATATTACAATATCCTATGCATTACAAAGATAATCTCACTACTATTTGTGTTTTCATGCTTTACAGATATTGTACGTAATCACAATGAATATAAGAATGCGCACATCAGAAGAATATTGCGGAACAGTTCAATGGGTAACAAACTTGGCATCAAGGGATTGAGGTCCAGTGTGGATGCAACGAAACCCACATGCTCCCGGCCTATAGATTCGTATTGAGAATATGATCCTAATGACTATTCTGAGCTCAAGGAGTCAAAGGCAGATGGCCTATCATGTTCATCCAATAAGGTGCATGTTCTAATTTGGCAAGGTTTTATTGCTTGAACATATCTTGCATAAGGTGTCTTGCATTTCTTTTGCTTCGTTGCACCGCCATCTGCTTAGTTTACTCATGATATATGCGAAGATGCCATGCCCATCCATTATCAACACATATTTCATTTGTCGTCATACCATGTTTTTCCATTCAAATGTTGTTCTTGTGTTTCAGACATCCAAAAGGAAGAGGGTGATTGCAGAACCTCAAGGAGTACAAGCAAAGTCCTTGAAAAAGGTGGTGCTACTGGAGAAATCACATAGCACCCGACATATATTGGCGATAGAACCAGCGCCGCAAAACCTAGGATATCGCAACTATGTTGGTCGCTACTTTGCTCTTGTGAGTACCTATTGTCCTATCGTTGTCCTTACATTCATACCTGGTGGATTATGTTACATCATTGTGCATTATAGCTTGCTTATTCACCGTTCTCTCCAAATTATCAGATCTATATTAATGCTTAAATTAATATAGAATAAACCCAATGCCTATGAAGAAATTTAGTTATGCATTGTTCTTGTAAGTATCTGTTGTCCTTATATTTGTCAGCTAGTTCTTCATGTACACTTTGCAGCTTATTTTCCCTTGTCCTCCATTTTTCTACACATCAGATCTACATTTACTCTTGCCAAAATATTGAATAAAACCAATGTTACTGAAGATGTTTAGCTCTGCATTGCTCTTGTCAATGCCTTCTGCCTGTATGCTGTATTTACATTTGTACTTTGCATCTTAAGTTAAATAATCGCCATTTGTTCCTATATTATCACATCTATATTTACTCTTAACAAAATGTAGAATAAAGGCAATACTCTTGAAGAAGAGTGTGAGGTAAACTTCTTGAATTGCCCCCCCCATCAATATGGACAAGGCCTTTATAGAGCCTCTCTTCACTACTAATGTAAGTTTGTTCTCCTCGAGCCTTCAAACTTTGTTGTTTATATTTGTATAGGTATGAGTGCAAATGTTATTTATTTTTGTCGTCTGCATCAAATTTCTTGTTCAAAGTTTATAAAGTAGAAGTACATAAACATAAGTTTGTCATTCTCAATTTCAGTCTTTAGTTGTACAATCTAGTTCCTTATTCGTACCATGTAAGTTAAACTAAACATAGCAAGTTATCTTCTTTAGCACTATGTGTATGCTTGTGTTCTTGATCTGTAATCCAGTGGTGTGGTGAGACTACCAACAAAAGCACAATGTCATATCCTGCTATGTCTCAACTATGAACAATGCCATATTATATTAATGTTATTTAAATCGTGTCTCTTTATTTACCAATCTGAAATGGTATAAATTAACAGTACACTCACCATTCATGCTTTTACGTTGTTTAGAACTACATATATGCTTGTGTTCTTGATTTGTAATCCAGTGGTCTGGTGAAGCTGGCCGCTCCTGCACAATGCCATTTCCTGCCGTCTTAACTATGAACAATGCCTATTATGTTAATGCTATTTTTAAACCATGTCCCTTTATTTTTGACAAAGAAACGAGATGAATTGACAGCGTTGATGCTTATATGTGCAAAACTTGTTATCTACCTACTTGTTTCTCTTTCAGGGTGACAACACTACTGCTAGGAAGAACTGCCACAATGATAGTGAGACGAACCCATTGTTTGTCCCTCTAACACATATTCCAGAGGAGAAGGAAAAACATATTGAGGGTAGGGATACAACCACGAAGTCACATCCTGATGTAGTGTCAAACTTACTCAGTGACACAAGCTCGATGAAGTCGCCTCCTAAATCTATTCGACTTCTTCAGTCTGAAATTCAAGCAGAAATACATGCTTCCACTCAAATACGACTAGAACTCCAATATCTATGCAAGATTAACCGCGAGTATAGGAAATTTATTGATGCTATGCAGCTTAAGTTGGTGGATATGAGCGCCAAAGAAGCACAGTCTCATCAGGTTGCTAAGCTGCTTGCGCTGCAGCTGCTGGGTCGGGCTAACCTTTCTTGAACTATGTTGAAGTGTTGTCGGTTCTGTCTATTATTTTGTCCACCTATTAACTTCCACTGGCGGCGAACTTTGATGCCGAGGGGATGTAATATGCTGTAATTTCTTTGTTGTATAGTCTAGGTTTATTCTTGGTCGGTATGCTGTAATTCTGGCCGAAAGGTTCATTTATCTCAGTGTTGTCAGCCTTTAGGGCGGCCCGTTACTCATATGGGCCAAAACGTGGGCCTATAATCATCTTGGGCCATTAGCAGGTCTAAACCTTATGGTTGTTTCCCGCCTTTAACAGGCTGAATAAAGTTCTGGCCAGCTGGGCCAGAGAATACAATGGGCTTTTAACAGGCTAAAACCTATATTGGGCTAGCGTTGAGCCAAAAAATTCACAGGCCAATATAGGCCGAAATTGCCTAAGGCCCATGTTTGGCCCAAATAGGACGAGTAGTTAACATGCCAAAATATGGCTTGGGCCCGTTTGGCCCAATAAAATTCTGGGCTTTAAGTAGGCCGGTATCTACGCGGACCATAGGCCTAAAAGTGTCACGGGCCATTATCAGATGGGCTGTAAGCATGCCGTATTCAACGCGGGCTGTAATTAGGCCCAACTGTTACACGGGCCATTAATAGGCCGGTAGGCCAGTTGGGCTGAAATTTATACACGAAGATTACGGGCCGTTAAGAGGCCTAAAGTTATGTCGGACAAGAAATAGCCCAGTGTCTGCATGGGCCATTAAATTGCCTAAAGTTAAACCGGCCGACAACATCCCAGATGCACCACAGGCCGCTAACAGGCCAAAACTATTATCGGGTCGAACTGGTAAACGGGCATTTAACAGGCTGAAATACAAACCTATCTTAGAATGGGCCCAAAAGAACAGTGGCTTGTTAACGGGCCTGATCCGATATGGGCCATAATTTGGCCCAAAACATGGCAGGCTATGAACGGGCCTGATCTGGTATGGGCCTTAATTTGGCCCAAAACATGGCAGGCTGTTAACGGGCCAGCCCACTAGTGCCTGAAAAAACATGGTGGGCCTTTAGTTGGGCCGGCCTTTTCACCGGAATGGGCCTCTGTTGGGCCGTGCCACATGTCGACGTATCATAGGCGCCTCCTGTCCAATGAGTGGATGGCATCTATCCCAACGGTGAGCAAACACGTGTTTCCTCCGGCCAATGAGTATTTTACACATGGAAAATCCCCATTGGTCTGGGCTGTTAACGGGTTCGGATCCAAAACCGGACCCGATAGCTTAACGGCGTTCCGTTATGATGGATGCCACGTGTTGGTCACCCTTGACGAAAGCACTTCTATGACGCGTGATTTATCGTCATGGAAGTGGACACTTCCATGATGATAATTTTGGTAATGTCATGGAACACTTCTACGACGGCACAAGTATGACTATCTTGATTTTGTCATAAAATTGTTATGGATGTACATGCATGACAGAAAACGTGACCTACTGTGACAAACACATATCATCACGGAAGTGTTTTTTTTGTAGTGGTATCGGGTCACCGGAAGGGGTTCTGGGCAACCCCCGGCAAACTATATGGGCCTAATGGGCCAAGTGTTGGACAGACCAGCCCCAAAAGGGGCTGGTGCGCCCCCTATAGGCTGAATAGGAGGAGAAGGAAAGGAAGGGAAGGGAGAAGGAAAGGGGAGGATTCGGCCTCCCCCTTTCCTTTCCCCTCTCTTTCCTTCCCCCTCCGATGGATATGGAAGGGGGAGGCCGACTTGGAGGAGGCGCCCAAGTAGGATTACTCCTACTTGGGGCACCCCTTGCAGCCCCTCTCCCTCTCCCACCTATATATATATATATGGGGGGGGCACCGCTATAACACACATCAATTGTTCCAAGCCGTGTGCAGCACCCCCTCCACCATTTACTCCTCCGGTCATATTGGCATAGTGCTTAGGTGAAGCCCTACGCGGATCACTTCTCCATCACCGTAACCACGCCGTCATGCTGATGAAACTCTCCCTCGACACTTTGCTGGATCAAGAGTTTGAGGGACGTCATCGAGCTGAACGTGTGCAGAACTCGGAGGTGCCGTATGTTCGGTACTTGATCGGTTGAATCGAGAAGACGTTCGACTACATCAACCGTGTTAAACTAACGCTTCCGCTTTTGGTCTACGAGGGTACGTGGACACACTCTCCCCCTCTTGTTGCTATGCATCTCCAAGATAGATCTTGCGTGATCGTAGGCATTTTTTTCAAATTGCATGCTATGCTCCCCAACAGTGGCATCCGAGCCAGGTCTATGCGTAGATGATATGCACGAGTAGAACACAAAGAGTTGTGGGCGATCATAGTCATACTACTTACCACCAATGTCTTATTTTGATTCGGCGGTATTGTTGGATGAAGCGGCCCGGACCAACCTTACATGACCACGTTCATGAGACCGGTTCCACCGACAGACATGCAACTTGTTTTGCATAAAGGTGGTTGGCGGGTGTCTGTTTCTCCAACTTTAGTTGAATCGAATTTGACTACAGCCGGTTCTTGTTGAAGGTTAAAATAGCAAATTTGACGAAACATCATTGTGGTTTTGATGCGTAGGTAAGAACGGTTGTTACTAGAAGCCCGTAGCAGCCACGTAAAACTTGCAACAACAAAGTAGAGGACATCTAACTTGTTTTTGCAGGGCATGTGGTGATGTGATATGGTCAAGACATGATGTGATATACGTTATTGTATGATATGATCATGTTTTGTAAAAGTTATCGGCGACTGGCATGATCCTTATGGTTGTCGCTTTATTGTATGAAATGCAATCGCCATGTAATTGCTTTACTTTATCATTGTGCGTTAGCGATAGTTGTAAAATCAATAGTTGGCGAGACAACCATGACACTACGATGGAGATCAAGGTGTCAAGCCGGTGACGATGGAAATCATGACGGTGCTTTGGAGATGGAGATCAAAGGCACAAGATGATGATGGCCATATCATGTCACATATTTTGATTGCATGTGATGTTTATCTTTTATGCATCTGATTTTTCTTAGTACGGCGGTAGCATTATAAGATGATCCCTTACTAAAATTTCAAGGTATAAGTGTTCTCCCTGAGTATGCACCGTTGTGACAATTCATCGTGCCGAGACACCACGTGATCATCGGGTGTGATAAGCTCTACGTTCACATACAACGGGTGCAAGATAGTATTGCACATACGGAATACTCAGGTTAAACTTAACGAGCCTAGCATATGCAGATATGGCCTCAGAACACTGAGACCGAAAGGTCGAACGTGAATCATATAGTAGATATGATCAACATAGAGATGTTCACCATTGAAAACTACTCCATCTCACGTGATGATCGGACATGGTTTAGTTGATATGGATCACATGATCATTTAGATGACTAGAGGGATGTCTATGTAAGTGGGAGTTCTTAAGTAATATGATTAATTGAACTTTAATTTATCATGAACTTAGTCCTGATAGTATTTGCAAATTATGTTGTAGATCAATAGCTCACGATGTAGTTCCCCATTTATTTTTTGATATGTTCATAGAGAAAAATAAGTTGAAAGATGATAGTAGCAATGATGCAGACTTGGTCCGTGATCTGAGGATTATCCTCATTAATGCACAAAATAATTATGTCCTTGATGCACCGCTAGGTGACAGACCCAATGCAGGAGCAGATGCAGATGTTATGAACATTTGACAAGCTCGGTATGATGACTACTTGATAGTTTAGTGCACCATGCTTTACGGCTTAGAACCGGAACTTCAAAAAAGTTTTGAACACCATGGAACATATGAGATGTTCCAAGAGCTGAAAATGATATTTCAGATTCATGTCCGTGTTAAGAGGTATGAGACTTTGACAAGTACTTTGCTTACAAGATGGAGGAGAATAGCTCAGCTAGTGAGCATGTGCTCAGAATGTTTGGGTACTACAATCGCTTGAATCAAGTGGGAGTTAATCTTTGAGATAATATAGTGATTGACAGAGTTCTCTAGTCACTATCACCAAGTTATTGGAACTTAGTGATGAACTATAATATGCAATGGATAGAAAAAAATAATTCCTGAGCTCTTCGCGATGCTGAAATTGGCGAAGGTAGAAGTCAAGAAAAAGTATCAAGTGTTGATGGTTGACAAGACCACTAGTTTCAAGTAAAAGGGCAAAGGAAAAGAAAGGGAACTTCAAGAAGAATGACAAGCAAGTTGCCACTCCCATGAAGAAGCCCAAAGCTAGACGCAAGCCTGAAACTGGGTGCTTCTACTTCAAAGGAAATGGTCACTGGAAGTAGGAACTGCCCCCAAATACTTGGCGAATAAGAAGGGTGGCAAAGTGAACAATGGTATATATATGATGTACATGTTATTGATGTGTACTTTACTAGTGTTCATAGTTGCCCCTAGGTATTTGATACCGGTTAAGTTGCTAAGATTAGTAACTCAAAACATGAGTTAAAAATTGAACAGAGACTAGTTGACGACGAGGTGATGATCTGTGTTGGAAGTGATTCCAAGGTTGATAAGATCACCATCGCATACTCTCTCCACCTTCGGGATTAGTATTGGACCTAAATAAACGTTATTTGGTTTTGTGTTGAGCATGAATATGATTGGATCATGTTTATTGCGATACTGTTATTCATTTAAATCAGAGAATAATTGTTGTTCTGTTTACATGAATAAAACCTTCTATGGTCTTACATCCAATGAAAATGGTTTACTGAATCTCGATCGCAGTGATATACATATTCATAATATTGATGCCAAAAGATGCAAAGTTAATAATGATAGTGCAACATGTTTGTGGCACTGCCATTTAGGTCATATTGGTGTAAAGCACATAAAGAAACTCCATTCAGATGGACTTTTGGAATCACTTGATTATGAATCATTTGATACTTGCGAACCATGCCTCATGGGCAAGATGACTATGACTCCGTTCTCCGGAACAATGGAGCGAGCCACTGACTTATTGGAAATAATACATACTAATGTATGCGGTCCGATGAGTGTTAAGGCTCACGGCGGGTATCGTTATTTACTGATCTTCACAGATGATTTGAGCAGATATGGGTATATCTACTTAATGAAACATAAGTCTGAAACATTTGAAAAGTTCAAAGAATTTCAGAGTGAAGTGGAAAATCATCGTAACAAGAAAATAAAGTTTCTATGATCTGATCGCAGAGGCGAATATGTGAGTTACGAGTTTGGTCTTCATTTGAAACAATGTGGAATAGTTTCGCAACTCACGCCACATGGAACACCACAACATAATGGTGTGTCCAAATGCTGTAACCGTACTTTATTAGATATAGGGCGATCTATGATGTATGTTACCAATTTACCGCTATCATTTTGGGGGTTATGCTTTAGAGACGGCTGCATTCACGTTAAATAGGGCACCATCTAAATCCGTTGAGACGACACCATATGAATTATGGTTTAGCAAGAAACCTAAGCTGTCATTTCTTAAAGTTTGCGGCTGTGATGCTTATGTGAAAAAGCTTCAACCTGATAAGCTCAAACCCAAATCGGAGAAATACGTCTTCATAGGATACCCAAAGGAAACTGTTGGGTACACCTTCTATCACAAATCCGAAGGCAAGATATTCGTTGCTAAGAATGGATCCTTTCTAGAGAAGGAGTTTCTCTTGAAAGAAGTGAGTGGGAGGAAAGTAGAACTTGATGGGGTAATTGTACCTTCTCCCGAATTAGAAAGTAGTTCATCGCAGAAATTAGTTCCAAGATGCCTACACCAATGAGTGAGGAAGTTAATGATGATGATCATGAAACTTCAGATCAAGTTAATACCGAACCTTGTAGGTCAACCAGAGTATGTTCCGCACCATAGTGGTACGGTAACCTTGTTCTGGAAGTCATGTTACTAGACCATCACGAACCTACAAACTATGAGGAAGCGATGATGAGCCCAGATTCCAATAAATGGCTTGAGGCCATGAAATCTGAGATATGATCCATATATAAGAATAAACTAGCACATATGCCCGTGCGTTGCAACCGGAAAAATTAATGTTTTGTGCAAACATAACGCCTCACAACCTATATATGACAAAAATATATATTTAGAAACTACATCCGTGTAGAAATCTAGTGATATACTTTTCATGACATATAACACATATTTAATTCCTCAAATCGATAACCTAGAAGTAGACAAATGACTCATACACCAAGACAGAGATAGTACCTCAAGTCCTTCATGTAGAATTTATTAAGACCACAACTTTTCTTTTAGTTATTCCACCAGTTTACCCATAATCCTTTCTTTAGTTAGCCATATCTGTTTAAATATTCTATTTAGGCACACAATCCTTCCTTTATTAGCTCATTCACTTAATTAGCTCACCCTAAACATAATGACTGCCACTCGTATATTCATAGTGAATTGGGATTAGTAAATAGAAAGGCGCATAGGTCTTGTGTTCAATTCCCACAATGTTGATTTATTTAGACCCAATTATTTTTCACGGTCTCTATGAAAGCCATAAAAGGCCCATCAACATACAAATACCTGGCCCAGATCGCTTAACGTGTGTAAACCAAACGAAAAGGACTAAACCAAACCAAGAATACCTATTCCCTTTAATAGTAGGTATAGCTTGTGGAGTTTGGTGGACTTGCCCAATGATAGGCAAGCCATTGAGAATAAATGGATCTTCAAGAGGAAGATGGACACTGATAGTAGTGTTACTATCTACAAAGCTCGACTTGTCGAAAAAGGTTTTTTGACGAGTTCAAGGTGTTGACTACGATGAGATTTTCTCACTCGTATCTATGCTTAAAGTCTGTCCGGATCATGTTAGAAATTGCCACATTTTATGAAATCTGGCAAATGGATGTGAAAACTACATTCCTTAATGGATTTATTAAAGAAGAGTTGTATATGATACAACCAAAAAGTTTTGTCAATCCTAAAGGTGCTAACAAAATGTGCAAGCTCCAACGATCCATCTATGGACTGGTGCAAGCATCTCGGAATTGGAATATATGCTTTGATGGGTTGATCAAAGCATATAGTTTTATACAGACTTGCAGTGAAGCCTGTATTTACAAGAAAGTGAGTGGGAGCACCACAACATTTCTGATAAGTGTATGTGAATGACATATTGTTGATCGGAAATGATGTATAATTTTTTGGAAAGCATAAAGAGTGTTTGAAAGGAGTTTTTCAAAGAAAGACCTCGGAGAAGCTACTTACATATTGGGCATCAAGATCTATATAGATAGATCAAGACGCTTGATAAGATTTTTCAATGAGTACATACCTTGACAAGATTTTGAAGTAGTTCAAAATGGAACAGTCAAAGCAGGAGTTCTCGCCTGTATTGTAAGGTGTAAAGTTGAGTAAGACTCAAAACACGACCACGACGGAAAATAGAAAGAGAATGAAAGTCATTCCCTATGCCTCAGCCATAGGTTCTATAAAGTATGCTATGCTATGTACCAAACCTATTGTGTACCTTGCCATGAGTTTGGCAAGGGGGTATGATAGTGATCCAGGAGTGGATCACCGGACAGCGGTCAAAGTTATTCTTAGTTACCTAAGAGGACTAAGGAAATATTTCTCGGTTATGGAGGTAATAAAGAGTTCGTCGTAAAGAGTTACGTCGATGCAAGCTTTTACACCGATCCGGATGACTCTGAGTCTCAATCTGGATACATATTTAAAGTGGGAGCAACTAGCTAGAGTAGCTCCATGCAGAGCATTGTAGACATAGAAAATTTGCAAAATACATACGGTTCTGAATGTGACAGACCCGTTGAATAAACTTCTCTCACAAGCAAAACATGATCACACCTTAGTACTCTTTGGGTGTTAATCACATAGCGATGTGAACTAGATTAATGACTCTAGCAAAACCCTTTGGGTATTAGTCTCATGGCGATGTGAACTAATCACATAAAGATGTGAACTATTGGTGTTAAATCACATGACGATGTGAACTAGATTATTGACTCTAGTGCAAGTGAGAGACTGAAGGAAATATGCCCTAGAGGCAATAATAAAGTTGTTATTTATATTTTCTTATGTCATGATAAATGTTTATTATTCATGCTAGAATTGTATTAACCGGACACTTGATACATGTGTGGATACATAGACAAAACAAGGTGTCCCTAGTATGCCTCTACTTGACTAGCTCGTTAATCAAAGATGGTTAAGTTTCCTGACCATAGACATGTGTTGTCATTTGATGAACGGGATCACATCATTAGGAGAATGATGCGATGGACAAGACCAATCCGTTAGCTTAGCATAATGATTGTTAAGTTTTATTGCTATTGCTTTCTTCATGACTTATTCATATTCCTCGGACTATGAGATTATGCAACTCCCGAATACCGGAGGAACACCTTGTGTGCTATCAAACATCACAATGTAACTGGGTGATTATAAAGATGCTCTACAGGTATCTCCGAAGGTGTTTGTTGGGTTGGCATAGATCGAGATTAGGATTTGTCACTCCGAGTATCGGAGAGGTATCTCTGGGCCCTCTCGGTAATGCACATCATAATAAGCCTTGCAAGAAATGTGACTAATGAGTTAGTTATAGGATGATGTATTACAGAACGATTAAAGAGACTTGCCGGTAACGATATTGAACTAGGTATGAAGATACTGACGATCGAATCTCGGGCAAGTAACATACCGATGACAAAGGGAATAACGTATGTTATCATTATGGTTTAACCGATAAAGATATTCGTAGAATATGTAGGAACCAATATGAGCATCCAGGTTCCGCTGTTGGTTATTGATCGGAGAGGTGTCTCGGTCATGTCTGCGTAGTTCTCAACCCTTAGGGTTCGCATGCTTAATGTTGATGACGATTTTGTATTATATGAGTTATGTGATTTGGTGACTGAATGTTGTTCCGAGTCCTGGATGAGATCACCAACATGACGAGGAGTCTCGAAATGGTCGAGAGGTAAAGATTCATATATAAGGCAATAGTATTCGGACACCGGAAGTGTTCTGGGGTTACCGGGTACGTATCGGGTCACCGGAATGGGTTTTGGGCAACCCCCGGCAAACTATATGGGCCTAATGGGCCAAGAGTTGGACAGACCAGCTCCAAAAGGGGCTGGTGTGCCCCCTATAGGCTGAATAGGAGGAGAAGGAAAGGGGAGGATTCTGCCTCCCCCTTTCCTTCCCCCCTCTCTTTCCTTCCCCCTCTGATGGATATGGAAGAGGGGGGCCGACTTGGAGGAGGCGCCCAAGTAGGAATCCTACTTGGGCGCCCCTTGCAGCCCCTTTCCCTCTCCCACCTATATTTATGTGGGGTGGGGCACTGCTAGAACACACATCAATTATTCCAAGCCGTGTGCGGCGCCCCTCTCCACCGTTTACTCCTCTGGTCATATTGTCGTAGTGCTTAGGCGAAGCCCTGCGCGGATCACTTCACCATCACCGTCACCATGCTGTCGTGCTAACGAAACTCTCCCTCAACACTTTGCTGGATCAAGAGTTCGAGGGACGTCATCGAGCTGAACGTGTGCAGAACTCGGAGGTGCCGTATGTTCGGTACTTGATCGGTTGAATTGAGAAGATGTTCGACTACATCAACCGTGTTAAACTAACGCTTCCGCTTTCAGTCTACGAGGGTACCTGGACACACTCTCCCCTCTCGTTGCTATCCTAGATAGATCTTGCGTGATCGTAGGATTTTTTTTGAAATTGCATGCTATGTTCCCCAACAGTAGTAGTAGTCGACGGGGTGGCATCTGGCTCCTTGGATCCACCACCTGATCGCAGCAACCGGGTATAGGGTAAAAGCGATAGCAAAGCAACCGTGAGTACCCATCCAAAGTACTCGCAAGACTTACATCAGGTCTATACTAAGTATGCATCAATATCAAAGGAATGAGCTGTATCTGTGGACTGAACTGACCGCTCAATCCGTTGAGTGTGTCTTTGTAGGATACATCGATGAGCATAAGGGTTATCGGTGTGGGGATCCTATCGGTCAGCGGATACGTATTTCCCAGGATGTGACCTTTGATGAGTCTCGTCCTTTCTATCCATGCTCATCCTCCTCGACCTTTTCTATGGAGTACATCTCTTTTCTCACATTTCCTGATACACCTCCCTTTGTGCCCCATATTCCTACCCCTTCCCCCTCCATTAATTGTTGCCGATATGGCGCCTTCCTCTCCCACAATTTCTTCTCCTTCCTTGTCGCATGACTCTCCACCTTCCCCATTTTCACCTTCATCCCTGATATCTTCCCCAACTACACCTTCATCAATGATGCCTTCCTTGTCAGCAACGATGTCTTCCCCGTATCCATCTCCGGTGATTCCTACCCGCCCCTCTTTTAATTTTGATTACAATCGTCGTCCACGTGTTGTGGATGCGTCCACTGATGCTCCATCTACTTCTGGTGTGCCGCCTACCTCTTCTAAGCTGACTTATGGTCTTCGGGCTCGACCTTGTCCTCCTCCTGACCGCTATTCTCCTTCCCAATATAGTCTTTCAGCTGTACTTGAGCCTACCACTTATCGCGATGCTATTGTTCTTCCTGAATGGCAGCTTGAGATGGCAGAGGAGATTGCTTCACTTGAGCGCATTGGCACGTGGGATCTTGTTTCTTTTCCTCCCCGTCTTCGTCCCATCACTTGTAAGTGGGTCTATAAGGTTAAGACTCGCTCTCGTGGTTCTCTTGAGGGTTATAAAGCTCATCTTGTGGCTCGTGGCTTTCAACAGGAGCATGGTCGTGATTACGATGAGACTGTTGCTCCCGTGGCCCATATGACCACTATCCGGACACTTCCCACTGTGGCTTATGTTCGCCATTGGTCTGTGTCTCATCTTGATGTCAAGAATGCCTTTCTTAATGGTGAGTTGCGTGAGGAGGTTTATATGCAGCCACACCTGGGTATTCTGTTCCTGATGGCATGGTTTTTCATCTCCGCCGCTCTTTCTCTCTCTCTCTATGGTCTTAAGCAAGCCCCCGACGCTTGGTTTGAGGCTTTTGCTTCTGTGGTGACTACAACTGATTTTTCTCCTAGTGCTCATGATCTAGTGTTGTTTGTCCACCTCTCTGCTCGTGCCCGCACTCTTCTTCTTCTTCTTCTTCTATATGTTGATGACATGATCATCACTGGCGATGATCTTGAGTACATTGCCTTCGTCAAGGCCCGTCTCAGTGAGCAGTTTCTTAAGTCTAATCTTGATCCTCTTCGTTACTTTCTTGGGACTGTGGTTTCCTCCACCTGTAATGGCTTTTTTATTTACCTAGAAAAGTATATCCAGGATCTTCTTGCTCGAGCGGATCTCAGTGATGAGCACACTATTGAGACTCCTATGGAGTTTAATGTTCACCTTAATGCTTTTGATGGTGAGCCCTTGTCTGATTCGACTCGTTATCATCATCTTGTTGGGAGTCTTGTTTATCTCGCCGTCACTCGTCTGGATATCTCCGATCCTGTCCATATCCTGAATCAATTTGTTTCTTCTTCGACTTTGGTTCACTATAGCCACCTTCTTTGTGTTCTACGATATCTTCGTGGCACGTTCTCTCACCGTCTCTTCTTTCCTCATTCCAGTTCGTTACAACTCCTGGCCTATTCGGATGCTACCTGAGCTAGTGATCCTTCGGATCGTCGTTCACATTCTGCTTACTGTGTCTTTCTTGGTGGTTCTCTCATTGCCTGGAAGATGAAGAAATAGACCGTAGTTTCCTGTTCGAGTGTAGAGGCTGAGTTGTGAGCCATGGCTCTTCTCACGGCAGTGGTGACTTGGTTACACTGGTTACTCAAGGATTTTGGTGTTTCTGTTACTACACCTACTACACTCTTGTCAGACAGTACATGTGCTATCAGTATTGCGTGAGACCCCGTGAAGCATTGATGCTTTCTTTGTGCGCGCTGGTGTGCAGAACCATGTTATTGCTCTTCAGTATGTGCCTTCCGAGTTACAGCTGGCGGACCTCTTCACGAAATGCCAGACTAGAGCACAACATGAATTTTAGCTCTCCAAACTCAGTGTTGTAGATCCACCATGAGTTTAAGGGGGGTGTTAGAGTTACATTTGTATTGACATTGGACTTTCTGTATTTTAGCCTTTGGTCTCTGTTACGTACTTGTTATATAATGGCTTTGGCCTCTAAGATAATACTACATTGCATATTCCTAGCAGAAACCAGAGCAATTGGAACAGGAGGAGCAACTTTAAGCTTATTGGTAGACCAGTTACTTCAAGTAGCATAAGACATCATTTCTTATTGTATTTCTTTGGTATTGCAGACGCAGATAGATTTCTCTACGGACACATCATTTACTTGGTATCTATAATATCAGTTTCTTTTGAAAAATAAACTATACGGGCACATTGTTATTGAAGGAGGCAGTATATTGTAGGGTTTGGTCCTCCAGTCCTTTGCACGGGTAAAAACCAAGCCGCCTTCCGGTTTGGGCACTGCGGCGCTCCTGTGCACCAGGTCCTTCCTAGCTAGCTACAGTGAGTAGCTGCTGTTAATTATACTAGTAGTAGCTGGTAGTACTCCTGCTCGGAATCTCTCGGCTCGGACGTCGTACGACCACCTATAAGCTCGCTCGCTCGCGGCCTCCACCGTTTCATTTCCCACCTAATCCTATCGTTATCTCCTCCCACCCAGCCCCAGCCCCACTCCGGCCCCGTAACACCCAGCGAGCAGAGCACAGCACCCACCACCGGCACAGCCGCGCGCGTGGGTGGGTGGAAAAAAGTAGAGAGAAAGAACAGGAGAGAAGGAAGAAAAGGAAAAAGGCATGGCCGCCACCGCCGCGGCCACCGTGACGGCGACGGCGACGGCGACGGCGGCGGCGTCGAGCTGCAGCAAGCGCGAGAGCGCCGGCATTGCGGCGCCCGCCGACTTGTCAGTCTCCCGCTCCCTTCCTTCCTTCCACCCACGGCACAGCGCTGACCGTTCGAGGCTGTGCTGCCGCGTATGGAATAGTTCTTCTGCTCACTCTTCGGCCTCTTTTTGTTGTGGTGTGCAGGGCGAAGAAGGCGAAGAAGGCGAGGTCGCCGCCGGCGGAGGAGATGGAGGGCTTCTTCGCGGCGGCGGAGGGCGACGTCGCGCGGCGCTTCGCTGCCAAGTGAGTTCTACCGCACATGCATGCGTCAGGCAACAGCTTCCTCCTATACTCTTGGGGAAAAGCCGCCGTGGATTTATATGGGAGCAGCTAGCTAGCAATGCATGCGCAGCAGTGGGCCTGTAAATTCTGCTCTCGAGTAACATGAGGCCTCTGCTGCTCAAGATCTGGGGTGTCAGTCAGTTTGGTGTTGCACACAACACACGCACACTCACACTGTAAAAAAAACGCAAGCATGTGCTTTGCCCTCCAATTCTCTGTCGCCGTTTTTCTTTTTCTCTTGATTGAAAAGGCCAGCTGCTGGTGCTAGTGTATGAAGGAATTTGAACAAAATCACTACACATATAGACTGTTCTGAGCATACACACAAAAAAAGGTAATTCGGGGGATCTTGGTTTTTTGCATTTGTCAAATTAGCTCAAGCAATTATATTTCCAGAAACAAAAAGTGAGGTTGGCAGTGCAGTACTACTCCTGTTCTTTTCTAACGTTTGGATCTTGCGCTTTGGATTGAAGGTACAACTATGACGTCGTCGCAGACGCTCCCATGGACGGGCGGTACGAGTGGGTCCGACTGAGGCCGTAGGAAGGAGGGATATGCCGCCGCAGCCAGTCAAGCGTCAGAACTCAGAAGCCCGCACAGACAGACAGACCACGTTGTGTCCTTTTTAATCAATTCTTTTGTAGTTACCCTGTCATGCTTTGTTAGCTGTAATTATTGCTCACGAGATACCTAATCATGTAAAAGCTCACCATGTATAAGTCGCCAGTGGATGCCCTGTTTCACCTGTAGCTAGCTTCGCTTTTATTAACTTGTCGTCATATGTTTTGTTTCATCAAGAAAAACAAGGCGTCGTTATCTGTGTACATTGTCTCGTAGCAGGAGTACTTTTGTTCTGACACTGCATATCTCAACACATCATAGCATGGTAAGTCCAGCCTACTTTCAAAGCAAAAACAATCAGAGCTAGGACAAATCCGACCCGTGAACATTTCTAGACGTACCCGGACATGATCCGAGACAGCGCCCACGGCCCCTTAAATGCCCTACTGCACATCACACTGCTCGTATTAAAACCTTAAATCCATGCACATCGATCATACACATGAATCGCATAAATAGCATTTGTTCATAGCGAAAAAAATACATAGTTCAAACATAAAATTTATTTTGAATGCACAATTCAAACATTAAACTCCTTGTTTCTATTATGTGTCTGCATATGCTCCACAAGCGCAAACATTTAGATCCCGAAGATTCCGATACATCTTCAGAAAGTTCACAAATATGCTTCACATCACGTTTCGGGAGGCGGACTTGTACTCTTGGCTTCTCAAAATCATGTGTTCGGGCTGCCCCTTCACCTTCATCACCCTCGACAATCATATTGTGCAAAATGACAAAACATGTCGCCAGCTGCCACAAAGTCTCTGATTCCCATATCATTGCAGATCCACAAACAATACCCAACGAGTTTGAAGCACTCCGAATGCCCTCCCCATATTCTTCCTAGGTACTTCTTGCACTATTGTAAAGATGGCTTTGTTTGTTGCCATGGGGATCGTATATGGTCTTCACAAACGGAGCCCACTAAGGATATATACCATTTGACAAAGTAGTATCCCATACGTTGTAGTTGTGCCCATTGACGGTGTAGTTGTATGGCGACGCATCCCCATCACAAAGTCTTGTGAACATCGGAGATTGTGGAGCACATTGATGTCCTTGTGAGAACCAACCATGCCAAAGAAAGCATGCAAATCCACAAGTCCTTTGATGTCACTGGTTCTAGTATGATGGCGACCTCTTTCGAGTGGCCTTGGTACATCTCGTGCAAACCTTTGAGGCAATTTTTCCATTGGCAATGCATGCAATCAACTGAACCGAGCATACCTGAAAAACCCCTCGTTGCTCCAATAGCCGTCAACCTTTTTGTATCCTGCATAGTTGGTTCTCTCAGATACTCCACTCCAAACACCTTCACCACGACGCAGGAAAATCTCACAATGGCATCAATGCATGTGCTCTCCCCCATCCGAATCATCTCACCAATGGCATCGGTGACGGTACCTAGTGCAAACATCCTCAGAGAACCCGTGCATTTCTGCAAACGGAGAGAACGAGAGTTGTCCGCAACAATCCTTCTTGAGATCAAAATAGGGATCATGTGCCTCCACTCCCTCCCCCATGTGGAATAACAAGGGTTTGCACATACGAAAGCGTCTACGGAAAACCGTTTCAAGGAATGTTGGTATGGGTTGGCAGTAGTCCTTGTAGAGCAGTCGTGCATCTACGATCCTAGTTTAGAACTCTCCTTCCTTTGATTGAACCCTTGAAGTTTAGAATGTGCTCCACGTCCCTTCATTTCCGCCGATCATCATCATCATCATCATCATCATCATCATCAACTCAACTTCCTTGTCGTCCAAATCCGACGAATCGATGGACCCTTTTTGAATGAATTCACCAAGCTCCTTGTTTCGATACTCCTCATCCGACTAATAGACGAATCAATCATTTTCCCTACAAAACATAAAATAGACAGGAGGAGCGGGAATACCACGGCAGTGTCTATGTCCGGGTGACGGTGTCCTGGATTAGGGGGTACTCAACACGTCGTCTCCCGAACAGGTGTATCGGGTCGAGGACCCCTATGGCAGTTCACTCATGGGCCACTTCGGGCAGCCCATGCCGCATACAAGGAGGATTCCATAAGACTTGGCGCCCAAGAAAGGACTCCTCTAAACCCTAGGCCTCCGGTGTGTTATATAAACCGAGGCCAGGCTAGTCAATAGAACATCTTATATTCATTAGATCAATCTCGTGGTAGATACACGTACTCTGTACTACACCCCATATGAATACAATCAAAAGCAGGACGTAGGGTTTTACCTCCATTAAGAGGGCCCGAACCTGGGTAAAATCCCGTGTCCATGTTACCATTGCTCCAAGATGCCTAGCTTAGGTCCCCTACTACGAGATATGTTGGATATAGAACCGACATTGGTGCTTTCATTGAGAGCCTGCTGGCAGTCACCATGGTGCGACGGGAATTCAGATCGTTTCCGGCGCGATCTACGTGTCAGAGCCGAGCCTTATTGTCGATGTCGGCATCTTCATCGTCGGCTCGCTTAGTCACCTTACCTCGACCGAGGACTGTGCTCCGTCTCAGATCATTATGTTCGGACGAGGGCCTTCATAATCAACTCCGATCTCTATCAAGATTATGGAGGAATCATCGATGAAGATCGGGGGCTCAACGTCAACATTGCCCCCGGGAGACCGTGCTGTTTTTCTGGACAACAAACCTATATCCGCCAACACCACCTCCTCGAGCGTCACTTTGATTATTACTTCAGTGAAATTGTGTGGAATTGAGTGTACAACAACCCTGTAAAATTTTGTCGCGTTCCGATGGAGGAATCTTCGACGATCTATGATATATTGGAGGCTTGTCGAGTCTTGACAGGAATCTGGACAAGTTTAGGGCGTGGTCTCCCAAGCCTAGCTCGGTGGTCATTTGGTAGATCCAACTGTTCATTTTCTATGAAATTTCCTTATCTACCACCTCTCAAAATTTCAGCCCGATCCAACCGTTCAAACTCCGGGAACCTTGCATCACTTTTCGGATCTGTTTTCTGCGCGAATACAAATTTGACCTGAGTTCATCTTTCTTCATGAACGAGATATTGGACAACCTTTTTGGAAGTATGTCTTTCTAGGGTATTTTGCATTGTTCTTAAACACGTGCCCATAAAATTTTAAGCCTTCTTTGAGGTATTCTTCACCATCACGCTGGTGTCAAACCAGTCCGGCAACATTGCTCCATGGCTGCTGACCTGCGCTAGACACGTCGTCGCTTTGTTGAGCCGAGCTCAACTTCTTCGGATCATCATCTCGGCAAGCTGAACAAGAGTACGACATCGCGAAGGATAAATCATCACCAACATTGCAGCCCCACGGATTACACGGAGTGGGCACACCGGCATCATCGCACGGTCACTTCATCACATTGACCGCGTCACAAGTCACGACCTGCGTTGGCATGGCCGAACTGTTGCTTCTTCAAGCCAATGTCCATCGCGCCGAACTACTTCAACACCTCGGCTGACATTGCAGCTGCAACGTCTCCTTACCGACCCGCTCCGTCACCTCGGCTAGACCGGGGGCTTCACCATCTCTTCATCAACCTACTCCGGAGTCTTCAGCGTCACCAGCTGACCAGCTTCGTCACGTTAGCTGGACCGAGGGCTTTGCCTCGGCGAGCCAACCTTTGCCAGCATCCCCATGCTGTCGCTTCATCGCCCATCAGGCAATGGGTGTGCGGATCGAGTCCTAATTTTGGGAGTAAACTTTCTTCAGATTGCTACAACAGATAAACCAGGTGCAATTAATCATAGTATTTTTTCTTGCTTGGGTTTACTTTTTTCGAGGAATTATTACTCTGGTTTTTGTTCCATCATCTATACACAGGTCTGTCAAGTGATGGCCGCATTAATGATGGTTGCGTGACGGTTCGGTCAGTTTCCCGTCTGCAGTTCGGCGAACGCCTCATCAGGGACTCGGACTGCCCTATGAATACAGGCTTTGTCACGCCAGCGCCCTGCACCAACATTGGCTTCTAAGCCAGGCCACATCTCTTTAGAAAAAAACTTATTTTGCATAAAATAATTATCGAGGTTTTTCTTCTATATTTATATTAATATTTTTTGGACCACACTATTTTACATGTGTAGGTAATCGACTTTGACTGCGTCATGCGGTCACTTCGGCAAGCCGACACCATCGTCCCAATCAGCGTAAATTGGCTCGCGTGATCACCTTGTTGATCGAATTGCCATACCGACATGTTCGGTTGCCTCGGAGACTTCGGCATCGCTGAGAGAGCTCTACCTCATCGAGTGTTGGGCACATGGGTCATATTTCTTTTATTACTCACTTTGCATAAATAATTAATTATGCAAGGAATTTTTATTTTATTTTATTATTACTACTATTATCTCCGGCTTGCACTATTTTTTGTGCACAACTAATGATTCGGGTTGGGCAGCGTTGTCACCTTGGCGTACCGACGTACCACGTCACTTCGGCTAGACCGGGGCTTCGACATCACTCCATTAACCCACATCATGGACTTTGGTGTCATACTGTCGGCCTGCTCCGTCGCCTCAGTCGGATTGGAGGTTCCACCCAACCACATTAGCCGTGCTATGTCGCCACTTCGGAGTGCCGAGCTATTTGCTCTGCCACCTCGGGACCGGCTTAGGGGCTGGGACCTCGTCCCGCCATAAGCCCAAGCCACGCATCGACACCGAGCACATTAACCAGCTAAGTCACTTCCATGCTCAGTTTTTTTATTCTTGTTCTATTTGACCAAAAATTATATTTATGCTAAAATATGTTTGTCAAAAACGAGGTTCGCTAAAAACCACTTTTCTTTGCCCGTGTTAACTGGGGCTCTTAAATTTATATGAGCCATTTTATAATAAGTGTTCTTCTTCTAAGGTGTTGCAAAGTCTTTTTCTACCACTCCTTTCTCGACTCGAGTGTGTCGTCAATAGCCGGATAGCCTGTTTTGTCTCTAATGCTGCTCGAGTTTAGTTCGTTAAACTAGCTTAATGAGAAGTACTCTGCCTTCGGGATAGGAGGTTGCAGCCGTAGGCTGACCCGCTTGAAGTCTTGAGATCAGATGTGTCATATTAATGCACGATAGAAGCACAAAAGTAAGACCAATTTTCGGATTGGCGCCTAATGACTTGATTTAGTTTGGGCGTAAAGTTTTTACTGAAGTTTTTGGTTTTCCAAGCCTATGACACTTTTAAACTATTTGTGTGTTTCCAGCATAAGTCTCGCAGTGCAACACCAGACACCTTTAGAGATTCGGCTAAAACATTCTCGGATATTGCTATATATGCATCGGTTTCGAATTGTGTCTTTGGTCAATAGTTGGGTTGCCCGGATCCTGTGCTTGCCTCCTATGTCCCACTTTGTTCGGCTAGGTGTGCAAAGGGGGAACCACTGCGATTGTGCTTCCAGCTCGAATGGTTAAGCACCTCAGTGGAGAAAGCCGAAAACTGATTGTCACAATGGACGAAAACTGGTCAGCAATCCGATGACGGTGTCAAACTATAGATTGATACCGATTACCCCGTGCTAAACGATGGGCCTTTCATAACATTGGCCGAAGTGTTATTGGCTAGACTTTGGTCGGTGTCGAACACTAACCGGGGCTCATAGCTAGCTTCCCCAGTTTAAAGCTCCCATGACTAAGTGAAATTTATAAAGCCCGCATATCTGATTGCCTTGTTTCCGCTAACAAAACCGCCTCCGGGCACCGAGACGTCGGCTAAGGGTTGTCTTGTTACTATGGAAACACCCTGCGTAGCATCTACAAAGGGGTAGAAGCCGACGATGGGCCACTTTCAAATAATAAACGGTCGCAACGGAGTCAAAATAAATATCATCAGCGTTTGTATTCATTATACAAGCGTTGCATTTCGTAATTATTGTTATAAAGCCATAAATATGCATCAATTTGACTTAAGATTTTGGCCAAGCTAGGTTGCCTGGCTCCTGTGCTTACCCCTATGTTCCTGATTGGTCGGCTAGGCGGTAAAGGGAGCACCTCTGTGATTGTTACTACCGGGTCATCCGAGTTAGTACCTCAGACTGGGTGAAGCCAAAAGCTAGCAATCTTAAAGGATATAATTGGTCGGCAACGACGGAAATGAAAATTTAGGTTCGCTAAAGACCACATACTTCGGGAACTTTCCCCAGACTAAATCCTCAGTATTTTTCTCCCACATTGATCGGAGGTGAGGTTTCATGATCATGGTCGGCATGACAACCCAAAGAAAGGAACCGATAGCGGGACTATTTTCTTTGGAAGATGTTTCTTACATTAAATACTAATATAACATTCTCTCTGCATACCTTTGTTTATAAAACCGTATGACCGGATTGCCTTGTTTGCCATAAATCTTTGCCCTCATAAAGGCTTTATAAAGTGGGAGAAACACTCCCCGGCTACTGGCCGAGGAGGTTGAAGCCGATGGTCGGTCAACAAAGTTTTGTACAGTGCGGATCCAAGCATTAATGATGTAGAGTACTTGGATACATAGAATCATTACACATAATTTGTGATTTTACTCCGGACATTGATCCTTAATTCGGCCACTCGTGCCCACATTAAGGCTCGAGGGCTACTAGGCTTCGGGCTTATCATTTACTAATATTAAAGGGGAACTTCGATCCCCTGATCTGGTGTTGCCACCCGACCAGTGTCTCGGGGGCTACTACATTGCCTATTCAATACAGAAAATTCAAAGTGCTCAGTGTTTGGCTTGACCGAACTATGGGCAAACGCATCTTCGGATAACAATAGGTACCATCTAGGACTTATCCGACATCAAGCTAATATATTACGACGACTTCTCAAAACCCTCTCTCAAGGGCCCGTCCGCCGATCACTATCTCCTCTAATGTGCATCTCGTATTTTTTGGCCGACACACACTGAGGGAGTCCTGGATTAAGGGGTGTTCGGATAGCCGGACTATACCTTTAGCCGGACTCCTGGACTATGAAGATACAAGATTGAAGAATTCGTCCCATGTCCGGGAGGGACTTTCCTTGGCGTGGAAGGCAAGCTTGGCGATACGGATATACAGATCTCCTACCATTGTAACCGACTCTATGTAACCCTAACCCTACCCGGTGTCTATATAAACCGGAGGGTTTTAGTCCGTAGGATAACGTACACATCAACAATCATACCATAGGCTAGCTTATAGGGTTTAGCCTCCTCGATCTAGTGGTAGATCTACTCTTGTACTACCCATATCATCAATATTAATCAAGCAGGACGTAGGGTTTTACCTCCATCGAGAGGGCCCGAACCTGGGTAAAACTTCGTGCCCCTTGTCTCCTATTACCATCCGGCCTAGACGCACACATTGGGACCCCCTACCCGAGATCCGCCGGTTTTGACACCGACATTGGTGCTTTCATTGAGAGTTCCTCTGTGTCGTCGCCGTCAGGCTCGATGGCTCCTACGATCATCGATAGCGATGCAGTCCAGGGTGAGACCTTCCTCCTCGGACAGATCTTCGTCTTTGGCGGCTTCGCTCTGCGGGCCAATTCACTTGGCCATCTGGAGCAGATCGAAAGCTACGCCCCTAGCCGTTAGGTCAGATTTGGAAGTTTAAACTACACGGCTGACATCCGCGGGGACTTGATCTTCGAAGGATTCGAGCCACTGCCGAGCGCGCCGCACTATCACGACGAGCATGATCTAGCTCTGCTGCCGAACAGTGCCCTGGAGGCCGCACCCGCATCGGCTTCGACCCTTAATTCGGAGCCAACTGCGCCGATCGAGGATGGGTGGTTGGACGCCGCCTCGGGGGCTGTGATCCAAACGGCGATCGAGCCGAACACCAGCCCCACACTCTGCGAGACTCGTGACTCCAAGGAGCCGGACTCTTCTCCGGACCCCAAACCCTCCGCGCCCCTGCCGATCGAATCCGATTGGGCGCCAATCATGGAGTTTACGGCCGCGGACATCTTTCAGCACTCGCCTTTCGGCGATATTCTGAAGACATTAAAGTCTCTCTCTTTATCAGGAGAGCCCTGGCCGGATTACGGTCAGCAAGGTTGGGGTACGGACGATGAAGAAATTCAAAGCCCACCCACCACCCACTTTGTAGCTACTGTCAACGACTTAACCGACATGCTCGACTTCGACTCCGAAGACATCGACGGTACGGACGCCGATGAAGGAGATGATGAAGAACCAGCGCCTACTAGGCCCTGGAAAGCCACCTCATCGTACGACATATACATGGTGGACACCCCAAAAGAGGGAGATGGCGATGGAACAGTGGAGGATGATCCCTCCAAGAAACAGCCTAAGCGCCGACGTCAGCGGCGCCGCTCAAAATCCCGCCAAAACAAACACGGTGATTCCAGCACGGGAGATAATAATACTCCGGAAAGCGCCAAAGAAAACCCCCTCCAGCAAGATTTAGCACAGGAGGATGGAGAAACCAGCCCTCATGAGAGAGTGGCAGACAGAGAGGTCGAGGACGATAATTATATGCCTCCCTCCGAAGACGAGGCAAGCCTCGACGACGACGAATTCATCGTGCCAGAGGATCCCGTTGAGCAAGAGCGTTTTCAACGCAGGCTTATGGCCACGGCAAGAAGCCTCAAGAGAAAACAACAACAGCTTAGAGCTGATCAAGATTTGCTAGTCGACAGATGGACTGAAGTCCTTGCGGCCGAAGAGCATAAACTCGAATGCCCCTCCAAGAGCTACCCAAAGCACAGGTTGCTACCCCGATTAGAGGAGGAAGCACTTGATGCGGCCGACCGACCACCTCGTGGCCGTGACAGAGACGCCTCTCGGCCCTCCACTCAAACCGCACCCCGTACCAAGGCACGGGAATATGCGCCAGACCACGAGACATGTTGGAGGACAAGGCATGGCAAACAATATCGATCTACGGATCGCATGGGCGCCCCACGGCTCGAGACGGTAACCGTCATGCCGGCCACAAATTCGGCAGGGCCGAACACAGCTCATTGGAGCTACGTCATGATATCGCCCAGTACAGAGGCGCCGCACACCCACTATGCTTTACAGACGAAATAATGGATCATCAAATCCCCGAGGGTTTCAAACCCGTAAACATTGAATCATACGATGGCACAACAGATCCTGCGGTATGGATATAGGATTATCTCCTTCATATCCACATGGCCCGCGGCGACGATTTCCACGCCATCAAATACCTCCCACTCAAGCTTAAAGGACCAGCTCGGCATTGGCTTAACAGCTTGCCAACAGGATCAATTAGTTGTTGGGAGGACCTGGAAGCCGCATTCCTCGACAATTTCCAGGGCACTTATGTGCGACCCCCAGACGCCGATGACCTAAGTCACGTAATCCAGCAGCCAGAAGAATCGGCCAGGCAATTCTGGACACGGTTCCTAACAAAGAAAAATCAAATAGTCGACTGTCCGGACGCTGAGGCCCTAGCAGCCTTCAAGCACAATATTCGTGACGAGTGGCTGGCCCGGCACCTTGGACAGGAAAAGCCGAAGTCTATGGCAGCACTCACGACACTCATGACCCGCTTTTGCGCGGGAGAAGACAGATGGCTTGCTCATAGCAACAATATGACCAAGAACCCTGGTAATTCGGATACCAGGGACAGTAGTGGCAGGTCGCGTCGCAACAAGCAGAAGTACCGCATTAACGGTGACAATACTGAGGATACGGCAGTTAATGCCAGATTCAGAGGCTCTAAATCCGGCCAGCGGAAAAAGCCATTCAAAAGGAATCCTAGGGGCCCGTCCAGTTTGGACCGAATACTCGACCGCTTATGCCAGATACATGGCACCCCCGAAAAGCCGGCCAATCACACCAACAGGGATTGTTGGGTGTTCAAGCAGGCAGGCAAGTTAAATGCCAAAAATGAAGACAAGGGGCTGCATAGCAATGACGACGAGGAGCCCCGGCTGCCGAACAATAGTGGACAGAAGGGTTTTCCCCCACAAGTGCGGACGGTGAACATGATATACGCAACCCACATCCCCAAGAGGGAGCGGAAGCGCGCGTTAAGGGACGTATACACGATAGAGCCAGTCGCCCCAAAGTTCAACCCATGGTCCTCCTGCCCGATCACCTTTGATCGAAGGGACAATCCCACTAGCACCCGTCACGGTGGATTCGCCGCATTGCTTCTAGACCCAATTATTAACGGATTTCATCTCACTAGAGTCCTTATGGACGGCGGCAGCAGCCTGAACCTGCTTTACCAGGATACAGTGCAGAAAATGGGCATAGATCCCTCGAGGATTAAGCCCACCAAAACGACCTTTAAAGGCGTAATACCAGGTGTAGAGGCCAACTGTACAGGCTCAGTCACACTTGAAGTGGTCTTCGGATCTCCGGATAATTTCCGAAGCGAGGAGTTAATCTTCGACATAGTCCCGTTTCACAGTGGTTATCACGCACTGCTCGGGCGAACCGCATTCACTAAGTTCAATGCGGTACCGCATTACGCATACCTTAAGCTCAAGATGCCAAGCCCTCGAGGAGTAATTACGGTCAATGGAAACACCGAATGCTCCCTCTAAACGGAGGAGCACATGATGGCCCTTGCAGCGGAAGTACAAAGCAGCCTCTCTAGGCAGTTCTCCAGTCCGGCCACTAAACGACCGGACACCGTCAAGCTCGCCCGGAGTGACCTACAACAAGACCTCCTGGCACGATCCGAGCAGGCGTAGCAATGCAGCCCCAACCCCAACCCTCGCAAAAAGGCGACGCCAGTACTTCGCGTACATAACTACGCTCTAGAGATACCATGGGCACAGGGGGAGGGGCACCATCACGGCACGCCCGAAACACGGCTTAAACCGCACCAGGGGCTGCTGATTTTTTAATTTTCTCTTACTTTCAGGACTCCACTCACCGGAAGGCCTGTTCGGCAGTTCAATTGCCGCACAAATGATGCAAGAACCAGGGAAGCAGACAAGCCACACCGCATTACGGAACTCCCATGTGGTCTCTATCATGAGCAGTATACCTGTTTCGCATACTATTCCGTAGCTTGCCCCTGGAAGGAACATGTTACATAGTCCAACCTTTTGCTTATCACATTAATTGTATCGTTCTGCTTTGATCGCAGCCCTCTTTAATAAACAATGCATAGCTTTTGTCTATTTTTGCATTACTCTTTTATATATATATATATATGTTCCTTAACGACATGTTGCACCCGTACACTTTGGTACGGCCAAAATATGCCAGGGGCTTCAGTACCCCTCAACATGGTGTGAGAAGTCCGAACACTTTAACAAGTACGGCACCCCGAACTTATAGCATTATATGCATCGGCTCCGAATCATGTCTTGGGTCAATAGTTGGGTTTGCCCGGCTCCTATGTTTTGGTGCCTTACGTTCTACTATATCGGCTAAGGTAGCACTAGGAGAACCACTGCGATTGTGCCCCAGTTGAGCTGGGTCAAGCACCTCAGTGGAGAAAGCTAAAACTGACTGTCATGATGAAGCGAGAGCTAGTCGCTGTTCGAGAGGTTTTTTCAAGTCCCTAAAGACTTATGCCGCTTAGGGCGAGGAGCCGGCTCTGTCCGGCCAAGGCGTGGATAGCGCCCCGAACTCGGTCTTCCGAATACCAAGGGCTTCGCCGAAATTTAAAATTATAGAATTCTATGGCTAAGTGAGAGTGTTCACGCATTATAGTCCGATTGCCTTGTTCGTTGGGCTGAGCGCCTCCCTCGAAGGACCCAAACATGGGAAAAAGAGCGTTCAAGTTTATCCCCGAACACTCCAGCACTAGCGGCACGGGGGCAGAAGCCGACGACTCGCCATCTCTCAAAATTGATAAACAGCTGCACAGAAGGTAATATTTTAAATTCAAAACAGCATTGCTTAGCGCATATGAACAAGTTTTCAGCGCACAGAACAAAACAAGCGAGTTTTACTCAAAAATTACATCCCTAGAACATTCATCCGCCACAAGGCGGGCACCCTTCAGAACATCCTTATAATAATTCTCGGGTTTGCGATGCTCTTTCCCCGGCGGTGGCCCGTCCTTCACAAGCTTCTCAGCATCCATCTTGCCCCAGTGCACCTTAGCACGGGCAAGGGCCCTACAGGCACCTTCAATGTAGACGGAGCGCTTGATGACTTCAAGCCTTTGACAGGCCTCCACCAGCCGCTGCACCAGCCCGAAATAGCTCCCAGGCAGAGCCCCTCCAGGCCACAGCCGAACAATGAGGCCCTTCATGGCCTGTTCGGCCGCCTTGTGGAGCTCGACCAGTTGCTTCAGCTGGTCGCTCAGGGGCACGGGGTGTCCGGCCTCAGCATACTAAGACCAGAACACCTTCTCCGTTGAGCTGCCCTCCTCAGCTCGATAGAATGCGGCGGCATCAGACACACTCCGGGGAAGATCTGTGAACGCTCCTGGAGAGCTCTCAATTCGGGTAAGTAACAAGTAACTCACGTTTATGTGTTTGCTTTGCATAAAGAATGCCTTACCCGCCGCTATCTTCTTCACCTCATCCAACTCCTGGAGGGTCTTCTGGGATTCGGCCTTGGCAGACTTGGCATTTTCAATAGCCACCGCGAGCTCGGACGCTCGCGTCTTTGAGTAAAGCTCCAAACTCTCATGTTTTTCCATGAGAGCCTGGAGCTCTTGCCGTACCTTGCTAACCTCGGCCTCATACTTCTCCCGCTCGATGCGCTCCGTGGCCGCCGTCTTCTCGGCCTCGAGCAGCGCTTGCTTAAGGGTCGCCACCTCAGACGTGGCCCCTACAATAGCCACGACAATCCTGTCATTTTTTTGGCAATTGCACCTTTTTATATATATTTAAACAAGGTATTTCTTACCTTCATTGTCCTCGAGCTGCTTCTTGGCACGCCCGAGCTCTTGCTCGGACCGCTCGAGGTTCTGCTTTAGCGTGTCCACTTCCGCAGTCAGTGCGGCGGACGCCAGCAGGGAAGCCTGCACACGCATATTGACTCCTTTTTGTTAGACTCCTGCAAATTTTATTTGATCCTCTATTCGGCTTTTCTTCCCGAATGCCAAACAGAGCATCAGGGGCTACTGTCATTATTTACACATTCTTTACTTACCTCAAAGCCTGTTAAAAGGCTAGTACAAGCTTCTGTCAGTCCGCTCTTGGCGGACTGAACCTTCTAGACCACCGCACTCATAATGGTGCGGTGCCCCTCGTCGATGGAGGCGCCTTGGAGCGCTTCTAACAGATTGTCCGGCGCCTCTGGTTGGACGGAGGTCACCGACACGGTGGGCTTGCTCCTCTTGGAAGGAGGTCCCCCGCTGAACTCTGGAACATTTGAAGGTTCCGGAGCGGTGTCCGGCCTAGGGCCGTACTTGGAGCCCTGGGGGGTTTCATCCCCTTTACTCTTGGAGTCCGGGAGGTTGCCTCGCTGCGTCTCCAGGACCACCTCCTCCCGGATTGGAACCTGTTGGGACAACACTTCGGTGTCGTCCGTAGGGCGGGGGGAGGAAGCCGTCGGAAGTGAGTTCACATCCTACGAGTCCAGTGAGCCGCTCGACGACGCGTCGAGACGGTCTTTGAGTGGGCTGCATAAACATATTTGACATAAGGGAAAGCTGTACAATAAACGAATACTATGAATTACTCTGGTATCCGGATACTTACGATTTGGCCAGGGGCTTGGCCCTGGGCACCCACTCCTCTCTGCCGTCGTCGGCGTCAGTGGAGTAGTCCGGAGGAAGGGTTTTCCCCTTCTTGGACCCTTCGGCCTCCCCAGTTGGGGTGGCCTTCCTTTTATTCCCTTCCCCCGCTGGAGGGGGAGGGGTCTCTTCTTCCTCCTCCTCGTCTTCATGAGAGGAGTGCGTCTTGGATTCGTCGGATGGTGAATCCGACACCTCCAGGCGCTGGGCACTCTTTCGAGTCCCCGTGGCCTTCTTCTTGGCCCTCTTCTTCGGCACCACATGGGGTGCCGGAACCAGCAGCTTCGCCAAGTGAGCGTCCGCTGGGCCTTCGGGCAAAGGAGTCGGATAGTTGATCTGTCCGGACGTCTCCTGCCAATCCTGTCAAAGGTAAGGGAGTTTAGATCCCGCATGGAGTCAAACTATGAAAAACCGATACCCTATAAAAGGAAAAAACAGCTTACCGCATGAGCTTGACGCTGTGTACTGAATCCGCGATCCTCGGTAGCGGATGCGGGGGCCTCAGCGCCCTTGAAAAGCACTTTCCAGGCATATTCGTACATCGTGTCGAAGAGCCTGCTCAGAGTTTGGTGCCGCGCCGGGTCGAACTCCCACAGGTTGAAAGCCCATTGTTGACACGGGAGGATCCGGCGGATGAGCATAACCTGGACTATGTTGACAAGTTTGAGCTTCTTGTCCACCAGGTTTGGACGCATGTTTGGAGTCCGGTCAGCTCTCCTTTCTTACCCCATGATAGGCCGGTCTCCTTCCAGGAGGTGAGCCGCGTAGGGGGTCCGGACCGAAACTCGTGGGCTGCAACCCATTCGGGGTCGCGCGGCTCGGTGATGTAAAACCACCCCGATTGCCACCCTTTCAGGGTCTCCACAAAGGAGCCCTCAAACCATAAAATGTTGGCCATCTTGCCCACCATGGCGCCTCCACACTCCGCCTGGTTGCCGTGCACCACCTTCGGCTTGACATTGAAAGTCTTGAGCCATAGGCCGAAATGGGGGCGGATGCGTAGGAAGGCCTCGCACACGACGATAAACGCCGAGATGTTGAGGACAAAATTCAGGGCCAGATCATGGAAATCCAGGCCGTAGTAGAATATGAGCCCCGGGACAAATGGGTGGAGAGGGAAACCTAGTCCGCGGAGGAAATGGGGGAGGAACACCACCCTCTCATGGGGCCTAGGGGTGGGGATGAGCTGCCCCTTTTCGGGAAGCCGGTGCACAACGTCGTTAGACAAGTATCTGACCTTCCTTAGTCTTTTGATGTGCCCCTCCATGAAGGAGGAGACCATCCACTTGCCTCCCGCTCCGGACATGGCTGGAGAAGGTTGAGGTGGGGAGTGCGGACTTGGGCGCTGGAGCTCGAGTGCGCGAGAATGGATAAGCAAGGGAGGAAGAAGGCGTAGGTGAAAAGGTGGATCCTTATCCCCTTATATAGATGGACGTAACTACATGTCCCCACCAGCCTGGTAAAACTCGCTTATCTCCCAAGCGCCGTAATCAATGGCGCGGTTGGGTTACCCACGCCCGTATTGATGAGAATCCCGGAATAAGGGGACACGATCTCTGCTTTAACAAGACGTGCCAAGGAAACCGCCTCGCATAACACGCTGAGGTGGGACAGTAAAACGATTCGAATAAGAGCTTGGCCGTGGTGTGATGTCACACTACGGAATACGTCAGCAGATTAGATTTGTGTAAATATTATTCTCTCTGTGGCAATATGTGGAAATTTATTTTGCAGAGCCGGACACTACCTTTGTGTTCAAAATCTTCTATGAAGTACTTGGAGGAGGAACCCGCCTTGCAATGCCGAAGACAATCTACGCGCTGGACTTGTCGTCATTGAAGCCTGGTTCAGGGGATACTGAGGGAGTCCTAGATTAAGGGGTGTTCGGATAGCCGGACTATACCTTCATCCGGACTCCTGGACTATGAAGATACAAGATTGAAGACTTCGTCCCGTGTCCGGGAGGGACTTTCCTTGGCGTGGAAGGCAAGCTTGGGGATACGGATATACAGATCTCCTACCATTGTAACCAACTCTATGTAACCCTAAACCTACCCGGTGTCTATATAAACCGGAGGGTTTTAGTCCGTAGGACAACGTACACATCAACAATCATACCATAGGCTAGTTTCTAGGGTTTAGCCTCCTCGATCTCGTGGTAGATCTACTCTTGTACTACCCATATCATCAATATTAATCAAGCAGGACGTACGGTTTTACCTCCATCGAGAGGGCCCGAACCTGGGTAAAACTTCGTGTCCCTTGTCTCCTGTTACCATCCGGCCTAGACGCACAGTTCGGGACCCCCTACCCGAGATCCGCCGGTTTTGACACCGACACACAGCTTGAGGGCCACTGGCTATACATCTTGGCAGAGAATACATTGCACAAATCAGAATTAAATCCATAGAGGGCATCTCCGGCATTAAGCTCGGTTGAACCCTTTTAACTTTTTCAAGACCGAGGTAATCTATGACACCTCGGATACAGTCCGGCGTTAGAGCTCGGATACATCCCGGCGTTGGAGCTCGGAAGCAGTCCGGTGTTGGTGCACGGCTGCAAAAGATACCTCGAATACAATCCATCATTGGAGATCACATGCAAGAGGACACTGCCGCACGGTAACAATTTCAAACCCGAGGTGTGGCATAAAAATAACAAGGCATTGATAAAGGCCGAGAAATTAAAGGGGCTCGTCGGATACCCGACGTGTAAATTCTTCAGATTCACTTTGGCGATCCTCAAGATCAAAGATGAGAAGATTTGTTGAACCAGTTTTCAAGACCGACGACCGAAGATGAAGAATAATTCGGAAGAATTGAGGAGCGTCCCTAACTTGAAGACCGGTTCAGGGGGCTACTAACGGTGTCCTAGACTAGGGGGTACTCAACACGTCGTCTCCCGAACAGGTGTATCGGGCCGAGGACCCCCATGGCGGTTCACTCATGGGCCACTTCGGGCAGCCCATGCCGCATACAAGGAGGATTCCACAAGACTTGGCGCCCAAGACAAGGACTTCTCTAAACCCTAGGCCTTCGGTGTGTTATATAAACCGAGGCCAGGCTAGTCAACATCTTATATTCATTAGATCAATCTCGTGGTAGGTACATGTACTCTGTACTACACCCCATATGAATACAATCAAAAGCAGGACGTAGGGTTTTACCTCCATCAAGAGGGTCCGAACCTGGGTAAAATCCCGTGTCCATGTTACCATTGCTCCAAGATGCCTAGCTTAGGACCCCTACTACGAGATATGCCGGATATAGAACCGACACCGGGGCGGAGAATGGCGTGACGGAGTTTTGTGCCGATGGTCGCGGCACTAGGGGGTAGGAATGATGGTGGAGCTAGGCACGGATGAGGGAGAAGAGAGGAGAGAAAAAGGCAGGTCTGGTTAGGTCGGGGATGATTTGATGAAATTTAGGGCAGGTCTGGTCTGTCGGGTCCGAGGTTGTTGACACCAGATTTTGGCATGGTACGAAATGCAAGTAAGATGGCCTCAAATGGAGAAGTGATCTACATGAAATAGTTCTGTATTATCGACATGAACTTCTTTGAAGTTTAGGTCATCGCCATCTGATCTCATCTCAAGGGCCGAAGTTGTGCTCAAAGTACTAGGATTTTGTATTCAGAGTACTTTTAGCCGATTAGGCCTCCAAGACAGCCTCATATGAGAAACTTTTATACACGGACTGTCTTTGTCTTGTCGAAACGATTGATTTTGATATAAAAATCATCTCAGTACAAGGTCGTATGCAATAGTTAAAGCCCGCACAGCACGGCCCTACCACGAGCAGAATGTGGTGTGCCAAATTAGACACGCATATAGCTGGTGTCTGATGGGTAGCGCCCTACATTGCCTGTTTTGCGCGAGCGATTCGACCCTCGGGATGGCTATGAATCTAAAAACGTTCAACATGAAAGTTATTCATCTCGTTGAAACAGTTAAATTTGCTTTTGGGAACATCTTCATCCAAGGTCAGTTGTGTCCTGTGAGACCCAAAAACCGAGCTAATGTCTCAGACTTACCTAAATCCAAGTTCAGTTAATTTTGGAAAGATTTGGACGGGATTTGAAGTATTTTCTTGTATGGAAAGTCGAATTGCCTCTTATATATGTGGGGGTGACGGACAATTGGAACAACACACAATTGACATATCGATATACTATTTTTCATCTACGTTTTATCTCTCCACTATTTATCTGTCTCTCTCTCTCTCTCGTTCTTCGCTGTTCCTCGAGTTTGAGAGTTGTGAATCCCAAGACACTAGGGGCGAGTGAATCGACCTAGGGAAGCCCATAGCTGCCACACTCCCTGACAGGGTCCCTTCCGGGTGTGCGGGGTTTAGGGTCTAAAAAGCACTCGTAGACTGTCCTACGTATCACCCTGTCGGTCGGGTCTCCTTTGATGTGAGCTGCGGTGCATCACCCCCGGCGTCGAGGGTACAAGTGACGTGTTCGTGTGTCAACACAATTTTTGGCGACTCCGTTGGGGACGCAGCTTTGGACAGCCTCCAACCTATTCTTGCTACCAAGAGATCATCATCAAATTGCTGCAATCTACAAAGGTAATATGAATATCCAATTCCCCTTTGTATATGCAAATAATTCATATGTTGTTGCTAGATCGCCTAATGAGCATAATGTATCAGCTAGACCATGTTTAATCAATCATGCATCTAATTATGTGCAAGAGCCGATGCAAAATAATCTTCATGCTTCAAATTCTTATGATTTTAGCAATCTACAACATATGTATCCTAACGCTCACGCATCGGCAACCCCACAAATCCATATACCGATGAAAAACATGATGGGGTTTGGTTAATCAATTTGAAACCACTATTGGGAAGGGGATTATATGTGAACCCCAAATAGTGCATGCCCTGCCACAATTAATTTTGAAAGAAAGCACTGGCGATTCCTAAAGCACGCTCGACACTGCTGGGCAAGTAGCTGTGACGGACGACGAAGTACCCATCACAACTCTGCGTTTTCTAATTTCTTCCCGACTGGCAAGCTACTTTGGTGTGCGAAGTCCGATGCCTGCCAAAGTTCGCTCGCACATATGTGGCAGGCAGATTTAATCGCGCGCCACCACTATATTTGGGCAGCCATGCGCCAACCGTTTTCAAATATTTTCAGACCGCGGGTGGCGGGTTTTAGCAGTCACCCGCCACAACTATATTTGGTCACGTTGTCACCTCCCACGCTTATACTTGGGTGGCGGGCTACTCCACGCTCCCGCCACTTCTCTACGAGACATTACCTACCCCCGCACTACTTGAATCTCATTCTAGACCCAATCCCTTTCTCCCATCCTCTCTCGCCGCTGCCAACATCGTGGCGTCGTCCGTCACCACCGGCGAGGTCGCGGTCCGCCACCTCGAACGGCGTCGAGGAGCAAATCTTCCCCGTCGCCTGTGTCATCCGTCCCTGCCTCGAAATTCGTCGGCGTTGCCATGCAACGTGATACGTCTCCAACGTATCTATAATTTTTGATTGTTCCATGCTATTATATTATCTGTTTTGGATGTTTAATGAGTTTTATTATACACTTTTATATTATTTTTGGGACTAACCTACTAACCAAAGGCCCAGTGCAAATTGCTGTTTTTTGCCTATTTCGGTGTTCCATAGAAAAGGAATATCAAACGGAATCCAAATGGAATGAAACCTTCGGGAGAGTGATTTTTGGAACAAACGCAATCTAGGTGACTTGGAGTGGACGTCAAGGAAGCATCGAGGATTCCACGAAGCAGGGAGGCGCACCCCTACCCCCATGGGCCCCTCGTGGCTCCCCTGACCGACTTCTTTTGCCTATATATACTCATATACCCCGAAAACATCCGGGAGCACCACGAAACCCTATTTACACCGCCACAACCTTCTGTACCCGCGAGATCCCATCTTGGGGCCTTTTCTGGCGCTCTGCCGGAGGGGGAATCGATCACGAAGGGCTTCTACATCAACACCATAGCCTCTCCGATGATGTGTGAGTAGTTTACCACAGACCTTAGGGTCCATAGTTATTAGATAGATGGCTTCTTCTCTCTCTTTGGATCTCAATACAAAGTTCTCCTCGATCTTCTTGGAGACCTGTTCGATGTAATTATTTTTGCGGTGTGTTTGTCGAGATCCGATGAATTGTGGGTTTATGATCAAAATTATCCATGAACAATATTTGGTTCTTCTCTGAATTCTTTTATGTATGATTTGTTATCTTTGTAAGTCTCTTCAAATTATCAGTTTGGTTTGGCCCACTAGATTGATCTTTCTTGCAATGGGAGAAGTTCTTAGCTTTGGATTCAATCTTGCGGTCCTTTCCCAGTGACAGCAGGGGCAGCAAGGCACATATTGTATTGTTGCCATCGAGGATAAAAAGATGGGGTTTATATCATATTGCTTGAGTTTATCCCTCTATATCATGTCATCTTGCCTAATGCGTTACTCTGTTCTTATGAACTTAATACTCTAGATGCATGCTGGATAGCGGTCGATGTGTGGAGTAATAGTAGTAGATGCAGAATCGTTTTGGTCTACTTGTCGCGGACGTGATGCCTATATACATGATCATGCCTAGATATTCTCATAATTATGCACTTTTCTATCAATTGCTCGACAGTAATTTGTTTACCCACCGTAATACTTATGCTATTTTGAGAGAAGCCACTAGTGAAACCTATGGCCCCCGGGTCTATTTTCCATCATATAAGTTTCCAATCTATTTTACTTTGCAATCTTTACTTTCATTCTATATCATAAAAATACCAAAAATATTTATCTTATTATCTATATCAGATCTCACTTTTGCAAGTGGTTGTGAAGGGATTGACAAACCCTTTATCGCATTGGTTGCAAGGTTCTTATTTGTTTGTGTAGGTGCGAGGAGACTTGCGTGTAGTCTCCTATTGGATAGATACCTTGGTTCTCAAAAACTGAGGGAAATACTTACGCTACTTTGCTGCATCACCCTTCCCTTTTCAAGGGAAAACCAACACAGTGCTCAAGAGGTAGCACAACGCTACCTCGAACTACTTCCCCATGTCTGTCGCCCGTGCTTTCCTCTGCATACAACGTCGTTTTCGACTCCGACGAACTCGCCGCCCGCCGACGCCTACGCCATCGACCTCCGCCTCTTACAGCCACCCTTCCGAATCTGGCCCCGTAAGCACACCTCCCTCTTTGTCAATGGTTACTTGTGGTATGAGTTTCTCTCTCTCTCTCTCTCTCTATTAGTGCAGTTAAAATGTACAACATATGGATAAAAAACGAGTATAACATTTTATTAGTGTAGCTAAAATTTGTTGCATGATGCATCATTAAATCTTCATAAGTGAAGATCTTAAAATTGATTGTGTGTGCTATACCAAAAGTACTACATATGGATGCAGGTGTATTCATAGTGAGTGTCAATGTTTTTGCGAAGCATGGATTAAGTTCCGTTTCGCTTAATTTATGGCACTCAATATGTCCAAATTCTATCAAAGGTCATGCTGTTTTTTCTAATTGTTATATCTAAATGCCAAATTGTTTAACGCGATTTAGATGAAGAAGCCAAGACGCCTCGTTGGGGCTCCTACACCCATAGATGGGATTCCTATTGTCGTAGACATCGTCACGAGGGTGGCTCGGTACACGGACATCGTGCTTGCCTATGTCGAGAGTGCTCGAGCAGCCATCATGAGCGCCCAGTCATACTCTGAGAGCGCTCAGGCATATTCCAAGAGCGCTAGAGCAGCCGCTGAGAATGCGCAAGCAGCTGCGGAGAGTGCGTGAGCAGTCGGTGAAGCTGCGAGGACAACCCAAGATGAGATCACGAAGATGACGGAAGGCGAGGATAGCTCATGATGTAGCTGAACAACTAGTGCACCGCTTCCATGTGATCTATATGATCAGTGCGAATGATGGAGCTAAACTTTTGCTTTTGAACTACTAATGAACTATGCAACGTGGTGATTTGTATCGTCTATAATGCTATGAAGATTATGATGTGGCTTTGCTCTATGTGATTGGATAACTATGAAATTTACTTGTCGGCTTCTTTATTTATTTATGTAGATGAAGTGGAACTGGTATGTGGTGTACACCGGGAGGAATCCTAGAATTTATGATTCATGGGAGATATGAAAGGAGCAAGTGTACAATTACAAAAATAGCTACTACAAAGGATATAAGACTAAAAAAGAAGTCAAGGATCATTATGCTAACTACGCCCAGAGAGAAGTTGAGGATCATTATGTCAATTACATCCGCAAAGAGAAAATAAACTATGAAGTATGCAAGACCATGTGGATAAGTGGACAAGTAAAGAATTTGATTTTTATCCACCTCATTGTCGTTATGGTATTGTTGTTATCATGGGGTCTTATATGTATGTGTTGTTGTTCTAATGATGCAACATGAGTTGTTGTACACTAATATGTATATCTATTTGCATGAAGTTTAGATTATTGCTATGTTAAATGTAATGTGTATGATCGCTTACGTTAGTTGTATGCTGTAATGTGGTTATTTGTATCGCGTGCTGGAATGGCTGGAGGGACGTAGCTGTGGCGGACGACAGATATGGCCCGCCACAACTAATAACATATACCAATGGTGGGCAAGTAGCACTGCTCACCACAGGTAGACTCTAATAGTGGTGGGCGCCCAACGCCACTGATGGTATCATAGTAGTGGCAGAAGGTCAGTGGCGAGCGCCCCTGAGAGCCTGGCCCGCCACTGCTGGCCATTTGGCACCCGCCACTACTAGGAATTCCTGCAGTAGTTAACACCTAGTTAAAATTTCCAATAGCATACAAGAAAGTGTTTCACCCTTTTATTCATCAGCAACTAATTTGCAATATGTGAATCCAACATTGCCGATGGATGGGAGAATTGGCTATGCTACTACTAGATATTCGGCCAGTTACTCTCAGCCATCATATGCTACACCTCATGTTAGTAATTTTTTAGCATCGTACGCAACTGTAGATGTTCATAATTCGACCCCGCACCTTCATGGCCATAGACAAATAAGTGAAAACTCTGCAGGAACACACGTGCCATCATCTAATACTGTAACATATAATGCATGCTCTACGCAATTCGAGAATTTTGGCAACACTCACGAATTGTTGCTGAAAGAGTCTGAAAGTATTGCAGAGCAATCCTTTCCAGAAGCGGTTGTGGCTGCGCTAAAAAAGAGCTTGGCACAAAATAAGAAGATTAGAGCTTGGAACAAAGAAATCAAGCCTTGCCAATTGGTAGAATCAATGAAAAGAAGGATGATTCAGAACATGAAAGTGCTTCGATTGAAAAAGCTGAATCATGTAGTATATATTCCGAGTCCATCAAATCCAAAGAGGCAAGCATAATTGAGAACGGGCATGGCAAGAATAGGAAAACAACCATGCTTGATTTTGCTAAAGTTAATGGAACCTACTTCCCGCCTTATGAGTTTCGTGCCATAGAAATTGACAAGCCTTAAGGACAAGAACAAGTAGTCGAACAAAGTTCGACTGACAAGGATCTTCAAAGTAATGATGCACAAAATCAAGAAAAAGATGATGAAAAGGCGTTGGGGAGCCATCCAAAGACGAAGCAAGATATTGTTCAAGTCACACCACCATCATGCTCTCCCAACATATTTGAAGAGGTATGTCTAGCAAGTAATTTACCTGTTTTCAGATTTGGTCAAGACTTTATTATTGATGCTTCTATTAGAGAAATTCTCATAAGTAGTATTGAAAGACCAATCAATAAGGGTAATTTATTTGTTAGCAATAAAACCATTACAGAGCATATCGGTCAACACATTGTACCATTCATAAAGACCGATAATGACTTATTGCAACCATGACTTTTGCCATTGCTTTATTTAAAGTTCATATCTAATTGGGTAGCTTTGCTTGTTTCATAATTGGCTTACACTTGTTCTCAGTTGAGACATGTGTGTTCTAACTATTTTAGTTTTAGAAATTTAAAGCCAAGCTTATATGCTATTGAGAAAACCGATGCTAGTATAATTTCTTATTTAGAGATAACAGAGATAGAATGCAAAACACAATGCATAGGCGAATGGAGTGATGCTAAGATTGAGCTATTCATTTGCTTACTTCTAAAGTCGTTCTCACAACAAGATCGACTACAAAATAAAAAGTATACCTTCAATTCAAGCATGTGTGATCAAATCTTTCATTTGTTGTTGAACAAGAATTATATAAGAATTCTTGATCACCATGATAGGCCATCAAACCAAGGACTAATATATTATAGGTTGCATCATTTGTTCAAACATAATTTTGAGGATTGCAATATGTTTCGTCAAATAGTTAAATCGGTCATTGATAAAGGACGATTGAAATTTGTTGAAACACTAAAGAATGACCATTCTATTTCGATTGGTCTTAATGGCAAATTTTTTTTGAATTGGGTCCTTCAAGACGATTCATTTAAACATGAGAAGGTAAAAACTATAGGTGATGGGATCAAGCTTTCGACTAAAGAAGATGATGAAGAACATAATGAAGATATTCTTGAGGGCGAGAATTCCTTCGAAGGTACAATGAAGACTCCAAGCACTCGGGGAAGCAAGAAAATTCAAAGATTGATGCAAGGAAACCAAAATAAAACAAAGGCCGAAATAAGAATAAGGGAAAGAAGTCAAAATTTACTTTTGCAGAGTTACTAGCTAAATATCAAAAGACGGGCGAAGTGAAAGGTGCTTATCAGCCAAACAATGCAAAGGCATCAAGATCACCCCCTAGGCGCAAATCTCAGGACCAATATTGGCAAAGGGAAAATTTTAATGGAACTTATTCATATCCCTTTTTTGGGCCACCAATGCCAATGCCATGGATACCTCCCTATGCTCACGTAAATCCGTATTCATCATGAGACATGTATGATACAAGGGCACATTCTTCATCATATTATAAACCATCTCACCATTATTATGCAGCTCCAAGAAGACCAACATTCATTGAGCAGTCATATGTTCAAGACTATTTCAATAAAAAAGAATTGGTCCAGAGCTCAAGAAAGAAGAAAGTGGTGGTCAAACAAGTATATCAAGTTAAAAAAAGATGCTCGCAAGAGTGCCAGTTCAAATTTGATCTTAAAATATAAAGAGCCAATTAAAGAGTTATTGTCAACTACAAAAGGCAAAGAAGTGAAGCAATCAATTGTTAAAAATCAAAGTGCCAAATCTGAAGAGAAGAAGTTGACAGTGCACAAGGCCAAAAACGAGTTGCCATTGGCCGAAACAGAATCACAACCGAGGTGACCACTCGGCTTATCATACTGTCAAAAGAAGAAATTACAAAATCTTAGTGCACAAGAGCTGAAAAATAAGAACATGGCATGGGTTCCCAAACGTGGCGACCAAAACAAAACTGATGTGCAAGCTTCTCTTACCACAAGTACAACAAAAGTGAAGAAAGAGGAGGATGGAAGCGAAAAATAATTGAGCCGAAGGTTTGCATCACCCTATCAAAATCTTCGGTTAACACATCATCCATACTCGTCAAACATGGCATTGATATCTTTGCCATGGAATTCATCCCCAGGTATGACCAGTTACCCTCCATGAGCCTATTTAGATCCATGGATGCAATATAATTTCTTATATCATGAAAGGATATTATCAAATCACTCTATGTTTGATTAGCTACAAGTTTGTTGCTAATCCAAAGGACCAAAATATTTGATTTGTTATTTTATCTGTTTATTTTGGCTATACTTGCTTTGGTGGATGAAGTTTACATAGGCTTATGGTAATGGCCAATATTTATCTATCGCCCTAATAATATGTCAAAGCATGGCTGGTGTAGTATTCTAACATCTTCCTTAGTTCGATTGGAGAGCAAGACAAGGTATGTGTGATGACCCACAAGTATAGGGGATCTATCATAGTCCTTTCGATAAGTAAGAGTGTCGAACCCAACGAGGATTAGAAGGAAATGATAAGCGGTTTTCAGCAAGGTATTCTCTGCAAGTACTGAAATAACTGGTAACAGATAGTTTGGTGATAAGATAGATTGTAACGAGCAAAAAGTAACAAAAGTAAATAAAGTGCAGCAAGGTGGCCCAATCCTTTTGTAGCAAAGGACAAGCCGGAACAAACTCTTATAATAGGAAAAGCGCTTCCGAGGACACATGGGAATATCGTCAAGCTAGTTTTCATCACATTCATATGATTCACGTTCGATACTTTGATACTTTGATATGTGGGTGGACCAGTGCTTGGGTGTTGTTCTTACTTGAACAAGCATCCCACTTATGATTAACCTTTATTGCAAGCATCCGCAACTACAACAAAAGTATTAAGGTAAACCTAACCATAGCATGAAACATATGGATCCAAATCAGCCCCTTACGAAGCAACGCATAAACTAGGGTTTAAGCTTCTGTCACTCTAGCAACCCATCATCTACTTATTACTTCCCAATGCCTTCCTCTAGGCCCAAATAATGGTGAAGTGTTATGTAGTCGACGTTCACATAACACCACTAGAGGCTAGACAACATACATCTTATCAAAATATCAAACGAATACCAAATTCACATGACTACTCATAGCAAGACTTCTCCCTTGTCTTCAGGAACGAACGTAATTACTCACAAAGCATATTCATGTTCATAATCAGAGGGGTAATAATATGCATATAGGATCTGAACATATGATCTTCCACTAAATAAACCAACTAGCATCAACTACAAGGAGTAATCAACACTACTAGCAACCTACTAGCACCAATCCCGGACTTTGAGACAAGAATTGGATACGAGAGATGAACTAGGGTTTGGAGATGAGATGGTGCTAGTGAAGATGTTGATGGAGATTGCCCTGTCCCGATGAGAGGAGCGTTGGTGATGATTTCCCCCTCCCAGAGGGAAGTTTCCCCGGCAGAACAGCTCTGCCGGAGCTCTAGATTGGATCCGCCAAGGTTCCGCCTCGTGGCGGCAGAGTCTCGTCCCAAAAAGTTCCTCCTTTATTTTTTCTCATCGAAATACCTCATATAGGAGAAGATAGGCATCGGAGAGCCACCAGGGGGCCCACGAGGTAGGGGCGCGCCCTAGGGGGGGGGGGGCGCCCCCACCCTCGTGAGAAGGGTGTGGGCCCCCTGGCCTTCATCTTTGGCGTGGATTTTTCTTTATTTCTTTTAAGATGTTCCATGGAGTTTCAGGACTTTTGGAGTTGTGCAGAATAGGTCTCTAATATTTGCTCCTTTTCCAGACCAGAATTCCAGCTGCCGGCATTCTCCCTCTTTATATAAACCTTGTAAAATAAGAGAGAATAGCCATAAGTATTGTGACATAAAGTGAAATAACAGTCCATAATGCGATAAATATCGATATAAAAGCATGATGCAAAATGGACGTATCAACTCCCCCAAGCTTAGACCTCACTTGTCCTCAAGCGAAAAGGCGATAACAATAAATATGTCCTCATGTTTAGAGGTAGAGGCGTCGATAAAAATAAAATACGGACATGAAGGCATCATGATTATTCTCATAACATCAACATATATAGATTTTGTCATATGATTACTTATGTTCAAGTGATGATCTATTCACAATGCGAAAGTATAAATCATAAACCTTATTGGGCTCCGAGAAACTATAATCTCAGTCATTGAAGCAATTGCAATTTATCATAACCTCGGAAAGAGTCTATGTCAGAGCTAAAAAGCAAGTCCACATACTCAATTATCATTTAGTCCTCCATAATTGCTAACACTCACGCGATACTTGTGGTTACGGAGTTTTAATCGGACACAGAGAAAGATAGGGGCTTATAGTTTTGCCCCACAACCTTTTACCTCAAGGGTAATGTCAACAATAATGGTTCATGCTCCCCTACATCCAATTAGATATATATATATAATGTTCTTTCCAACATGCTGAGCTTGCCAAAGGATAAAATGAAAAAGAGAAGGTGAAGATCACCATGACTCTTGCATAAGATGGAAGATAATAATAAAGGACAGGCCCTTCGCAGAGGGAAGCAGAGGTTGCCATGCGCTTTTATGGTTGGATATATAAAATCTCAATGTGAAAGAACGTCACTTTATATTGCCCCTTGTGATATGAACCTTTATTATGCAGTTCGTCGCTTTTATTACTTCCACATCACAAGATCGTATAAAGCTTATTTCTCCCACACCAATCAATCATACTTATTTAGAGCAATTTTTATTGCTTTGCACCGATGACAACTTACTTGAAGGATCTTACTCAATCCATAGGTAGATATGGTGGACTCTCATGGCAAAACTGGTTTAAGGGTATCTGGAAGCACAAGTAGTATTTCTACTTGGTGCTGAGAATTTGGCTAGCATGAGGGGGAAAGGCAAGCTCAACAAGTTAGAGGATCCATGACAACATACTTTATCTCAGATATAAGAAATACATAACTCATTACGTTGTCCTCCTTGTCCAACATCAACTCTTTAGCATGTCATATTTTAATGAGTGTTCCCAATCATAAAAGATGTCAATGAAAATATATCTATATGTGAAACCTCTCTTTCCTTATTACTTCCTATTAATTGCAACAATGACCAAAGCTATGTCTGCCAACTCCCAACAACTTTTAATCATCATACTCTTTCTATGTGAAGTCATTACTCTCAATAAGATCAATATGAACTTTCTGTTTCTTTTTATTCTTTTTTTTCTTTCTTTTATTCACCCAAGATCATGGCATAATAATCAAGCCCTTGACTCAACACTAATCTTTATTATATATAGCTCACGGACTTGATTACATACAGAGATCATAAAGCAAAACTCAAAACTAGATCATGCCATAAACTTTATTCTACTAGATCAAGATACTACTAATAGGATCAAACTAAAGAAAACGGTAAAGATAGGAGTTGTGATTGTGATACGATACCGGGGCACCTCCCCCAAGCTTGGTAGTTGCCAAGGGGAGTGCCCATACCCATGTGATCATGTCTCCTTATTTGTTGGAGGAGACGGCGGAGGTGTTGTTGATGATGCGGGCTTGTCATCCATCTTCCAAGGCATAGGTTCGCCATCATAGAAAGATGATCGAGTCTCCGGAATCCTCAAATCTGCAGCCAAACTCATTCTTTTGAATCTATATTCTTACTCACAGTTTTGGTTTTGAAGGTCATAGACTTGGGCTCGGAGCTGCTCGATCTTCTCATATAGCTTGAAGATGGCTTCCTCGGTGTTCTTGGCATCCGGCTTGTAATTGTTAGTGAACTCCGTGAGCATCGTGTGGCTGGCATTGATTCCACACTCCACCATCCCCTGGCACTTGAAAACTTGTTGCTCCAATACTTCGAGCCTCGTCTCTATGCTTCCGGTCCCCTTTGGTCCCTCTTCATCGCGGATGTGCAGCAACCCATCACACAACTCAATGGTTTGAGGGTGTCGCAGCACCTCCGCGAGGTAAGGGTTGATGACCTTCTCGAAGAACTTGTCCTTGGAGGTGCTTGGGGCTGTCATGATAACCTAGATCTGTCAGAAAAACAGCTCGAAACAAAAATAGAGGAGGTTTGCGTGATACGGGAGTCAAAACCTTCGGGAGAATATATAATGAATTTTTACCGACCAAAATACATAGCATGCAAGAAAATAGAGTCCGGAAGGCACACGAGGTGCTCACAAGGTAGGGGGCGCGCCCACCACCCTCGTGGGGCCCTCGTGTCCTTCCCGACTGCTACTTATTTTTCTATTTTTCTAAATATTCCAAAACAGAGAAATATTGCCTTAAAAGTTGTTTTGGAGTCGGTTTACTTACCGTACCACATACCTATTCCTTTTTGGAGTCCGAAACATTCCGGAAAGTGTCTCTTATGTATTCCTCCGGGGTTACGGTTTCAATAATATTGGTTTCAACATTTATGGGATTACCTGAGATATAATGTTTGATTCTTTGACCGTTTACCACCTTCATATTTGTGCCCTCGAAGTTGTTGGTTTTTATGGCACCGGAACGATAGACCTCTTCGATAACATAGGGGCCTTCCCATTTAGAGAGAAGTTTTCCTGCAAAAAATCTTAAATGAGAGTTGTATAGCAATACATAATCACCTACATTAAACTCACGCTTTTGTATCCTTTTGTCCTGCCATCTTTTAAATTTTTCTTTAAATAACTTGGCATTCTCATAAGCTTGGGTTCTCCATTCATCAAGTGAGCCAATATCAAATAACCTCTTCTCACCGGCCAGTTTAAAATCATAGTTGAGCTCTTTAATAGCCCAATATGCCTTATGTTCTAGTTTGAGAGGTAAGTGACATGCTTTTCTATAGACCATTTTATACGAAGACATACCCATAGGATTTTTGTATGCAGTTCTATAAGCCCATAACGCATCATCATGTTTCTTAGACCAATTCTTTCTAGACCTATTAACAGTCTTTTGCAAAATTAATTTGAGCTCTCTATTGCTTAACTCTACTTGACCACTAGACCGAGGGTGATAAGGAGATGCAATTCTATGATTAACATCATATTTAGCAAGCATTTTACGGAAAGCACCATGAATAAAGTGTGAACCACCATCGGTCATTAAATATCTATGGACTCCAAACCTCGGGAAAATAACTTCTTTAAGCATTTTAATAGAAGTGTTATGATCAGCACTACTAGTTGGAATAGCTTCTACCCACTTAGTAACGTAATCAACAACAACTAGAATATGTGTGTATCCATTAGAGGCAGGAAAAGGTCCCATATAATCAAAGCCCCAAACATCAAATGGTTCAATTACAAGAGAATAATTCATAGGCATTTCTTGACATCTACTAATATTACCAATTCTTTGGCATTCATCACAAGACAAGACAAACTTACGGGCGTCCTTGAAGAGAGTAGGCCAATAAAAACCAGATTGCAATACCTTATGTGCAGTTCTATCTCCAGCGTGGTGTCCTCCATAAGACTCGGAATGACACTTGCGTAGGATCTGTACCTGTTCATGCTCACGTACACAACGTCTAATAACACCATCTACTCCTTCCTTATAAAGATGTGGGTCATCCCAAAAGTAATGTCTCAAATCATAGAAGAACCTTTTCTTTTGTTGGTATGTGAAGCTAGGTGGTATAAATTTAGCAACAATATAATTAGCATAATCACCATACCATGGAGTACTACGAGAAGTACTTATAACATTTAATTGTTCATCACGAAATTTATCATTAATAGGTAGTGGGTCATCAAGAATATTTTCTAACCTAGATAGGTTGTCTGCAACGGGGTTCTCAGCTCCCTTTCTATCAACAATATGCAAATCAAATTCTTGTAGCAAGAGAACCCATCTAATAAGTCTAGGTTTAGCATCTTTCTTTTCCATAAGATATTTAATAGCAGCATGATCTATTTGAATAGTTACTTTAGAATCAACAATATAAGATCTGAACTTATCACAAGCAAATACAACTGCTAAAAGCTCTTTTTCAGTAGTAGCATAATTTCTTTGAGCATTGTCTAGAGTCTTACTAGCATAATGAATAACATTTCATTTCTTATCAACTCTTTGCCCTAGAACAGCACCTACAGCATAATCACTAGCATCACACATAATTTCAAAGGGTAGGTTCCAATCAGGTGGCTGAACAACAGGTGTAGAGACTAATGCTTTCTTAAGTATTTCAAATGCTTCTACACAATCATCATAAAAAACAAATGGTATATATTTTTGCAATAAATTAGTCAGAGGCCGTGAAATTTTTGAGAAGTCCTTAATGAACCTCCTATAAAATCCAGCGTGACCAAGGAAACTTCTTATACCTTTGATGTCCTTGGGACATGGCATCTTTTCAATAACATCAACCTTGGCTTTATCAACATCAATACCTCTTTCAGAAACTTTGTGCCCCAAGACAATACCTTCATTAACCATAAAGTGGCACTTTTCCCAATTCAAGACAAGATTAGTTTCTTCACATCTCTGCAAAACTCGATCAAGATTTCTCAAGCAATCATCAAAAGAGGAACCATAGACAGAAAAGTCATCTATGAAAACCTCATAAATCTTTTCACAAAAGTCAGAGAATATATCCATCATGCATCTTTGAAAGGTAGCAGGTGCATTACATAAACCAAAAGGCATACGTCTATAAGCAAAAGTACCAAAAGGGCATGTAAAAGTAGTCTTTGATTGATCTCTAGCCGACACAGGTATTTGAGAGAAACCAGAATAACCATCTAGAAAGCAATAGTGTGTATGTTTGCATAATCTTTCTAGCATTTGATCAATAAAAGGTAAGGGGTAATGATCTTTCTTAGTAGCTTTATTTAATTTGCGGAAGTCAATTACCATCCTATAACCTGTGATAATTCTTTGTGGAATCAATTCATATTTATCATTAGGAACAACAGTAATACCTCCCTTCTTAGGGACACAATGAACAGGACTTACCCACTCACTATCAGCGACGGGATAGATTATACCTGCCTCCAGAAGCTTTAGTATTTATTTTCTTACCACTTCTTTCATTTTAGGATTCAAACATCGTTGAGGATCACGAACTGGTTTGACATCTGCTTCCAAATTTATTTTATGTTGACATAGAGTGGGACTAATGCCTTTAAGATCATCAAGAGTATATCCAATAGCAGCACGATGCTTCTTCAGGGTTTTCAATAATCTTTCTTCTTCATGCTCTGAAAGGTTAGCACTAATAATAACAGGATATATCTTCTTTTCATCAAGATAAGCATATTTAAGATTATCAGGCAAACATTTAAGCTCAAACGCGGGATCACCCTTGGGTGGAGGGGGATCCCCTAAAATTTCAATAGGCAAATTGTGATGCAGAATAGGTTCCTGTTTAAAGAATACTTCATCTATTTCCCTTCTTTCATTCATGAAGATATCATTTTCATGGTCTAGCAAATAGTGTTCTAAAGGATCACTAGGGGTACGACAATAGAAGCAAGACCAATAATTTCATCCTTACTAGGTAATTCTTGCTCATGATGTTGTTTACTAAATTTAGAAAAATTAAACTCATGAACCATATCATCCAAGCCAATAGTAACAACATTCTTTGTGCAATCTATGGTAGCATTGATAGTATTTAAGAAGGGTCTACCAAATATAATGGGAAAAAAGCTATCTTGCGGAGAAGTAAGAACAAGAAAATCAGCAGGATATTTAGTTTTCCCACACAAGACTTCAACATCTCTAACAATTCCAATTGGTGCAATAGTATCTCTATTGGCAAGTTTAATAGTGACATCAATATCTTCTATCTCAACAGGGGCAATTTCATTCTTAATTTCTTTGTATAAGTCATGAGGTATAACACTAGCACTAGCACCCATATCACATAAGCCATGGTAACAATGATCTCCTATTTTAACAGAAATAACAGGCACGCCTACCATAGGTCTATGTTTATCTTTAGCACAAGGTTTAGCAATTCTAGCAGTTTCACCTTCGAACTGAATGACATGCCCATCAATATTATCAGACAAGAGATCTTTAACAATAGCAATATTAGGTTCTACTTTAACTTGCTCAGGAGGTGTATAAGTTCTAATATTGCTTTTACGAACAACAGTTGAAGCTTTAGCATGATCCTTTATTCTAACAGGGAAAGGTGGTTTCTCAATATAAGAAGTAGGAACAATAGGATCATTATAAGTGACAGTCTTTTCTTCAACTTTAATAGGTGCAGCTACTTTTACTTCTATGGGAGGATGATATTTAAACCACTTCTCCTGAGGGAGATCAACATAAGTAGCAAAAGATTCACAGAAAGAAGCTATTATCTCAGAGTCAAGTCCATATTTAGTGCTAAACTTACAGAAAATATCGGTGTCCATAAAAGATTTAACACAATCAAACTTAGGTGTCATAGCTGACTCCTTACCTTCGTCGAGGTCCCAGTCTTCAGAGTTGCGTTTAATTCTATCCAATAAATTCCATCTGAATTCAATAGTCTTCATCATAAAAGAGCCAGCACAAGAATTATCGAGCATGGTGCGATTGTTTTCAGAAAGCCGAGCATAAAAACTTTGCATAATTATTTCTCTTGAGAGCTCATGATTGGGGCATGAATATAACATTGATTTAAGCCTCCCCCAAGCTTGAGCGATGCTTTCTCCTTCGCGAGGCCAGAAATTATATATATAATTGCGATCACGATGAACAAGGTGCATAGGGTAATACTTTTGATGAAATTCCAACTTCAATCTTTTATAGTCCCATGATCTCATATCATCACATAGCCTATACCATATCAATGCGTCTCCCTTCAAAGATAAAGGGAAGACCTTCTTCTTAGCAACATCATCGGGTATACCTGCAAGCTTAAATAATCCACAAACTTCATCCACATATATTAAGTGCTCATCAGGATGCTTGTTCCATCTCCTGTAAAAGGGTTATCTAGCAGTTTTTCTATCATACCCGAAGGATACTCATAAGGAATTTCATTTTCAATAGGTTCAGTAGGTTGAGGAGCAACTCTTTTCTCTACTGGACGGGGTGAAGATACCCCGAATAAGCCCCTCAAAGAATTACTTTCCATAGTAACAAGTGACAATAAATTTCAGCACACTATATAAATTTGTACTTACCAAATTCCACCTACCAAAGGCGCTACACTCCCCGGCAACGGCGCCAGAAAAGAGTCTTGATGACCCACAAGTATAGGGGATCTATCGTAGTCCTTTTGGTAAGTAAGAGTGTCGAACCCAACGAGGAGCAGAAGGAAATGATAAGCGGTTTTCAGCAAGGTATTCTCTGCAAGTACTGAAATAAGTGGTAACAGGTAGTTTTGTGATAAGATAGATTGTATCGAGCAACAAGTAACAAAAGTAAATAAAGTGCAGCAAGGTGGCCCAATCCTTTTGTAGCAAAGGACAAGCCGGAACAAACTCTTATAATAGGAAAAGCGCTCCCGAGGACACATGGGAATATCGTCAAGCTAGTTTTCATCACGTTCATATGATTCACGTTCGATACTTTGATAATTTGATATGTGGGTGGACCGATGCTTGGGTGTTGTTCTTACTTGAACAAGCATCCCACTTATGATTAACCTCTATTGCAAGCATCCGCAACTACAACAAAAGCATTAAGGTAAACCTAACCATAGCATGAAACATATGGATCCAAATCAGCCCCTTACGAAGCAACGCATAAACTAGGGTTTAAGCTTCTGTCACTCTAGCAACCCATCATCTACTTATTACTTCCCAATGCCTTCCTCTAGGCCCAAATAGTGGTGAAGTGTTATGTAGTCGACGTTCACATAACACCACTAGAGGCTAGACAACATACATCTTATCAAAATATCAAACGAATACCAAATTCACATGACTACTCATAGCAAGACTTCTCCCTTGTCCTCAGGAACGAATGTAATTACTCACAAAGCATATTCATGTTCATAATCAGAGGGGTAATAATATGCATATAGGATCTGAACACATGATCTTCCACTAAATAAACCAACTAGCATCAACTACAAGGAGTAATCAACACTACTAGCAACCTACTAGCACCAATCCCGGACTTTGAGACAAGAATTGGATACAAGAGATGAACTAGGGTTTGGAGATGAGATGGTGCTCGTGAAGATGTTGATGGAGATTGCCCTGTCCTGATGAGAGGAGCGTTGGTGATGACGATGGTGATGATTTCCCCCTCCCGGAGGGAAGTTTCCCCGGCAGAACAGCTCTGCCGGAGCTCTAGATTGGATCCGCCAAGGTTCCGCCTCGTGGTGGCGGAGTCTCATCCTGAAAAGTTCCTCCTTTATTTTTTATCATCGAAAGACCTCATATAGGAGAAGATGGGCATCGGAGAGCCACCAGGGGGCCCATGAGGTAGGGGCGCGCCCTAGGGGGGCGCCCCCACCCTCGTGAGAAGGGTGTGGGCCCCCTGGCCTTCATCTTTAGCGTGGATTTTTCTTTATTTGTTTTAAGACGTTCCGTGGAGTTTCGGGACTTTTGGAGTTGCGCAGAATAGGTCTCTAATATTTGCTCCTTTTCCAAACCAGAATTCCAACTGCCGGCATTCTCTCTCTTTATATAAACCTTGTAAAATAAGAGAGAATAGCTATAAGTATTGTGACATAAAGTGAAATAACAATCCATAATGCGATAAATATCGATATAAAAGCATGATGCAAAATGGACGTATCAATGTGTTCATGGAAATTTAGATGTATACCTATATTATGCTTGGATGGAGTTGAGACATTATGACCGATGTCATTCTAAATATGTTGCATAGACCAATTCATAGCAAATTGCTGAGTGGGCTTATGCTTTGATTTAATATGATTTGGCTTACAAATCTTTCAAATCTATGAGAGGTCAAATCATTGGTGGTTTTATTATTGTGCATCGGATTTATGACATGCATAATATTGATATTAGCCTTGTGTCTCTAGTACTATAGAGATTATGTGTTGATGGTTGAATTCATAACAATGGCCAAGGTATTGGTGTTTTTATATATCTCATGATGGTGCTATTTTGTGAAGCCTTATCACTACGAAAAAAAGACACATCTGTGACATTTCGGGCCAAATGATATTTTTTCTGTCATGCTTATGACACTTCTATGACGATAATTGTGACAAAATCCGGTATAATCATAGATGTGGTGGGCTCCTAGTTCTATGACAAAAAATCATGACAGAAAATGGGCTTTTCATCCTGGGTGGGTCGGAGATGCAGCTGCATGACATTCTTTGGGCCGTCCAGGACGGAAAACCCGTGGTAGAAGCGAGGGCGAGGAAAATATCGGGGAGTTCCTGGTTATGGTGGTTGGTAAGGGGCTGAGCGGTGTGCGTTTCTCTCGTACACGTACGCGCGTGGGTGCGAGGCGTTGGGCTCTAACTGAACCCGAGCGAGGCGTTCGCCTACTGAACCCGAGCGATTGCACTGTAGGCTATGCGTTACTGAACCCGAGCGATTGATCGATCTGGCTGTTAACTTAACCCGATCGAGCGTTTCCTTAGCTACTGCTGCTAACTGAAGCCGATCGAACCTGCTGCCTCTTGATGAATAGTGAGCATTGTTGGGGGTGTTGGATGAAGAGTTCCTAGTGGGGGGGGGTGGATAAATTGGACCCCGTGGTAGTAGAGGTCGTTGTCGCTGGATGAACAGGACCCCGATCGATCGAGCTGGTTGGTGGGTGGATGAACAGGGCCCCATGGAGGGCTGGATGAACAGGACCCCGTGGAGGGTTGGTTGAACAGTAGTCGGTGGAGGGCTGGATGAACAGGACCCTGTGGAGGTTAGTTGAACAGTAGTCCGTGGAGGGCTGGATGAACAGTAGCCCGTGGAGGGGTCGTTGAACAGGTCCCCGTGGAGAGGGCTGGTTGAATAGTAGCCGGTGGAGGAGCGGTGGAGGCTGGATGAACATGAGCCCGTGGATGAACAGTCGCAGGTGGAGGCTGGAGGAGGTCGACGGTGGATGAACAGTAGCCCGTGGAGGTTGGAGGAGGTTGACGGTGGAGATGAACAGTAGCCCGTGGTGTCCTGTTTTGCGGTACGCCACACCCCTCCTGATGAATAGGACCCCCGTTTCGACCGTAGCGCTCCAACACAAGTATGTTTCCTCCGTTTTGCGGTACGCCACACCCCCCCGATCAACAGGACACTGTTTCGACTGTAGGCACTCGAACACAAGTCCGTTCCTCTGTTTTGTGGTACGCCAGACCCCTCCCGATGAACAGGATCCCGTTTCGACCGTGGCCGGTCGAATAGAAGGTCGTTTCCTCCATTCCGCGGTACGGCAGGCCTCATTTCAATCAGTTGTTCCATCCAAGCCGGTTGGCTCCCGATGAACACGGCGCATTCCGTTCCGACCCAGCCGGTTGGCTACCGATGAACAGGACGCCGTCGCTGCCTCTCCATGTACATGAGCCCTGGCCGTACGTATGCGCGAGTAAGCGTTTGAGACCCCGCCCGTATGTACGTACATGGCCGTATTTAGTTTCTTGCACCCTGGCTGTACATACGTGTACATGCTACGTGTGTGCCTCTACTACGACACGTGCCCTTCCTTACTCAGCCATGGTTCATCGCCGCAGCCTACAGGCAGATCGATCGACCAGTATGTACGTACACGTTCGCAACCAGAATGACAATGCTATGTACGCTTAGACCAGGTGGGTCCCGACTGTCAGGGAGGATAAGGAGGCACTTCCTGGCGTGCGAAGATGTAGCTGGTGGGTCCCATCAGTCAGGGGGAAACATTTTTTTCATGAAATACGGTGGCCCGTCTGGTGGGTCCCTGCTGTGAGGTGGAGAAACCATTATTTTGCGCGTAATAAGGAGGCATTTCCTTGTGTGCGGCCGTGGACCCAACTGTCAGCCTCTCCATGTACAGTCTACTTCCAATGGATGTCGTTTGTTGACCATGTTGACCAGGCCGCGCCGAGAGTACCAGGGTGGTGGACGACGGCGAGATAGAGCTAGTCATTACTACTGCGGTGTAATGATCGGGGTGAATCTTTCCCTGCAGTTGTGCACTCAATATTATTGCATGGCAGGTAGAGTTGGATTAAGGATGTCCCACATGTCGGTGAAATGAAGTTGAATTGTTTCTGGCATTGCTATCAATCCTTCAGGATTTGTTCATATGTACGCATAATTTTAATGAAATTGTACTGTGATGCTATGAAGGTTTCAACTTTGGTTCCCACAGGAAAAAAGGTTTCAACTTAGGATTCATGTGTCCTCTTGCCTCAAGATTATCTCGTTACAACATTCCATCGAATACAAATGAAACTACCATGGCTGCTAATGCATCTCAATGGTTCGCAGATCAGCGCCAATATTCACATCACAACTGAAGACAAAGTTGTGAGAAGGTGTACAAATAAAGAAAAAAATATAATTGATCGATGTTGTTCATAGGCATGGCTCCATTTCCTGGGCACAGTGTTCATTGGTTGGCAGCTAGTTTCATCCAGCTCTATAGCCAAAAAATAGGTGTATGGAGGACATCACAATCAGATCATTTTGTGCAGCTCCACTAAAATTGAGTTGACCATCCCTGTTTGCAAAGATATACAGTCAGTGTGATTACAATAATAGTGGAACTAGATGATGAAACATAACACTCACAAATAGAAGCCGATCACCTCTGCAATCTCTCTTTAGGACTAACTACTTGTTGGAGAAGATTAGGCACGGAGTTGGATCAGGAGGATAGTGATAACCCACAAGTATAGGGGATCGCAACAGTTTTTGAGGGTAGAGTATTCAACCCAAATTTATTGATTCGACACAAGGGGAGCCAAAGAATACTCTCAAGTATTAGCAGTTGAGTTGTCAATTCAACCACACCTGAAAGACTTGATATCTACAGCAAAGTATTTAGTAGAAAAGTAGTACGGAAATAACGGTAACGGTGGCAAAAGTAACAATAGTAGTTTTTGTAGCAATCGTAACCGTTGGGGATATAACTATTAGGTATGACCCGCCCAGGAGGGGCCGGGTCAACCCTATGAAGATTCATCATAAAGAAGCCCAAGGTCATATGGCGATTCATAGATAGGCTTAGTAGAGGGCCCATACCCAAAGGCGGCTCAAAGCCCATGAGTATAAACCGCCATGTATGTAAACTTGTACTGTAAGGCATATGTAAAAGGTCACCGAGCCGGATACGTTGTATAAACCGGCCGGGACTCTGAGGGCCGTAGGGCATCTACCCGTGTATATAAGGGGACGACCTAGCGACGGCTTAGGACAAGAAACAACAGATCAAGAGCCGGGTCAAGCATATTCGAAACCCTAGCAATACCAACTACAAACTGGACTAGGCTTTTACCTTCATCGTAAGTGGCTGAACCAGTATAAACTCCCCGTGTCCTTTGTCCTGATTAACCCCTTTAAGCTAACCTCAACGTGATGGCTCCATGACTAAGTCCTCACACTAGGACATCTTCCGTGACAATTCCATGACAGTTGGCGCCCGCTGTGGGGCTATCGCACGATGGTTTCGAGTTCTTAAAGGGCAGCTTTGAAGGGATCAAGGGATATGCCATGGGCCGGATGACTAAGAGTCGCCGCGGCAAGCTTTACATCGACAACACAGGCTGGGGCCCCGAGGCCGGCTCAATTGAGTATGGGTAGCGGGGCCCCTTTGGGGGAATCCACGTCTTCATCGGCAAGATCGGTGAACCAGACATCTGCACCGACATCGTCAAGACGGCTCAGCGTGCGAGACCCATCTGGTTCAGCTTGCCATGAACCGTGCCTTCTTGGGATTTATCCATGGAGTGGAATCTGAAGACAGGCTAGCATCTGGTGATGAGACCGTCGTTTATTCTGATGGCGAGTCATCCACCAGTGAGACAGAGTCTTTGTATCAACTGCCAGATGGCCAGCATGGGGGCTGTTTCGATGGCGACAGTATTCCAGACCCTCGTGAGCCGCTGAATCGGGTAGCAATTTTCATGACCGGTACACAGCCCGTACAATGGTGGTTAACCCGGTAGATCAAGATCAGCACAATGCGGCGATCACAAAACTACGTGATGAGATAGCGCAGGCCAAGGAGGAGTTAAACGCTAAAAGTGCCAGGATGGTCGAGGAGCGGACCACTTTGGACGCCCAGTCATAACGGATTCAAGCGGAGTCTTACCAGCTCATGTTGGATCAGAATGCTTCAAAGAATGTCATGAGGAGGAGGCAGCAGACCCGTCTGCCGTTGGTTTACGAGGCAAGAAATCTTTTTAACATGCCAGGAGCAGGAACCAGTAACCCAGCGGGGGTAAACCTGGCTGAGGCACCTGGGACAGGGACGCCGGTTCAGCCGTGCATGGTAGATCCACCTCATCAGAACAATAACCCGCCACAGCACGTGCCAACGCCACCGGGTCATTATTCCAACCCTTTGGTAACATGATCGCTGCAGCATCTCGATTGGCAGCTATCCCGGTTGAAGGTGAATCACCAGCAGCAGTTGAGACACGGAGGGCGAGAGATCTTCTTCAGACAGCGCTAGTTCAGCAGCAGGCTTACTCTTACAGCCGTGATCGAGTCCATTCTACCCTTCGCCCGAGCCGGAGTTACAGCAGACATCTCGATGAGCCGGCTGTATCAAGCAGTGGGAGGAACTATAACCCGCCCTGTGGGCATGACCCGACGGGCGGTGGTGCAAATGCTCAGGACGTGGTGGATCAAGGTAGAGCTCGTCGAGAGGCCGAGCTGGCAGCTCAGTATGCGGCTCGTCAACCAACTCCGGTTCGTCTGACCACCTCTATGGAGCCAGGTGCAACCTTTAAAAACTTGGGTGTACCATGCTTGGTGCCAGATCTACGTAATGAGCGTCTGCCCAAGGATTTCAAAGGACCTCGCAAGGTGCCAAACTATATAGGCGATTTAAGTCCTGAGGCATGGATTGAGAGTTATGAGATGGCCATGGAGTTGCTAGATGTCAGTGAGGCGGCGTGTGCTAAGTATTTTCCCCTGATGCTAGAAGGAATAGCCCGCACCTGGTTGAAGGGGCTCCCTGCCAATTCCATCGGGTCATGGGCCGAGTTAAAAGCCCGGTTCATCCAGAACTTTAAGGATACGTGTAAATAGCCCATGTCGATTGTGGATCTGGCTGCCTGTGTTCAGGAAGAAGGTGAATCAACAACCCATTGGGTGCACTAGGTCTCAACGATCTTGCACTCGTCAGATCGTATCAATGCCGACTCAGCTGTATTGATGTTAGAGAACAATTGCCGCTTCACACCCTTGAAACAGAAACTGGGGCGGCTCAACCATCACTCCAGTGACATGGGGACACTCATGGCGGCTCTGGTTAAGTATGTTGATTCTGATAGTACCAAAGACCCTGAGTCTGAGGATGACAAAGCAGGGAAGGGGAAGAGGAACAGCAACGCTAAAGGACAGCAGCATAACCCGGCGATAAGTCAAGGAGGCAATGGTAAGCGCAAAGCTGATAATAGTTTGGACTTTGTGGCAAATACCAATGCACAGAATAATGGCCAGGGTCATAAGGGTAGACCTCCCCCACAGACTAGAGGATCAGGCATTAATCTTGAGCATCTGTTGAATCAGCCCTACCCAAGGCATGGTATGCGACAAAGACCGTCTACTCATCTCTGGAAGGATTGTTTCATTATGAAGGAGTTCAAAACTCAAATTTCTTTCAAGGCAGCCATGGACCAGGTGGCAGCCTAGGATCCAGTTCTCAGGGTCCGGGTTACGGTGGTGGCGGTTCAAGCTCTGGGTTCCAAGGTCATCAAGGTCATCAAGGAAATCAAAGCAATCAGGGTGGTTACCATCAACAGTCAGGTCAGGGGAGTCAGCAGCAGCAATCTGGGTATCAGAGTAACCCGAAACAGTTGAATAGTGGGTAGTACCACCTCTTCACCACGAGTTTGTGCAAACGGGATCAGAAGCTTCATAAAAGGGCATTAAACTCCGTTGAACCGGCAGTGCCCCATTACTTGTGCTGGTCTGAGCAGCCCATTGTGTGGAGTCGAGAGGATCATCCGCCCAGGGTTGATAATCTGGATCATTTGGCATTGGTGGTCGCACATCAGGTTGGAGGGTATAAGTTCACCAAAGTGCTCATGGACGGAGGGAGTAGCATCAATATCCTTTATTATGAAACCTTCCGTCGCATGGGGTTGAGAGATAAAAGTCTTAAGCTGTCAAACATTGTTTTCCATGGTGTGGTGCCTGGTAAATCGGCATATCCGATTGGTAATATAGCTCTGGAAGTTGCTTTTGGAGATGATCATGACTCTAGATCAAAGACATTGACCTTTGAGGTGGTGAAAATCAAGAGCCCTTATCATTCCCTGTTCGGACGGCCGGCTTATGCTAAGTTCATGGCAAGGCCCTGTTATGTTTATCTGCAGCTCAAGATGCCGGGTCATAAGGGGACCATCACAGTGCATGGGAGCCGGAAGATAGCCTTGGAGTGTGAAGAGGGTGATGCAGCTTATGCTGAGTCAGTTTGTGCAACGGAGGAGTTGAAGTTTTATAAGGATAATGTTGACCCGACAGATATGCGTCTTTGACAAAACCAACCACAAAGCATGATCCGGTTTTAAAATTTAAATTGGCAGATGACACCAAGATGGTTGACTTTGTTCCTGGCGACTCATCTAAGCAGTTCAGCATCAGTGCTAATCTGGATCCAAAATAGGAAAGCGCGCTCATCGAGTTCATCCGTGAGAACCGGGACATCTTTGCATGGAAGCCCTCAGACATGCTGGGTGTACCGAGAGAACTCGCTAAGCACACTCTTAATATTGATCCAAAGTTTAAACCGGTTAAGCAATTTCTTCGCCGTTTTAATGAGGAGAGACGGAAGGCCATTGGAGAAGAAGTAGCCCAGCTCTTGGCAGCTGGGTTTATCATTGAAGTTTTTCATCCGGAGTGGTTGGCTAACCCGGTGCTAGTACTTAAGAAGAATGGCACTTGGCGTATGTGTGTGGACTACACAGATTTAAACAAAGCTTGTCCAGCTGATCGTTTTGCTCTCCCTCGTATTGATCAGATTATTGATGCTACGGCTGGTTGTGAGCATTTGAGTATTTTAGATGCTTATTCTGGTTATCATGAGATCAAAATGGCAGTTAAGGACCAGGAGAAGACGCCTTTGATAACTCCCTTTGGAGCCTTTTGCTATGTGTCTATGCCTTTTGGGCTCAAGAGTGCCCATGCGACTTATCAGAGGTGTGTGCAAAATTGCCTTCATAATCAAATTGGGCGTAATGTTCATGCTTATGTGGATGATATTGTGGAGAAATCTAGAGAGAAAGAGACACTCATAGATGATTTGAAGGAAACCTTTGATAAGCTCTGGGTCTACAAGATGATGCTTAACCCGGCCAAGTGTGTTTTTGGTGTGCCGGCAGGCAAGCTCCTGGGTTTTTTAGTGTCTAACAGAGGGATTGAAGCTAATCCGGAGAAGATTAAAGCTATCACCTCTCTGGCTAAACCGGTGTCTATCAATGATGTGCAGCGTCTGGCGGGTCGTATCGCGGCGTTAAGACGGTTGGGGGAGAAGGATATCCCTCTGTATCAGATGATGGTAAAGACAGGTAACTTTGTTTGGAGTAATGCTGCTGATGCAGCGTTTGAGGATTTAAAGAAGTAGCTGATTGAGCCTCGAGTGCTCGCAACCCCTATTGATAAGGAGCCTTTGTTATTATATGTGGCTGCTAATAGTCGGGCCGTCAGTGTTGCCATTGTGGTAGAAAGAAAGGAAGCAGGAAAGGAGTATACGGTTCAAAGGTCGGTTTACTATATCAGCGAAGTGCTTATTGAGTCCAAGCAGAGGTATCCACACTGGCAAAAGCTTGTATATGGGGTGGTCTTGGCCAACCGGAAGCTTAAACATTATTTCCTGGGTCATCCTATCACTGTGGTCAGCTCTGCTCCTTTAGGAGATATCATCCAAAATAGAGAAGCAACTGGCCGGGTCGCTAAGTGGGCCATTGAGCTTGTAACTCATGGATTAAAATATGTGCCTCGCACGACCATCAAGTCTCAAGCACTGGTGGACTTCATCAACGATTGGACAGATCTACAAGATGCTTGAGGAAAAGCCGGATAACACATATTGGACTATTCATTTTGATGGGTGCAATTGGAGGGCTCGGGGGCTGGAGTTATTCTTGCTTCCCCTCGAGGTGATAAATTTTGCTATGTTCTTCGTTTGATGTTCCCTTGTACTAATAATGCAGCTGAGTACGAGGCTTTACTCCACGGTCTTCGGATGGCTAAGGAAATGAATTTAAGCCGGGTTAGATGCTTCAGTGCCTCAGATTTGGTGGCTCAACAAGTCTCTGGTACTTGGGATTCTAAGGATCCACTCATGGCGGCTTATTGGCGAGAGGTGGACATTATTGCTGGTCACTTCAAATGTTATCAAGTTGAGCACATTTATAGGAGGAAAATGAAGCGGCAGACGCTTTAAGCCGGCTGGGCTCTCAACATAAGCCGGTGCCACCTAATGTCTTTCTTGACGTCTTGGATAACCCATCGGTTAAGATTCCAACAGAGGAGGACTTGGCTATTCCTGACCCGGAGGCTCAGTTGGTGGCGGCTCTTCATGTAATCCCAGATTGGACAGTCCCTTATTTGGCCTATATGACCTGGGGCAAGTTACCTGAGGATGAAACCTTAGCCAGGCAGATAACCCGGCGGTCTAAGTCAATGTCGATTGTCAATGGAGAGTTACATCATCGTAGTGTCATAGGGGAGTTTCAACGTTGTGCTTTTCCAGAAGAAGGTTGTGAGATCTTAGGAGAAATTCATGAAGGATATTGTGGTCATCATGTCGGGTCAAAGTCTCTTGTGGCTAAATCTTTCCGTCATGGGTTTTATTGGCTAAAGCTCATGCTGATGCAGAGGACCTCGTCCGCAGGTGTGATGGATGTCAGAAATTTGCACGCCGTACCCATGTGCCGGCTCAAGAGTTGAGGATGATTCCAATTACTTGGCCATTCACAGTTTGGGGGCTCGATATGGTTGGTCCATTCAAAAGATCCAAGGATAAGAAGACCCAACTTTTGGTGGCGGTTGATAAGTTCACTAAGTGGGTAGAGGCAAAGCCGGTCAGTAAGTGTGATGCAGCAACGGCGGTTCAGTTCATGAAGAAGGTGATCTTCTGTTTTGGCTTTCCACACAGCATTATAACGGACAATGGCACTAATCTCTCTAAGGGTGCCATGGAAGAATTTTGTCAACGTGAGCATATCCGGCTTGATGTGTCATCAGTGGCTCACCCCGAGTCCAATGGTCAAGCTAAAAGAGCAAACCAAGAGATCTTCAAGGGCATCAAACCCCGGCTTATGGTTTCCCTGCAGAGGACACCGGGTTGTTGGGTGGAAGAGTTGCCTTCCGTGTTATGGAGCATCAACACCACCCCAAACAGATCCACGAGATATACACCTTTTTTCATGGTTTACGGAGCAGAGGCGGTTCTACCGAGTGATATCCGTCATGACTCGCCTCGGGTGGCGGCTTATGTGGAAGAGGATAATGAAAGAGCACGTCAAGAAGCACTTGATCTGTTGGATGAGGAGAGGGACATAGTAGCAGCTCATTCGGCAATTTACCAGCAAGATCTGCGCCGTTATCATAGCCGCCGGGTTAAAACCAGAACTTTTCAAGAAGGCGACCTGGTGCTCCGGCTTATGCATGATCAGACTGATATGCACAAGTTATCCCCGCCTTGGGAAGGACCCTTTGTGGTCAGCAAGAATCTAAGCAACGGGTCATATTACCTTATCGATGTTTGAGACCACAAGGACTCACGCACGTGGAGGAGGAGACCCGCTGGCCCTGGAATATTGCTCAGCTTAGGCCATACTACACTTGAGCCAGAGGCTCTCCTTATGTACATATTTAGACAATGTATATGTTATGATTGATATAATAAACCAGCATCCCTGCTAAAGCAGGGCCTCTGCCCTCCTCATAAATGAGTTTTTAATTACCAGGGGCTTCCAGCTTAGGCATGAAGTTATGATTACCCTTTGAACCGGCTATAAAAAAAATACTTGGGGGCTTCCTACCCAGGTTAAAGGACCCAAAGAGAGCCTGTTGTGAAAACATAGCTCAAACATAGGTACCTCTTGGGCACATCTCACAATATCACTTGGGGGCTTGGTCGTATTCGAACCATAGCTTAAACCCTCTTGATTGGCGTAAGGCCACCAGGGAAATCACTTGGGGGCTTGGTCATATTCGAACCATAGCTTAAACCCTCTTGATTGGCGTAAGGCCACCAGGGAAATCACCTGGGGGCTTGGTCGTATTTGAACCATAGCTTAAACCCTCTTGATTGGCGCAAGGCCACCAGGGAAATCACTTGGGGGCTTGGTTGTACTCGAACCAAAGCTTATACCCTCTTGATCGGTGTAAGGCCACCAGGGAAATCACTTGGGGGCTTGGTCGTATTCGAACCAAAGCTTATACCCTCTTGATCGGCGTAAGGCCACCAGGATGATCACTTGGGGGCTTTGGTCGTATCCGAACTATAGCTTAAACTCTCTTGATTGGCGCAATGCCACAATTATGACTATTCAAAACCTCTTGATTTTTTAGGTTTATTTAATGTTGCTTATCATACTTTATGATTCTAAGGCACCAGTGTTCATTAAACCGGCCTAGTTTTGACTATAAGTTGCCAGTATAATATTCAATGTCTTTAACAAAACCCAGTCTAGTTTTATTCATAAACCGGCAACATCTGATAATTATCAGGGTTCCAGTTGTGGGTTATAACCCTCACTACACTAGTTTGGTAAATCGACATTGTGATCAACCATCACAGGTATGATATCTTTTTAATGATTATTATTTCCACCAGCTTTGGTTATAAATCATGATAAATTCATGTTGGGGCAGTATAATCCATCCAGCGGTAAATCGCCAGGACATTTTTTATTTGTTGCATGAAGGAACAACTTGAGGATGGATAATATCATCAGGCATACGTTGCGTATCCTCACATGATGGATAAGTATCATAAAATAGCCAAATATGCACGAGGGCATAGCAAAGCAGAAAGTTTGAAGTTAGCCTATTACAAGGCATTTCGATCCCAAAAGATAACTATTTTTAAGTCTCACAAATAGCAGCTGATAAACCGGCCCCGGCTCATGAATCCTGACCCGGCTGACTGGATGGTTGTGCCTCACCCCTTTTCGGTTCGTCTTCCTCCACTGTCTGGAAGTTGGGTTTGGACCAGCCAAAGCCATGAAGGGCGACGAATTCAGCCTCGTCATCAATCAGACCAAACGGGTCAATCTCAGGGCGAAAGTGTGCTTACGAATTGGTGGGATTAAGTCCATCACTTTATATGGAGTCGCCATCTTCTTATTATCTGCATCAAAACCCGGCTGATACTTGGTGAGGTTGGTTTCTTCACCAATGATGGTAGCATGAGGACGAATTTCCTTGACATAAGAAGCAAAATCTTCTTGGTCAAAAGGCGTTCCATCTTCTTTGAGGCTGGGATACCCACTTGCTACATCCGCCGGGTCTAATTCTGGCACCCAGGCTTTAGCTCGGCTTAAAGCTGTTACAGCTCCGGCTCTCGCACACGATCGCTTGATTTCTTGGAACCAAGCAGGCAAGATAGAAAGCTTGTTCAAGATGTCACTTAATAGAGTCGGCCCTTGATTCATGGGGGAGATGGTGGCAAGAGTCCGTTGGGCTCCGGTGTACAGCTGTTCAACTAGAGTGTAAACCGCGTTCAGCTTTACTACGGTATCTCGGCTCAGATTACTGCTCCTAGGACCTGTAAAAGATTACACAATGAGTTAAGTAGTGGCTTATAATGGAAAATACTCAATTTGAGTACGTAGAAAGGTGATTTACCGAAGATTGCAGAAACCATCTGAGACACTTGATTTTTTAAACTGGTGAGTTCAGCGGTAACCTCTTTCAGAGCCGCCTCAGTCTTTTCAGCACGCTGCGTCAAGGCAGTCTTCTCATTGGCCCAAGCCTCTTTCTCCGCCGTGAAGCTGGTCTTCAGCTTTTCGACCTCAGACACACTCAACTGGAATTTGGATTCAACTTTCTTTGTCTCTGTCTCTTGAGTGGCCAGCCGGGTCTTGGCCTCAGACAGTTGGGATTCCAGTTCTGCGGTTGCAGCCTGCATACATCATAACATTGTTCAGTTTCATGGCAGGTTATAAAAGACAAGTCCCAAGTGCTTTGCAAGCAATAAACACTTGGCACTTGGGGGCTAATGTCTGTAACCGCAAATTTTTCGAAGGGAACAACTCTTTCTAAAAAAGTCCCAAGTGTTTTACAGGCAACAACACTCGGCACTTGGGGGCTAATACATATTGCTTGACTTTTTTCTACAAATGAGCCGGATAAAGCTGTCAACAGTCTCAGCCGGCTCATGAGGGCTATACGGTTCAGTTCTATGCAATAATTAGTAGGACCGGCTCATTCATACTGATTAAACCGGCCCTTGGGGGCTACACATGCAAATTGAAATATTATAAGCATCCGGTTTAGTTGCAAACCAGACTTGGAGGGAGTCTAAGACAGAAGTTTCTAAGGTATTCTAAGTCTATAGATCACTCAATATTTTCATAATCAGAAGACTTGGAGGCTAGCAGGGTATATAACTTATATAAGCAAGAGAACGTACCTCATATTTTTGGTGCATCTGCTTGACCATCTCAATTTCTGAATCGCTGCTAGAGTGCACTTGACTGAGATAACCAGATAACACTTCACTAATACTCAGGTGAGCATAGTGGGAGACGTCAAACCTCACCTTCTGCCTTTCCATAACTTCTTGTTTAGCAGAGTGTCTGGCCAGAACAGTTGGGTTCTCCAGTTCAACAAATCTGGTACCAGTTATTAAAACATCATCACTGTGTTTCTCCGGCGGGTTAGCTGAGCTTGACGGCTCAATACTTGATGGATTGATAGCAGTTTCGTCCGCAGACGGTTCAGGCACATCCAGTTGAACATTGAAGGCAGGGTCCTCTGGTTGTTCAGCGTGTTCTTGCATAAAAGTTGACTACTCCGGGTCCTCGGGATGTTCTAGTACAAGGTTTGGCTTCTCCAGTTTAGTGGTTTTTGGATTCTCAGCCGGCTTAGTCACCTTTGCCTTCTTTGGCTTTGCTTGACCGCTAAAAAAGGATTTAGACAAGTTAGTATAATGATGCATATGTACGGATATATAAGAAGGGTGGTTATCTTTACCCGGGGGTGGTTTTGAAGGCCGGCAATTGAGTTTGTGATGAATCACCAAAGGAGGATCGGGAAATCTCCTACAAAGATAGAATCGAAAATGAGTAATGAAAGTAATTCATTGAACAAACAAGGGCTGAAGGTAAAAAAGAACCTCATTTTGGCGTTTCTGAGGAGTCTTTGGTAAGCCGGAGGGTAAATCGTCATCTCCACCAGACCGGGTCTGTCGGCGGCTCTCATGTTGCTGTCGTTTCAAAAGAAAATGAGGATCTAAATAAGCCAAGGGGTGTGAAAACCTTACTTTCTGGGTTACTCGCCGAAGTTTCTGCCTTGGTAAAGGTTCTAAGTCGGAGGAAATGATATTTACCTCTTCTTCAACTGCCTGGCTGGCCCCCGTGTCATCCTAGCAATAGTCAGTGTCAATAAGGTGGTTAAAAACAGACCAAGAGAGTCAAGGGCTACCTCCGACTCAGAGGTGTCATCCAGCTTGAGTAACTCAGAGGCGGTTGGCTTCTTCTTCGATTTTCTGACGGTTTTCTTGGCGGCTATCGCAGCAGCTCTAGCTTTCTTGGCAGCCTCATGGTCATACTTGACTTTCCGAAAGTCAGATTTAGCCTGTGGAGGGATAAAATGTTGAAATTCATGCAAATATTTAAACTATTGAAGAAAAAGAAGTCAAAGGATTTACCTCTGGCGCCGGGTTAAGCTTGCAGAAAGGATTCAACCCTACTATGCTGCAGTCTTCATACTTGCTATTGACAAGAGTGGTTGCCATTTCCACAATGGCTTCTTCGGTCAGACGCATGGAACTATGACATAATGGATAATCTGTTCCTCCGGTGTAGTTACACATCAAACCGGATCGGTGGCTCAGAGGGATAACCCGCCATGCGACCCAATAGAGGATCAAGTCAACTCCAGTTAAGCTGTTTCCAAGTAAGGCTTGAACATTTTTGATTGTAGGGACAAGTTTCTTGCATTCGGTGGCAGAAAGCTTATCAGGAAGTTGATATCTGGCGTCAAGACGATCAACACGGTAACCCGACATTGGATTTTCATCAGACGGTGAGGAATCCTTGCAATAAAACCATGTTTGATTCCAGACCTTAGGATGGCTTGGCAGAACTACAAGAGGGAAGATGTCATCCCATCTGCGTTGAATCGAAATCCCGCCAAGTTCTAAGCTGGGACCGTTGGTGTATTTGTTCTGGCGGTTCAGGTAGAAATATTCTCTGAAAAGCTCCACAGTAGGTTCTTCTTGAAGATAAACCTCGCAGAAAACTTGGAAGTTGGATATATTTGATATGGAATTGGGTCCGATATCTTGCGGATGAAGCTTGAAAAAATGCACAAGGTCTCTAAAGAATTTTCAGGCGGGTGGTGAGAAGCCCCGGTTCATGTGGTCAGTGAAAACAATAATTTCACCATCCTTTGGCTGAGGTTTCACTTTAGCCGGGTCAAGAGCACGGTAAGACATGACACTTTTTTCCAGTAAGTATCCAACAGTGACAAAGTCTTTCAAAGTACTTTCGGTGATTATGGAAGGGACCCAGTTGCAAGTGGTCATTGCCTTCGAAGGCATGATGAAAGGACGATGTAGAAAGAAATAATTTGCCAGATCAAGTTAGTTGGTGGTACTGCAAATCAACAACTACAGAGCATGTTTATAATGGCGTTTTAAGCGAGGGCTAATGATATATGAGGTACAGATAAGCCGGCAGAGTAAGCCGCCATGACTACGATATTCAAGAATGACCAAAAACAAAATTGGCTAAGTACTGAGACAAACAAGTTCCACAGATGGAGGTTTCAAATTTGGATCTACCGCCGTTCAGGAAAAAGGACAAATTCATCTATAAAAGGCGACAGTGGAGAAGCCCTAGAGGAGATCTGTCACGGTGGGGATGTGATCTAGTATTAAAACAAGTGCTAAAACTACCATCGTGCAAGATTTCCATATCTTTTGGATCGAGTACGGGGATCTAAATAGAGGAAAATAAGGACAATGACGAACGCGAATGAACACCGAAGAACACCGTTGAAACCCTAATGGCAGATTAGTGACGAACAGAGAAAGACTTACTGGAGCTGTAAGAGCAGTGGAGTTGCACCGCAGTTCTCTGGTCTTCTCAAGGCAATGCAGCGGCCGGAGTCGAGGACGAGGACGGAGGTCGATGGCGGCAGGGTTCGTACAGGGATGACGCGTTGTGAGGAAGGAAGGAGAAGGAAAAGAATGGAAGATGGCTTTCGGGTCCTATTTATAAGGAGACAAGAAACAGGCAGGTGCGAAAGGCGAGGAGGCCAAATGATAGTTATCCAGCTAATTGGACGCCACGATTATTGGGAAGACATTAAGATAAAGATCTGTTAAAGATGACGTCATGGCAGGTTTCTAAAAATCTTGGAGATGACGTCATGGCGGGTTACAAGGTTTTTGCACTGGGAATGGAAGGATTTTTCTAAGTCTTGAAGGTTGACATGAACGAGTCCAAATCAACCTGGGGCCTAATGTTGGGGATATAAATATTAGGTATGACCCGCCCAGGAGGGTCCGGGTCAACCCTATGAAGATTCATCATAAAGAAGCCCAAGGTCATATGGCGATTTATAGATAGGCTTAGTAGAGGCCCAGACCCAAAGGCGGCTCAAAGCCCATGAGTATAAACCGCCATGTATGTAAACTTGTACTGTAAGGCATATGTAAAAGGTCACCGAGCCAGATACGTTGTATAAACCGGCCGGGACTCTGAGGGCCGTAGGACATCTACCCGTGTATATAAGGGGACTACCTAGCGACGGCTTAGGACAAGAAACAACAGATCGAGAGCCGGGTCAAGCGTATTTGTTCCCTGCTCATCAAAACCCTAGCAATACCAACTACAAACTGGACTAGGCTTTTACCTTCATCGTAAGGGGCCGAACCAGTATAAACTCCCTGTGTCCTTTATCCTGATTAAACCCTTTAAGCTAACCTCAATGCGATGGCTCCATGACTAAGTCCTCACACTAGGACATCTGTCGTGACAATTCCACGATAGTAACAGTGGCAACGGAAAAGTAACTAAGCAAAGATAAATATGTGAAAAGCTCGTAGGCAATGGATCAATGATGGATAATTATGTCGGATCCAATTCCTCAAGCAACAGTTATAACATAGGGTGACACAGAACTAGCTCCAGTTCATCAATGTAATGTAGGCATGTATTCCAAATATAGTCATACGTGCTTATGGAAAAGAACTTGCATGACATCTTTTGTCCTACCCTCCCGTGGCAGCGGGGTCCTATTGGAAACTAAGGGATATTAAGGCCTCCTTTTAATAGAGTACCGGACCAAAGCATTAACACTTAGTGAGTACATGAACTCCTCAAACTACGGTCATCACCGGGAGTGGTCCCGACTATTGTCACTTCGGGGTTGCCGGATCATAACACATAGTAGGTGACTATTGAATGGCAAGATAGGATCAAGAACTCACATATATTCATGAAAACATAATAGGTACAGATCTGAAATCATGGCACTCGGGCCCTAGTGACAAGCATTAAGCATAGCAAAGTCATAGCAACATCAATCTTAGAACATAATGGATACTAGGGATCAAACCCTAACAAAACTAACTCGATTACTGGTAAATCTCATCCAACCCATCACTGTCCAGCAAGCCTACGATGGGATTACTCACGCACGGCGGAGAGCATCATGAAATTGATGATGGAGGAAGGTTGATGATGACGATGGCAACGGATTCCCCTCTCCACAGCCCCGAACGGACTCCAGATTAGCCCTCCCGATGAAGATTAGGGCTTGGCGGCGTCTCTGTATCGTAAAACATGATGAATCCTTCTCTCTCATTTTTTCTCCCCAGACGTGAATATATAGAGTTGGAGTTGACGTCAGTGGAGTCTCAGGGGGCCCATGAGGTAGGGGGCGTGCCTTGCACCCTCATGGAAGGGTGTGCCCCCCGTGATGCTGATTCTTTCGCTAGTATTTTTTATTAATTCCAAAACGTGTCTCCGTGGATTTTCAGGTCATTCCGAGAACTTTTATTTCTGCACAAAAATAGCACCATGGCAATTCTGCTGAAAACAACATCAGTCTGGCTTAGTTCCATTCAAATCATGCAAGTTAGAGTCCAAAACAAGGTCAAAAGTGTCTGGAAAAGTAGAAACGTTGGAGACGTATCAACTCCCCCAAGCTTAAACCTTCGCTTGTCCTCAAGAAATTCAGTTGACAAACTGAAAGTGATAAAGAAAAACTTTTACAAACTCTGTTTGATCTTGTTGTTGCATATATGTAAAGCGAGCATTCAAGTTTTCAGCAAAGATTATGAACTAATCATATTCACAATAACATTTAGGTCTCATGTTTAATCATATCAATGGCATAATCGACTAGCAAGCAATAATAATAAATCTCGGATGACAACACTTTCTCAAAACAATCATAACATGATATAACAAGATGGTATCTCACTAGCCCTTTCTGAGACCGCAAAACATAAATGTAGAGCACCCCAGAAGATTAAGGACTGACTAGACATTGTAATTCATGGTAAAATAGATCCTGTCACAGTCATACTCAATGCAAATTAATAGCAATGCATGTGAATGACAGCGATGCTCTCCAACTGGTGCTTTTTAATAAGAGGATGATGACTCAACCTAAAAGTAAATAGATAGGCCCTTCGCAGAGGGATGTAGGGATTTGCAGAGGTGCCAGATCTCGAGTTTTGAAACATAGATAGAGAATATTTTGAGTGGTATACTTTCATTGTCAACATAACAACCAAGAGATCTTGATATTTTGCATGCTACACACATTATAGGCGGTTCCCAAACAGAATGGTAAAGTTTATACTCCACCACTAACAAACATCAATCCATGGCTTGTCCGAAACAATGGGTACCTCCAACTAACAACAATCCTAGGGGAGTTTTGTTTGCAATTATTTTGATTTGAGCATGGGACTGGGCATCCCGGCTACCAGCCATTTTCTCGTGAGTGATGAGCGGAGTCCACTCATCGTGAGAATAACCCATCTAGCATGGAAGATATAGACAACCCTAGTTGATACATGAGCTATTCGAGCATACAAAACAGAATTTCATTTGAAGGTTTAGAGTTTGGCACATACAAATTTACTTGGAACGGCAGGTAGATACCGCTTATAGGAAGGTATGGTGGACTCATATGGAATAACTTTGGGGTTTTCTGGAAGTGGATGCACAAGCAGTATTCCCGCTTAGTACAAGTGAAGGCTAGAAAGAGACTGGGAAGCGACCAACTAGAGAGCAACAACAGTCATGAACATGCATTAAGATTAATCAAAAATGAGTGCAATCATGAGTAGGATATAAATCACCATGACCATAAATATCATGGAGGCTATGTTGATTTTGTTTCAACTACATGCATGCGTGAACATGTGCCAAGTCAAGCCACTCGAATCGTTCAAAGTAGGATACCACCCTATCATACCACATCACAACCATTTTAATAGCATGTTGGCACGCAAGGTAAACCATTATAAACTCCTAGCTAATTAAGCATGGCATGGGCAACTATAATCTCTAATTGTCATTGCAAACATGCTTCATTCATAATAGGATGAATCAAGAACGATGAACTAATCATATTTACAAAAACAAGATAGGTCAAGTTCATACCATCTTCTCTCATCTCAATCAGTCCATCATATATCGTCATTATTGCCTTTCACTCGCACGACTGAACGGTGTGGATAATAATAATAGTGCATGTGCATTGGATAAGCTAGAATCTGCAAGCATTTAATACAAGGGAGAAGACAAGGTAATATGGGCTCTTGGTTAAATCAACAATAATGCATATGAGAGCCTCTCAACATTTTCATCATGGTCTTCTCCTCTCGACCCCCATAGAGTAAGAAAAGAAATAAAACTATTTACACGGGAAAGCTCCCAACAAGCAAAAGAAGAACGAGAATTCTTTTTGGGTTTTCTTTTAATTACTACTACTACAGGCATGGAAAGTAAACTAGCTAAAAGCTACAACTAATTTTTTTGTTTTTTCTTAAGGTTTTTCAAACACAAAGTAGAAGGCTTAGAAAAGAAAATAAACTAGCATGGATGATACAATGAAAAAGTATGAGCACCGACAACTAGCATGAGTGTGTGAACATGAATGTACTATCGGTGAGAAATACGTACTCCCCCAAGCTTAGGCCTTTGGCCTAAGTTGGTATATGGACAATGCTGGCATGGTGGATATCCAAAGTTGTAGCTGGGGTCGTACTGAGATGCAGCAGCTACTGCCTGAAGAGCTGTAGCTTGGAGGCAAGCTGCCTCCGTCCTCCTCTCGTACTCGTTCGCCTCCTCCCTGGTTATAACATATCTCCTTTTTGCCTGAAAGTTAAAGAAAGTAGGAGCAGGGAGGGCAACATGGACAGTGTGATGTGTGTCAAAGATTAGTCGGTACTGGAGGAACTATTCATTCCTCTCAAGAAACTGATGGCGAACCATAGCATTATAATCTAGATAAGCAGGAGGTAGCTCTATATCATTTACATGTATGGGTACATTAAGATAATTAGCTACACGAGTTGCATAAATTCCACCAAAAAAATCTCCACTTATACTATTAAGATGCAACCTTCGTGCAACAATGGCCCCCAAGTTATATTGTTTATCTCCTAATACCACACTTTGGAGGACACAAAGATCTGGAACGCACATGTGACAAGCCTCATCTTTACCATTAATGCATCTACCAATAAAGAGAGCAAAATAATGTATGGAAGGGAAATGAATGCTCCCTGTGGTGGCTTGTGTGATTTCCCTAGATTCCCCCACAGTGATACTAGCAAGAAAGTCTTTATATTCAGATTTGCGGGGTTCACTAACATTGCCCCACTGCGGGAGTTTACAAGCAGTATTAAAATCTTCTAAGTCCATGGTATATGATTTATCATAAAGATCAAATAAAACAGTGTGAGAATTGCGCGATGAAGTAAATTTAAACCTCCTCACAAAGGAATCAGTTAGATAGTGGTACCGCTGACACTTATCTGACACGAAGTCCTCAAGATCAGCATTACGCATATACGCGTCAAATTCATCCTTGATTCCTACCTGGACCATAAACTCCTCTGACGGCCATTCACAAGGCCGCATTTGATCTTCCCTTGGTGGTTCATTGTCCGGCTCACGTGTTGCAAGCCTTGGTCCTTGCTTCCTTGAGGAACCACCTTGGTACATTTTACTAAACATTTTCTTTCTCCAAAAAATTTCTGAAATTTTTAGTGACTCAAAATAGAACCAAACTCAACAAAATTGATAGCAACTACTCCCACAAGTGCCTAGAGGCCATATCATGAATTAAAACTACTTTGGACCATCTAAATTTGACATGCAGGCTCAAGAATAGGGTCACCTTAGCAGCAAAAATTTGCAATAAATAAAGCACTAGAACAAAAACTATTTCGACCATTGGAGGAGTCACATACCGAAGAACAATCTCCCCAAATAGTTTTGTGAATGGAGCTTTGAGCAAGGAGATCGAAAATGGCAGCAATATGAGCTAGAACACGGGTTTGAGCTATGGGAGGATTTTTTCTAGAGGAAGACGAAGTGAGTGGGTGCTGGAATAAGTGGAGGGGGGCACATAGGGTCCATGAGGCAGGGGGCACGCTCTAGGGGGGTGGGCACGCCCTGCGCCCTCGTGGCCAATGGTGGGGCCCCCTGGTGTGTTCTCAGTGCCAGTATTTCTTAAATTTTCTACAAAAAATCATATATCATTTTTAGGACATTTGGAGAACTTTTATTTTCAGGGTATTTTTATTGCAAGGATAATTCAAAAAATAGACAGAAAATACTATTTTTGCTTTGTTTAATCTAAATAACAAAAAGTAAAAGGAGGGTACAAAGAGTTGTGCTTTCTAACTTCATCCATCTCATGCTCATCAAAAGGAATCCACTAACAAGGTTGATCAAGTCTAGTTAACAAACTCTTTCCGAATAACATGAAACCGGAGAATTTTCGAATAACACTAGGTTACCTCAATGGGGATGTGCATGTCCCCAATAATAAGAATATCATATTTCTTCTTGACAGTAAGAAGAGGGAATTCAAAACCTCCAATAGTAATCATTGAAATTTTTCCAGTAGAATTGATACTGTGGACTTGAGGTTGTTTCCTCGGAAAGTGTACCATATGCTCATTGCCATTAACATGAAAAGTGACATTGCCTTTGTTGCAATCAATAACAGCCCCTGCAATATTCAAAAAGGGTCTACCAAGGATAATCGACATACTATCATCCTCGGAATATCAATAATAACAAAGTCCGTTAAAATAGTAACGTATGCAACCACAACAGGCACATCCTCACAGATACCGATAGGTATAGCAGTTGATTTATCGGCCATTTGCAAAGATATTTCAGTAGGTGTCAACTTATTCAAATCAAGTCTACAATATAAAGAGAGAGGCATAACACTAACACCGGCTCCAAGATCACATAAAGCAGTTTTAACATAGTTTCCTTTAATGGAGCATAGTATAGTTGGTACTCCGGGATCTCCTTGTTTCTTTGGTATTCCACCCTTAAAAGTATAATTAGCAAGCATGGTGGAAATTTCAGGTTCTGTTATCTTTATTTTATTAGTAACAATATTCTTCATGTACTTAGCATAAAGATTCATTTTAAGCATATCAGTCAAACGCATACGCAAAAAGATAGGTCTAATAATTTTAGCAATGCGCTCAAGATCCTCATCATCCTTTTTCTTGTATGGTTTGGGAGGAAAAGGCATGGTTTTCTGAACCCATGGTTCTCTTTCTTTACCGTGCTTCCTAGCAACAAAGTCTCTCTTGTCATAACGTTGATTCTTTGATTGTGGGTTATCAAGATCAACAATAGGTTCAATCTCTACATCATTGTTATTGCTAGATTGAGCATCAACGTGAACATCATCATTAACATTATCACTAGGTTCATGTTCATTACCAGATTGTGTTTTAGCATCAGAAATAGCAATATCATTGGGATTCTTAGGTGTGTCAACAACAGGTTCACTAGGAGCATGCAAAGTCCTATCATTATTCTTTTTCTTCTTCTTAGAAGGACTAGGTGCATCAACATTAGTTCTTTGAGAATCTTAATCAATTCTCTTAGGGTGGCCCTCAGGATACAAAGGTTCTTGAATCATTTTACCCCCTCTAGTCACAACTCTAACAACATTATCATTTTTCTTATTTATTATTTAATTGAGAAAATCATCTTGTGCTTTAAGCACTTGTTCTACTTGAGTGGTAACCATAGAAGCATGTTTACTAATAAGTTTAAGGTCACCTTTAACTCTATACATATAATAACTCAACTGTTCAATCATATAAGCATTACGTTTAAATTTTCTACCAACATAAGCATTGAAGTTTTCTTGTTTAAAAATAAAATTATCAAACTCATCCAAGCATTGGCTAGCAGAATTATTATGAGGAATATCGTAGCGACCCGACCCAAAATGGATCAAAGTCTTTGTGCTTAAGTGTCATCCCTCGATCGGTATGCTGACACACACAGTACTCGAGGAATTATAACAGAGTTCAATCACACTTTATTACATCGAGGTTCTCAAAAGAGTATTTGTTACAATAATATGGCCAAGGACCATCTAAATAAAAATAATTGCGGAAGCTTCAAAGGTAAATGAGTCCATCCAACTCCACGGCAAACTGAGTGTAGAACAACAACCTATTGCACCTTTAATCTTCGTCGAAAAAGTATGCAACATGAGACGTTGCAGCCGTGTAGGTCAGCACATGGAATATGCTAGCAATTTCACACTGTAGAATAATAATGAAAAAAACTATCTCTATATGCAAATTTAGCTGGTGGAGGCTCTAAGTTTAATTTTTGCATAAAGCAAATTTTACCCTACAACAAAGGAATAATTTTTTTATTACTACCTAGTTAAAATGCCATTACTGAGAAGGTTCCTCCAACATAATCCCAAAATTCCCAAGTTATTAGTAACCCAATAATTTAATTAAATAGAGTGATGAGATCAACCAATAATTCACTTCTAGATACTCAAGTTCTCCATAACCATGGACACGGCTAATCATGATTAGTTTGTACACTCTGCAGAGGTTTGCACACTTTTCCCCACAAGACTCGACCACCTCCATGATCGGAAGATCGAGACATAGCCTTTCAGAAGCATTTCCCCTTAACCCTGGGTAGACTGGTACACCTACTTTCCCCTACATCAGCTAGTCTACCATGGAAAGAGGTCACACAACTTACTCAACTATGCTAGAGCCCATAATGGCTTGTGGCTGCACACGGAAGTTTCTAGGCATGAAATATCTTATGATCCCTTTGAGCCTGGGTGGCTGACCTAGGGTAATCACACGGGTACTCCGGGATTCCCCTTGGGCAAGCACTGGTTTCTCCAGGTGCCCCAAACAATCCACCCAGATGTGTATTAAAGTTGCCACCTTATGTTGTCCCAAAATTATTATCTCTCACAACTTGCATGGATCACACATACCAATCCCGGTCTACGAGCATGGCTAAGCAATATATGATATAACGAATATTCCCGGGGTGATCAAAGGTCATAGGTTCCTACCACAAGAACTACAAAGCATAACCACATGTTCCCAAACCTACTCATGCAATCTTTGAGGGTGAAACTAATGCATAGTAAAAACTGGGTATTGAAAATTATGATCAAAGTGTGAACTTGCCTTGCTGACCTTCGCTGAACTGTAAAGATTCGTGATAGCAAGCTTCACACTTCGGATGATCTAACGTAAGCAAGCAATAACATACATAAGCATACAAGCAAAGATCCAAAAATAAAACAATTGAAAGACTTCGAAAAACTCCAAAACAACCAAATAAAGTTTCTGTACATAACATAATTTTTACAGTAGCAAAAATATGTGTGTTTGGGTCTAACAGAAAGTACACATTACAAGCTTCGATTTGCAAAAATAATCACCTAAAACGGAGTTATGAAACTCAATTTATGGCCTAACGATGTAGAGGAGGATGAGGTGAACCACTTGAACAAGTTGTGGTGGTAGATTGCTTCCTGTACGCACGGTGAGAGGTCGTCGGAATTCATGAACTCCGGCAAGCAATTGGCGAGGTTAGGGAGGGGCAAAAACTCGAGAAGGCGACGGCTTCGGACAAGGGTTGAGAGGGGCTCCCAGGGGTGCTTTATATAGGGCAGGGGAGGTCCAGAGTTGGGTGGGGCTAGATGTGTTAATGGCTGCAGTTTCAAGCGCTCATGATGGCCATTATGGTTGTCTTTGAGGCCCACTAGGGGATGGGAGGGGTCGAGGGAGTTCCGTTCAGAGGCGTTTTGGAGCGGGGGAGAGGAAGATGAGGGGAGGAAGAGGTAGAGGCGACGTGGATGAACGTTCTGTCAGTGTTCACGTATAGAGAGGAGGAAGAAGGAGATAGCGCCTGGGCCTGGGGCTGCTGCACTGCGTTTTTTTGAACGATTTTTTTACAGAAGCAATGAAACACTGAAAATACAAATAAATATAAGTCTAGAAATGCCAGAAAAATTCACATAATTATATGGTCTTATATATGACCTAGTGAACTTTTATCTGGCCTAAAATGCAAGTTTCAAAAATAAACTTTTTGCTATGCTAATAAAATAAATTGCAAATAAAACTCAAAAAAAATATTTTGGTTCCAAATTCAATTTCCAATATTTTCTTTTCTGATTTTGAAGAAGTCATTTTATCTTCTCTCTTTATTTTATTTTTGATATAATGGAAATGAATTTTTGGTGAAATCCAATTTGATCCATATCCCAACTTTGAAATTTCAAAAGTGGGTTTTGGGGAAACTTCCAACTCTCTCTTTTGGTCCTTGAGTCGCTCAAAGTTCCTTGGATCAAAAATCAAATAAAAAAATGGGGCAAAAATGCATAAATCATGGATGCATATGAATGATCTATTACAAATATCACCTTCATCAAATCTATAGAGAGAATTTACCTTTACTAAGTGTGTCGGGTTATTAAGACCATGTATTTCTTAAATAGGTGGTAAATTCTTAACATCTTCAGCTTTAATACGCTTTTCTTTAATAGAACTCTTTGCCTCTTGCATATCTTCAGGACTGAGAAAGAGAATACCCCTTTTCTTCGGAGTTGGCTTAGGAGTTGGTTCAGGAAGTGTCCAATCATTATCATTACTCAATATATTATTTAATAGCAATTCACCTTGCTCAATAGTTCTTTCCCTGAAAACACAACCAGCACAACTATCCAGGTGGTCTCTGGAAGCATAGGTTAGTCCATTATAAAAGATATCAAGTATTTCATTTTTCTTGAGAGGATGATCAGGCAAAGCATTAAGTAATCAGAGAAGCCTCCCCGAAGCTTGTGGGAGACTCTCTTATTAAATTTGCACAAAATTATATATTTCCCTTAAGGCAGCTTGTTTCTTATGAGCGGGGAAATATTTAGCAGAGAAGTAACAAATCATATCCTGAGTACTACGCACACAACCAGGATCAAGAGAATTAAACCATGTTTTAGCATCACCCTTTAATGAGAACGGAAATAACTTAAGGATACAGTAGTAATGAATTTTTTCCTCATGAGTGAATAGGGTGGCTATATCATTCAATTTACAAAGATCTGCCACAGCAGTTTCAGATTCATAGCCATAAAAAGGATCAGGTTCAACCAAAGTAATTAACTCGGGATCAATAGAGAAATCATAATCCTTATCAGAAATATAGATAGGTGAAGTAGCAAAAGCAGGGTCATATTTCATTCTAGCATTCAAAGACTTCTCTTTCAGCTTAACTAACCGTTTCTTAAGATTATATCTATCTTTGCAAGCAAAAAGGTCCCTAGCAGGTTCTTCATCCATAACATAACCCTCAGGCACATCAGGCAATTCATATCTAGGGGGAGAATCTTCATCATCACTTTCATTAATATTATTTGTTTCAATAATTTAATTCTCTCTAACTCTAGCAAGTTGTTCATCAAGAAATTCACCTAATGGCACAGTATTATCAAGCATAGAAGTAGTTTCATCATAAGCATCATGCATAGCAGAAGTGGCATCATCATTAACATGCGACATATCAGAATCAATAGCAGGAGTAGGTGTCACCAGTTTACTCAAAATAGAAGGAGAATCAAGTACAGAGCTAGATGGCAGTTCCTTACCTCCCCTCGTAGTTGAGGGAAAAATCTTGGTTCTTTCATCTTTCAAGTTCCTCATAGTGATCAACAGATATAAATCCCAAGTGACTCAAAGAATAGAGCTATGCTCCCCGGCAACAATGCCAGAAAATGGTCTTGATAACCCACAAGTATAGGGGATCGCAATAGTTTTCAAGGGTAGAATATTCAACCCAAATTTATTGATTTGACACAAGGGGAGCCAAAGAATATTCTCAAGTATTAGCAGTTGAGTTGTCAATTCAACCACACCTGAAAGACTTAATATCTGCAGCAAAGTATTTAGTAGCAAAGTAGTATGGAAGTAACGGTAACGGTGACAAAAGTAATAGTAGTAGTTTTTGTAGCAATTGTAACAGTGGCAATAGAAAAGTAACTAAGCAAAGATCAATATGTGAAAAGCTCAAAGGCAATGGATCAATGATGGATAATTATGTCATATGCGATTCTTCATGCAACAGTTATAACATAGGGTGACACAGAACTAGCTCCAGTTCATCAATGTAATGTAGGAATGTATTCCGAATATAGTCATACGTGCTTATGGAAAATAACTTGCATGACATCTTTTGTCCAACCCTCCTATGGCAACGGGGTCCTATTGGAAACTAAGGGGTATTAAGGCCTCTTTTAATAGAGTACCGGGCCAAAGCATTAACACTTAGTGAATACATGAACTCCTCAAACTACGATCATCACCGGGAGTGGTCCTGATTAATGTTACATTGGGGTTACCAGATCATAACACATAGTAGGTGACTATTGACTTGCAAGATAGGATCAAGAACTCACATATATTCATGGAAACACAATAGGTTTAGATCTAAAACCATGGCATTCAGGCCCTAGTGACAAGCATTAAGAATAGCAAATTCATAACAACATCAATCTTAGAACATAATGGATACTAGGGATCAAACCCTAACAAAACTAACTTGATTACATGGTAAATATCATCCAACCCATCACCGTCTAGCAAGCCTACAATGGGATTACTCACTTACGGCGGAGAGCATCATGAAATTGGTGATGGAGGAAGGTTGATGATGACGATGGCGACGGATTCCCCTCTTTGGAGCCCCGAACGGACTCCAAATCAGCCCTCCCGATGAAGATTAGGGCTTGGCAGCGGCTCCGTATCGTAAAACACGGTGAATCCTTCTCTCTCATTTTTTTCTCCCCGAGCATGAATATATAGAGTTGGAGTTGACGTCGGTGGAGTCTTAGGCGGCCCACGAGGCAGGGGGCGCGCCTTGCACCCTCGTGGACAGGGTGTGGGCCCCTTGATGCTGATTATTTCGCTAGTATTTTTTATTAATTCCAAAACGTGTCTCCGTGGATTTTCAGGTCATTTTGAGAAATTTTATTTCTGCACAAAAATAACACCATGGCAATTCTGCTGAAAACAGCGTCAGTCCGGGTTAGTTCCATTCAAATCATGCAAGTTAGAGTCCAAAACAAGGTCAAAAAGTGTTTGGAAAAGTAGATACGTTGGAGACGTATCAGATAGAAAAACCAATCTCCCTTTCTGCAGTCCCGTAGAAATGTAAAAATGTTGCCCGTGTGACATTTTGGCGGAACTGCACAACACTCTTAAGAAAGAAGTGATTTGTGCAGTCCACCAAAAGGTTGCAATAGCAATGAGGTGAAATGGATAGCCCTGTTCGCAAAAGGAGGTAGAAAGGAAACAATTACTACCCAATAACACGAGTTGAAGACACATACACCGACAAAAAAGAAGCATATTCCATGTAATAAGGGGAAGATAGCAGCATGGTGGTTTATCAAAAATGGTTTGAGGATGAGATTGCAAGATGGAAAGTACGCCGGCTGAGATACATTTTAAGCAAACAACTAAAGAAGATCCACATGCAGGATTTTCCACATGCAGCCACTGGCGGAGCTTCTGCAAGGCCGAGTGGGCCGTGGCCCGCCCAGGTCTGGAGCAATTTATATATATATATATATATATATATATATATATATATATATATATGCTTCATACCCAGCCAGCCAGCCCAGCCCACGACCAGTACGCAGGTGCAGCCCACAGCCGATACACACATCAGCCTCTGCCTCACACACTCGCACGGACGCACAGCCGCATGTCCAAAAAAAGCACACAATGGAGCTGCTGACTGCCATCTCATAGCGCAACCGCCGTCTACAGCGGACCCGCCTTCGGCCGGCGCTACCCACGGGCGCAATGCACATTAGTCCCTATCTCCCCTAGTTCCCTTCATCCAATGCCCCACCGGCCACAACCACTCCTTAGCCGACCCATGTGTGAACGCGCACACGCAGCCGCGAGCAGGTTAGCCGGCGACGGCGGCGGCGGCGCGAGGGCGATGCAGTGAACTTCCAACTGGGAAATCCTTCTCTGAATCCTTACAAGCTGCGAAGGCAAATCAATTCAAATCATCTCAATTTTATTCCCCTGAACAGAACCTAGGTCATCTTTCATTGAAATTGAATCATCCCCAAAATTTCAATTGGCTGAATATTTCACTGAAGATCATACTGCTTTAGTGTCAAGTGTCCACAGAACACAGTAGATGGTTTCTAATTTAGTAGGCAAGTTTCGTTTCCAGATTGAACAATTGGGCTTGCTGTAGCATAAATAACTCATTCCATTGTGTTTACAGGTTACAAGTTGAGGTCTAGGCAGCCATGGGCAAGGCCAGTGAGCAAAAAATTGATTTGGTTTTCAAAAGAAAAAGAGATGATGACATGATTAGATTTGAGGAAGATCCTTCACCAATGGCAGATCAACCTTTGCCAATGCTTGAAATTGAACAGCCACACCCAGAGAGCCAAGATGAAGGTCTTCATGCAAATGAACCTATAACATTCCGAGGTGTCGATTTCTTGTAGCGAGACCCAGGATTACGCCCGCAAATTTGGCAATATCCACCTGAACAAAGAGATAGTGTGCGGAGAGCATATTTGATATTAGGTCCTATGCAACCTGAGCTACAGATCTATAAACCTTCTGGTGAAAAGGGCATCAACGCCACTTCTAGTACAAATGGTTTGACAATTTCTAGAAATGGATGGAGTATTCGGAGGACTTGATTGACCTTTGTAGATGCCTTGTGGAGTCAGGAAGAAATGTTGTCTTCAATTTGATTGAAAGATTACTCCATTTTCTCATTACCCTTCCAGTTTCTACGGCGGGTGCTGAGCGTGCATTTTCTAGTATGAAGATCATTAAAACAAGGTTGCGCAATACAATGGAGGATGACTTTCTTGCCAATAACTTGTTAGTTAACATAGAGGGTGAACTTCTGGAGAAGTACAACTATGAAGATATCATTGAAGATTTCAAATGCATGAAGGAACGGAATGTTGATTTGTAGTATGTAACTCCACACAACCTTGCCTGATGGTCAAATGGTATGGCTTATTTTGGTTTGGAGTAGTATATATGGTCAAATGTTATGGCTTATTTTGGTCTCAGTAGTATATATGTGTGTGTGTATATATATGCATCTGCTCATCTTGTATTCAATGTGAACAGAAGGTATAGTGACTATATCTATTGAAATAGTATATATGCTTTAGAATTTGAAGAATATTGTGCTCTCCGGCCTGCCCAACTTTTTTTTAAGCTCCGCCACTGGCAACGTAGGAAGATGGGCAGTGGAGCAAGGCCGGAGGAAGCTGTACCTGAGGGTCGTCGGGGTGTAACTAGGAGGGTGCCGGCGGCCAGGATCTGCCCATACTGCGGCAGCGAGCAAGTGGTGAAGGCCCTACCGAGCCGGAGCTTGGTCAGAGAGAACAATCGGTACCGCAGATCGGGACGTGCTGCTTCAACGCCGTCGGACGGAGAAACAAAGCACATCTCCCTTTCTGCCGGCGGACGGGATGCGGCCGGATCACTGGCCAATGGTGAGAGAGAGAGAGGCCGCTGCTTCCTTATGTGAGATGGTGTGATGAGAGACAAACCCCGGCAGGCAGGCAGGCTGGCTCCATTGTATATAGTGGAGCGGATTTTTCTTTTTTCCCAACGACAATCGCTTTATATTCTGTATGTGCCATTGAGGAATATAACTTTATTTAACACTAACGCGTCAAGTCAAACTTTGTTCCGGATACGTGTGGTACATGACCCTCCTTCGAGTAAACAACCATTACACGCGTCAAATTATCATGTGGGCTGCCTTTTCGCAAAGAAATGAACGCCACCGTGTACCCGCGCGGGTGTGGCCGGGAACGAGACGTGAGTACGTGCGTCCTGCGTGCACCTCTTCTTTAGGTGCAGGTACGTACGTGGGTGCGTGTGAGAGAGATGGTTTGTGCAAAACAGAGGCGATGTGTCAATGATATCTCAAACAAAAAACGTAACATATGCATTTTGTGTGAAACAAAGTCTTGGATATATCATATATAGAGGGAGCGATCCACGAGAAGAGAGTGGAGGGATCATCGGTGTGAGATGTCGATATAATCGAAAACAGGGATGAAGTGTGTGGTTGCGCAATCGATAAAGAGTGCCATGGAATTTGTGCTTTCCCACGTCAAAGATACAGGGCGGCTGGCCTACTGGAATTTGAGAGGGCAGAGGTGCAGTTTTTCTCTGTGGCATGGATACCTACCTACAATGTTCGACTATCGGCGTGTGGGGGGAGGGGGCAGAGACCTAACTATAGAGAGGTAGATCGACTAATATATGTGTGGAGAAGGAGAGAGACCTAGATATGTATTGAGGGAGATTGATCGGCATCCATGCATATGTGTAGCAGAGGAATAAGGTTGGGAGAAAGACAAAGGTAGAGTGTCGGAGGGTTGGTGGTGGAGTTGCTTCTCACAAATGGTGGGAGGGACCTGCTAGACAAACGAAGGGTACGGGTGCAATATCAAAAAGAGAGGGTCGAGGATGTCTGCCTGTCTATGCACGTGCGTGTGAGAGATGGGTCGGGAGGTATGCAAGGATAATGAGGGGGGACGATATGGTTGCGGTAAGCAGACGTAACTACGTAGGAAGATCAACCGTCGTGTGTCCGAGAAAGGGAGAGACATAACTAGTGAGGAAAGTCTATCGGTGCGTGGGGAAAAAGAATTATAGTCGACCTAGCTATATGTAGGGAGATCGGTACGTATACATGCATTCATGTGTTAGAAGCAAATAAGGTCTGGAGAGAGGAACAGGGGGAGAGGGGTGCGGCTAGGAGGTGGTGCGAGAGGCCTACTATGTCGAGGGGGAGGAGTGTGCGAGTATGGGATTGATGAAAAGAGGGGCGGGAGTGTGCACCTGCGTGGAACCATATTGGACATAGGGGGGCATGGACGGTGATAAGAGAAGAGGGGAAATGTGTGTTTGTGGTAGGCACACTTGGCTAGAGAGGTATATCGACCGGTGTGTGCCGGAAAGAAGGAGGCAGGGGGGCCTACACACACCGTGGGTGAATGACCTAAAGAGAAATAATGAATGTGTGCGACGAAGGGGATGCTGAGGGAGGGTGAGAGGGGGGCGGGCGTGTGCATGCACAATAGGAAGTTAGCGCTAGCTAGATACAAAGAGAAGAGGATCGTGAAGGTGTAAAAGACGAACATAGATCATAATTCATTATTAAAAAGTGGATACGGATACTTGAAGAAGATATCATAATGTAGAACATTGATTATAATTTGGGATAATGTGTGGCTTTTGCAGCTCAGGGCTAAATACTTGTCATAATGTAGGGGGCGGGGCACTATACTTTGTGTGATAAACACGGTGTACGTATGAACATGGTTTAGATTATGAATATCTAGTTAGTACATAAAATGTACTATTATTTGGAATCAACATCAAGTGTATTCAAACAAATGAATTCGAGTTCATATAGTACACATATTTCATATCTATCTCTATAGTACTCATGTGGTGTGTTGTTAAGGTAATACACGAATGATGGTTGAAATTGGCAACAATCATGATTGTAGATTCTTATTCAAATAGAGAAACGAATTCAAATTTAGTTCGAATTAAAGCCGTAGTATAGACATTTTGAATGCGCTAAAATGTTGGTATGAATAGGTTACATGTATTAGCCAACAAAAAAATTTAATTGGACATAACATGGATTCATAGCTTTGAATAGCATTTGTATAGTAAAACGGGACAAGACTCTCTCTTTGTGTGGTGTGAATAGTTTTATTTTTTTTTTCATTTTTTGTTGAGGGAAGTGCAAATTGATTTGATATGTACAAATACAATATTACACGTTAGGCTTGTCCCTAAAATTCTACCAGTGCCTTGTTATATCCCGAAAATTCAGATATCGTGCTCCCAAAACTTGCACCTTCACAACCCGCGCCTTGCTATCCCGAAATTACAACGCGCGCGAAAACTCCCTCCAACTGCCAAATCCCGACACGCGAAATCCCCCTTCTAACCCTGAGCTGAAAGGGCCGCTAGTTCAAATCGGTGGGGTACTTTTGTAACACACCCTACATTTTGGACAAGTGTGTCCCTAAGTCATGGTTGCCCCTCCCATCGCCTCCTTTTCGCCATTCGAAATCCCATGCCACCATAACCTCTCTGCTCCAGCCACAAACCCCACTGTCCTCCGTCCACCACCTCACCGCTGCCCAGCCGGAGCCTCTTCCCCGACGACATTGTCCACCGCAACAGCTCGACGTGCCTCATCCACCTCCCCGGATGAGGATCCGTCGTCCATCTCGTCGTCCTGCCGGTTCAGCCGCCCCGTCCTTGATACGTCTCCAATGTATCTATAATTTTTGATTGTTCCATGCTGTTATATTATCAATATTGGATGTTTTATAGTCATTTTATCATTTTTTGGTTCTAACCTATTGACATAGTGCCAAGTGCCAGTTGTTGTTTTTTGCATGTTTGTTACATCACAAAAAATCAATACCAAATGGAGTCCAAATGCGACGAAACTTTATGGAGATTTTTTATGGACCAGAAGACACCTAATGGGCCAAGGTTGCGCCTGGGGGGTGCTCCAAGGAGAGCAAAACCCACCAGGGCGCGCCAGGAGGCCCAGGCACGCCCTGGTGGGTTGTGCCCACCTCGGGTGCCCCCCCGAACCACCTCTTTGCTTTATAAATACCCCAATATTCCATAAACCCTAGGGGAGTTGACGAAAATCAATTCCATCCGCCGCAGAGTCCAGAACCACCAGATCCAATCTAGACACCATCACGGATGGGGTTCACCACCTCCGTTGGTGCCTCTCCGATGATGCGTGAGTAGTTCTTCGTAGACCTTCGGGTCCTTAGTTAGTAGCTAGATGGCTTCCACTCTCTCGTTTCATTCTCAATACAATGGTCTCTTGGAGATCCATATGATGTAATTCTTTTTGCAGTGTGTTTGTTGGGATCAGATGAACTTTGAGTTTCTGATCAGATCTATCTTTTATATCCACGAAAGTATTTGAGTTTCTTTGATCTCTTTTATGCATGATTGCTTATAGCCTCGTATTTCTTATCCAATATTTGGTTTTTGTTTGTCCAACTTGATCTATTTATCTTGCAATGGGAAGAGGTGCTTTGAAGTGGGTTCGACTTTATTATGCTTGATCCCAGTGATAGAAGGGGAATCGACACGTATGTATCGTTGGTACTAAGGATAAAACGATGGGGTCTATATCTACATAGATAGATCTTGTCTACATCATGTCATCATTCTTATTTCATTACTCCGTTTCTCCATGAACTTAATACACTAGATGCATGCTGGATAGCGGTCGATGTGTGGAGTAATAGTAGTAGATGCAGGCAGGAGTCGGTCTACTAATCTTGGACGTGATGCCTATGTAATGATCATTGCCTAGATATCATCATGATTATTCAATTTCCCAACAGTAATGTGTTTACCCACCGTTTGCTATTTTTCTCGAGAGAAACCACTAGTGAAACCTACGGCCCCTGGGTCTCTTTCTCATATTATTTGCCTTCGCTATCTATTTTATTTGCCTTTTATTTTCAGATCTACTAAACCAAAAATACAAAAATACCTTGCTGCAATTTATTTTATTTGGCGTTCGATCTATCAATATTTACAACTTTCTCACGCCCGTTTGCCAATTTCTGGCGCCGTTACCCGAAAGGGATTGACAACCCCTTTAACACGTCGGGTTGCGAGTATTTGTTATTTGTGTGCAGGTGCTGTTTACGTTGTGTTGCATGGTTCTCCCACTTGTTCGATAACCTTGGTTTCATATCTGAGGGAAATACCTACTGCCACTGTACTGCATCATCCCTTCCTCTTTGGGGAAATACCGACGTAGATTCAAGCGACATCAGTCCTCCACCTCCAAGGAGCTGCTCCGACGATTGCCTCGTCTATAGCGGTGCTTCTCCATCCCCACAACGCCGCCTTAACCTGCTCCACCGGAACCGCATCATCCTCACCGACTCCTCGGACGAAGCTGAGGTCTACTCGTCACCACGAAAGAGGTTGTAAACTCATCGCATCGAACCCTCTCCTTAACTCGACCTCCCGGCGCCGATGATGCTCCATCCGCACCCCCATGGTGCGGCTACCTTGAAGCCGGCACCGCAGGCGACATCTCCACGGCGGCTGTCCCCCAGCGGGAGGCCCCTTCAGCGGAGGCGTCCATACCAGCCGGATCTATTGCTGCTGCTCCGGCTCTCGCTCGATCATGTTGCTGCTGCTCCGGCTCTCGCTCGCTCACGCTGCTGCTGCTCCAGCTCTGGCTCGCTTGCTCGCGCTGCTACTACTGCTCTCCCCCTTGATCGTGCTGCTTCTCTGCTCCGATTGAGCTACACTTCAGTCAACTGAATCGACTTTTGGGTCTGTCGATTTTCAGGGGGTGGGAGGGATCGCTAGAGTTAAGGAAGAACCACTTGCAGCGGTGAGGGGCGCTCGCGGGAGAGGTACCCCACTATCTATCTTAGGGTTCAGGGTGGGGGCGGTGGTCGCCGGTGGTGGGGAGCGCTGTGGTGGGGCGGTGGCGTGGGGATCGCCGGAGAAAAAGCTCGGCGTGGGGGGCTAGAGGGCTGGCCGGGGCGGCGGCAGACCGACGGTGGGGAGTGGTTTCGGGGCGGCGAGGCGGCGCGGGAGCGCCGCGGGCTGCGGGGCCGGCAGTTCGACCGATGGTGGCTGGCGGCTCACGGGGGTGCAGGTTGAAGATGAACTACAGACCCTCCCTAAACTACATGTGATCGAAGTGCCACTCTGCTACCATTGCATTCAGTTACAACAGTAACATTCGGATTCCACAGTAAATTTCAGTATCGCCAGTTAAGTTGAGAGTCAACAGTTTTTACCTCATCTGTTGTAGTTAGGTGGTTTTTGGCGATGTAAATTTTACATCTATCACTTTTTGGTAATGTATTTTACATCATCTATTGGAGATGCTATTAGAATCCCACTTGAGATTAATGATGTCTGTCTTGTGCTGCTTCAGCCTCGACGTCTTACAGCTTGCCGGAGCTGCTCCAACGATGGAACCATCCATCACAACAGAGCAGTGCCCTGGACGTTGTCTACAGATTCCTGAGGTCTTCCTCCACACCTCTGACAGCCACCTCTGCCTCAACTTCTTCAGCGACCAACCCAATTATGCTAAGGTCGACACGGCTACGACAAATAGGTTGTACACTTGCCGCATCACTTATTACTCTACATTCATGTCGATCCAACGGAAAACATAGCAATAGGAAATTTTTCCTATGGCACTCTACTATTCAATTATTCATGCATTTTGTTAAAAGGAATGGAGCAAAACATCCACCTGGACCTACTTTTAAAAATCCTATGCATGAAAACAAGACCAAGTGCACTAGTGGCAGAATAACATTCTAACTGTACACGCTTTCATATGGTTTCACTTCAACTTGGCCATGTTTCTTTGCATTCCTCTGCTCTTCCAATTCATGTGAACCAAACACCCAAGTTGACAAAAATCATGTGTTTACAAATGCTCTGTTTCCCATATGCATTCCTATCCTATTCCAGTGTTTTTCCTATCCCTGCATTTTTAGAATCATGCAAGCCAAAGGAGCCCTTATAGAATTACTTCAATTACTTCTAACCGTATTTCGCCGCCTCAGATCTCCTTCCCTACCGCCGGCACCCAGCACAACAGCATCACCATCATCGACTCAGCGGATGAACCTGAGAGCACACGGGTCCACAAGAGACACTACAAAAAAAATACACTTCCGTGATGATACGTGTTTGTCACAGTAGGTCGCTTTTTTGTCATGCATGTACATCCATGACAAATTTATGATAGAATCAAGATAGTCATACCTGTGCTGTCGTAGAAGTGTTCCATGACATTACCAAAATTATCATCACGGAAGTGTCCACTTCCATGACAATAAATCGCGCGTCGCAGAAGTGCTTTTGTAAAGGGTGACCGACACGTGGCATCCACCGTAACGGAACACCGTTAAGCTATGGGGTCGGGTTTTGGATCCGATAACCCGTTAACAGCCCCAACCAATGGGGATTTTCCACATGTAAAATCATCATTGGCTAGAGGAAACACGTGTCGGCTCATCGTTGGGACAGATGTCATCCACTCACTGGACAGAAGGCGCCTACGATACGTCGACATGTGGCACGGCCCAATAGTGGCCCATTCTTGTGAAAAGGCCGGCCCATTTGACTTGGTCAAAAGCTGGCGGGCCGACCCATGGAAAGCTTGTTAACGGCCTGTTCGCATATAGCCCATTTACAGCCCGCTAACCCAAGGCCCGTTACGCCCTATCCGAATTAGGCCCAGTAGCGTCATCTGGGTTGTCCAATATGATTCCAGCCCATTTTCACTTCTGGCCCATGTATAGCCCATGACGTCTTTCGGCCCATATGAGGCCCTTTGTAACTCTTGGCCCATTAGCAGCCCGTGCTGAAACTGGCCCGTAATGAACAGTGTATTACTTTACACCCATTAACGGCCCATGGTGAAACTGGCCCGTAATGAACAGTGTATCACTTTATACCCATTAACGGCCCGTTATTCCGTTCGGCCATTTCCAGCCCAAGTTAACTTTCGGCCTTCTAAGGGCCCATTTATTCTTGGGCTCATTTGCAGCATTCGGTTACTTATGGCCCGTTACTATCATTTTCTGTTTGTGGGCCAAATTCAGCCCGTCGTTACAGTCGGCCCGTTTGTGGACCGTTAGTCTGTTGGGCCATTTTCATAGCATCACCAAATATGGCCTATTAATGGCCCGTTATGGTCAGCCCATAAAACGTACGATTTCCATTAAAGGCCCATCTACGGCCCATTAAAGGCCCGTACAAGACCCATAAATGAGCCGGCGGCCCATGGATCCTACGAGACGTACAAGGCCCATGGATCCTACGAGACGTACAAGGCCCATGGATCCTATGAGACGTAGAAGGCCCGTGGATCCTACGAGACGTAGAAGGCCCATGGATCCTATGAGACATAGAAGGCCCATGGATCCGACAGCCCGTGAAGGGCCATGGTCAGGCGAATTGGCCCCCGTTTGAACAATATAGCATATTCAAAGAATTATCCTACTCAATACTATCACCTCTAAAAAGCCTACACTATTACAACAAAGAGATCAAGGCATAGAAAGGTAGAATAATCCTACACTATACAATAAAGAAATTATAGCGGATTATACCCACTGGGCATTATGGTTTGGCACAGGTGATAATAAAGCATACACAAACAGCAAATTACATACACTGGGCAAATACAGCTCATACATCATGGACGCGCATCAACTTAACTCCATTTGAACTATAATCTCTTCAGAAAATAGGATTGGCCAGATTCAGATAGCACAAATTTCAGTCCGCAAAATCTCCAATTCCTTCATGGTTACCTCAGTGTCTTGTTTCATTTTTTTGACTCCTGCATCTAATACCTGCATGTCCAGTCTCAACTTGTTGATTATACGTTGACAATCATGTACACGTTGTCTTGCCACCTCTAGTTGATGCTCGAGAACATCAGCACATTCCAATTCCAATCCATAATCATTCGGTAACGGCCATGCCACACTACTCGTAGATCTTTGTGTTGATGTCACTTCATCCTGAAATGTTTCTGTAAGTACACATGACTAGGGCAAAAATATAGTTACAACAGTGAAGCGAACAAGACATTATTTTGTACTACATGGCAAAACAGGACTAACAATAATGTTACACGTCACTTTCAAAAAAATGTTACACATCATGAAGCATAAGCAGGTGATATTTTAAAAATTATAAAAAAGATAGTCTGTGCAGCCTGCATACAGAAATCCCTCTTAGCTCACCAGAGGAGCATGATGTTGGGGCCCAATCGAAAACACAGACAAGTTACAAATTTAGACAGCACGTTGCGTATAAGTAAGCAAGCAGTTGGCCATTCTGTGCCTTAATTAAAGTCTTAGGGAGCATAATGAACAGCAGAGGGTTTCATACAAACATACTACAACAAGCAAAACTATGCAATCATTAGCGTAGTATAAACTAGATTGTGAGCCTCATGCAATAATAGTTGGTTAATAGACTTCAAAGCTTCACGCACACTTCGGCAGAGTAATTAAATGGTAAGGCCTTTAATTATGTCAACTAATAGTGATACAAGTACCGAACATCAGGCATGATTATTTGGGCATCTCATTAACTAAGGACAAATAAAGCAATTGAAAAGAGAAAATTAACTATGCCTGAAACAAACAAGGAATTGAACTGTTGAGTTGCATACAGTGACTTACCTTAGCAGGTTGAAGAGGCTCAGCGCAACTCCTACTTCTCTTGCAAGGCTCCTTCCTAACATCTTGTACTTGGAAATCCTCAATTTTATCTTCATTGTACCCCCTCTGCAAGGTGACACAAACTAGTTACTCGTCTCCTTGGAAGATAAATATGCATACTTTCCAGTCTGTGAACACAAAAGGATGAGATTATAACAAAACAACACCACATAATTATGTCAACTAGTTACTCGTCTCCTTGGAAGATAAATATGCATACTTTCCTAACATACTTGCCTACTGTAGTGTACAGCCAAACCTTTATGTCACCTATGAGTTAGACAAGGCCCCACTACAGCAGCCCTTAGTGTTTAAATCATTGACAAGCTCTGTTAGAGTGTTAGGTCAAGAACAACAAGTAATCAAAGCAAACAGTCCTAGTATGGCTGGCTGATGCAAACAAGCAATTGAACAGATGTGTGAGCAAATCTTACATATCAAGAAAAGAAGCAAAGAAGGAGGCTTAAAGACCATCACTTGACTGACCAGATTTAAGGGGCATTTAAACATCATGTGCAACGTATGAACTAACATAAACATTGCATATTCCAGATTCTACAATGGAATGCACATGTATTAGGTTATGCCATGTATGATGATGCCTAAATGTACAGATAGCAGGTAGGAGTGATTCATCATTGCACGCACAATTGAATTGCAGGTTAAGGGCCAGTTCGGTTCCGCCTTTTCAGGGCATGTTGTCAAAATAAGCCATAAAAGATGTAAAGAAGTCATTTTTGAATTATGGGCTTGGGCTTAACTAATTTCGCTTTGGAGGGGGCTGTTTCGGGTAGAACCTCACTAAAAATTGAAGGGAAGGGGAATAGTGAAATGACTCTGTTGTCTGCCTATATTACACTCAAAATGCAACTGCTGACGCCCATGTCACACCTGACCCTCAAGTAAAAACAAACACGCAAGCATTCATTGCCCTGCCCGCTTGCATTTCCTCTCCCCTTTCCCTCTACCTCGATCCCCTGCCTGCAGCACTAGGGTTCCTCTAGTGAGCCGTCGCTAGTGGTCCCATCTGGCCTTGTCCTCGATGATGCTATGTCCAGCTAGGCTACATGGCCGGCGGGTAGGGGAAAATCTGCCTGGCTTCTCCTCCCTCTGGCGCCGCCCCTCATTCTCATGGTCTCCAGCAGCTGCTCCACTGTGGTTTGTCCAACGCACTACTCCGGCGGGCGCTGTACAACTATGGCTGATGCCACATTGCGGCAGAAGGCACCTTATTCCCCCTCCCCTCCTCCAACAAGGTGAGGATCTCCTTTGATTTTTTGCCAAATTTTCATTCTGATCCACTATACGATGAATTACTATGAGCTGCTTCTGCTGCGGCTATATGATGCATTGCTATGAGCTGCTCCTGCTGCTGCTATATGATGAATTGCTATGAGCCGCTGCTGTATGATGAGTTGCTATGAGCTGCTGCTGCTGCTATATGATGAACTGCTATGAGCTGCTGCAGCTGCTGCTATATGATGAGTTGCTACAAGCTGCTCCTATTGCTGCTATATGATGAGTTGCTACAAGCTGCTCCTGCTGCTGCTATATGATGAATTGCTATGAGCTACTCCTGCTGCTGCTATATGATGAATTTCTATGAGCTGTTGCTGGTATATGATGAATTACAGACTACTTCTGTTGTATGATGAGTTGCTATTAGCTGCTGCTGCTATACGATGTTTTCAAGTGGTGCTGCTATACGATAATAACCAGCCACTTGGACCATTGAATTTCAATAAATAATTGTTCTTCATTTAAATGTGGGTCATGCGTTCTTCGTTTAAATTAGGCAATGAGATCTCTATGGAAAACATTGACCAAAGTAGATTGTGCCAAGTAGATGGTATCTTTGTATTTGCATTTTGAGCAAATAGTGATGGTATGTTTTCCTATCATATTAATTATTGCATTGGGTTCAATTTGTGATGTTTGCAAGTCAAATTAATTTCCATATGGGCAGCAAAATGAAAAAAATATAATGCAATCTAGACTTTCCACTGATCATACCAAAGATAAGCTGAAAACACAATGAAAAGAACTGGTTGGCTTATTACATGGAGCTTATATTCACAGGTGCTTATTTTCTTAGGATAACTCGTAATAACTGTCCCTAAGAAACTTGGCTAATAGAACTGGCATACAAATAACATGTCACGATGATTGCAATAGAGGAGTGACATACCATGGCACACTGTATAGGCTCACCGCTGCCTCTCCTTTTTTTTGCGATGTTCCATGAAATTGCCACATACATCTTGTACTTTTTCATTGTGTAACCCTATCTGCAAGTTGACACGGTTAATTTCAGACATCTCTACATGATACTACATTGCATATCCCTTGCGCATATTTAAACCACCAATTAACGATTGTGTGCGTACCATAAACTAGCCATGACTCTGTATGCTGGACTAGCAGGCGCTCTAAGGGAGCCTAATGTAGTGCACTGGAATTCCTACATGCCACCTACGATTTTGTGTAATGTACGGCCCCTGTTCCTAAATATATGTCTTTGTTGAGATTCCAGTATGTACCACATACAGATGTATATAGATGCATTTTTGAGTGTAGATTCACTCATTTTGCTCCGTATGTAGCCTATAGTGGAATCTCTAGAAAGACTTATATTTAGGAATGGAGGTACGAGGTAGTATCATGTATGACATCTACATATCTAATTTAGCAGCCAGTAGTAGAAATAATTGTCTGCACAAAGGGATTACTGGTCAAAAATCCTAGCAAAGCACGCTGGCAGGAACAGAACAATACACAAGAGAGAGACGCGCTTACAAGATAATAGCAATGCCTCAGTCCAAGATCTTGGTTAGCCAAGCTGTTAGATCCAGAAGAAACATCGTCCTTGTAGTTTTTGCCAGCTGCATAACAGGTAACAGCGACCGGTTAGTATATTTGAAGTACATCGGGCAGGTGATGCTGGACGGGTTTAAAGGTGACAAGTACCTAGGCCGTGGCGGGTGCTTGGCATCTCTCCAGACTGTGGGAATCAGGTTAGAAACGTCGAGGGTGATGACACTACGCTGGTTGTCGGGGTCCGGTAAGGAGATCTAGAACCGTCGAGTAGGGTGTTTGTGGAGCGGCTCCGGTAGGGTGGACTACGGTGTGGGCGAAGCGGATCTATGGCCGTGGACGAGGGCGTAGGTGAAGCTGCTCCGGTGGTTGGGTTAAGGATGGTGTCGATGATGCGGATCAGCGACCGTGGACGGGGCGTCAGAAGCTGCTTCGGTGGTTGGGTTAAGGGTGGTGTCGACGATGCGGATCTGCGGCCGTGGATGGGGCGTCAGAAGTTGCTCCGGTAGGTTGGATGAGGGTGCGAGGAAGCGGATCTGAGGCCGTGGACTTGTGAGTTCGCAAAGCGGCCCCGGTAGGGTTGAGAATGGTATAGGCGAAGCTGCTCTGGTAGGGTTGAGGAAGGTGTCGGCAAAGCGGCTTCAGTAGGGTTGAGGAAGGTGTTGGCGAAGAGGATCAGAGGCCGTCAACGGGGGCGTCGGTGGGGCGGCTCCGGGGTGTGTGGATGAAGCGTCTCCGGTGGGGAGTACGAATGAGCCGCTGCAGATGCACGGCGGTTGACGAGAGTACCGGCAAAGCAGACCCGGTGCCGTGGACAAGGCCAGCACTGAATGGGCTATGGTACAGTGGTAGATGAGCAGTCTACTTGTTTCTAGGGGAGGTGGGAGGGGTAGATGTGGCCGCAGAAGCAGATCCGGTGAGGTGGACGCTGCTGGCAGTGAATGGGCTATGGTACGCCAGTGGATGAGCAGTCTAGGGTTTCGAGAGGGGAGGGGAGAAAGGGCAATGAAGTACGGACGGCGTGATGTAAGATGCTCTGGTGCTGTGGAGTTAGTCATTTTTGCGGGATGGGGAGAGGAAATGGGGGTGCCGTGTAGTGGGGTAACCGGAAGTTACCAAAGCAGCCCCGACCTATCATGTAGATGAGGGCGGTATTGTAACTATTGGTCTCCATGCACCAAGGACAAAAGGGGGATTTCGCATGCTAAAGACTAAGGTGGCGGAAATTTTAGAAGGAGGCGGGAGATTTTGCCGCCCGCGGGATCGTTCGTATCCAGTTTCAACTAATTTTGGACCGTGCTAGCGGGAAGGTCATGCTAGACTGTGTACACGGGGCACGCGTCAGCAGTTAATAACTGGTGTGAAGTCCACCCCAGAAAAAAGACAATAGCTCGGGATGATGCGCCGATAACTTGGACGTTCACACGGGCGCGGCCAATCGTACGGGTGTAGTGGCGCGTTCACAAAAAAAAGGATCAAATGCTCAGCCTATGTATTTCTCTTGTAAATAGATAATTTAGTGCCATTGGTTATTTACTTTAAACATAATGCATTGACATGTTAGTGTAGAGGCGCACAAAAAGAAATGGATATTGTAGTCAGCTACTTAAAAGTGTTACCTCATATAATTACATAGCCTCCATTTCATAAATTGCGTACCCGTTGAATTCACATATGAATATTACATATATTACTTCAAAATAGAAACTTAAATAACCAAGACTAATGAATTTGAATGCAAGAGTAACAATGGTGCATGTTCATGAGCTACATTGGTTGTTTGAAGAAACATCACTGTAACCTTGGCATGCATAGCTAAAAAGGCTTATTTAAATAGAAAAAATGTGATATGTGAGTGTCCAATCTTTATAGCGTTGAATCGATATTGCACCTTTGGCCACGATACGAAGTAGATATTGACTTATGTTCAAGCGATGCACGTCCACGATCGCTAGATAGTGATACGTGAATGAATTGTGCAATCTCTCTCACACGCATACATATCTCATTTCCCTGTGGGCATCGGAATCACACACGCGCACTTCGTGTATTTCTCTCCCTCTGTCAGGGTTAAATTCGTCTTTCTACCCCGTCCTACAAGTCTCTCACACAGGAACACACACACTCTCTATGTCTAACACGCCCACCCCTTTGATTCCGCCCACCCACAGCCACTAATGTCTCTCACACATATGCTATCTACATATCCCTTAATATAGCTAGATATGTGTCACACAAACTCCTTCTCCCTACTAGCAAGATGCCCATGCGTTGCACGGAACATCAAGATGCATTTGTATGAGAAGTTTATCTTGTGGGAGAAAAGGATGAATGAGGGAATGCCTTATTTGCAAATGCGGAGAGGGGTGTGGGTATCTTTTTGCAAAATTGCCATAGTTTCCTTCCTGTCCATCGGATATAAATCGGATGACCTATATTGCAGGATGGCAGGAACACCATCATCACCAACTCTGTTTTTTATAAGAGTAGAGATATGTGAGTGTCACTGCCCCCCCCCCACACACCCACACTTCCCAACACTGAAGGAGTAGGGTGACACCTCGATTTTGATACTAATCTATCGACTGGCTTCTCTCTCAAACATACACACACACACTACCCGGCACCGACGGAGTAGGGTGGCACATCGATCTTGATAATAATCTATCTACTCCTTTTCAAAACACACACACACACACACTCGCTAGTTATGCCTCTGTGCCTACCGCACACACTCT
>NC_041388.1:403971039-403995739 GCF_002162155.2 Triticum dicoccoides | reverse complement strand
CAGCAGAAGGGTGACAACTCGATCTGATCATAATCTGTCAATTGGTTTCTCTCTCAAACATTGTGTCTCGGTGCCTCGCTCGGTAGCCCCCTCGATATGTAGACTTCTCGCGCACGCACAGCTGTAGTGACGATGACGCTGAACCCAGTGTGCCTTGTTTTTACCGGCCTCGTGTGATAGTTTTCACCATGTTTTCTGTTAATTAACAAGGCAACCTTTTCTTTGTTACTACTAGTGAATATGAAATCATTCGAGGCAAACATAAAATATATCACTTCAACCCAATTATCGCAGCAACTATTATAAAAGAAATTAGCTAGCTGCCCGTGCGTTGCACAGAACAACAAGATGCATTTGTATGAGTAGTTTATCTTGTGAGAGAAAAGGTTGAATGAGGGAAGGCCTTATTTGCGAACGTGGAGAGACGTGTGGGTATATTTTTGCAAAATTGCCATAGTTTCTTTCCTATCCATTAGATATAAATCCGATGGCCTATATTGCAGGATGGCACGCACACCATCATCACCAACTCTTTTTCTACTCCCTCTGTCCGAAAATACTAGTCATCAAAATGGATAAAAAGAGATGTATCTAAAACTAAAATACGTCTAGATACATTTCCTTTTATCCATTTTGATGACAAATATTTCAGGACGGAGGGAGTATTTGTCTTTTTAGAGATTTCAACAAGTGACTATGACCGGACCTTACCAACATACTCAAAAAAGTAGTCCATAATTTTGATGTTACCCTCTTTTCTTGGTGGTGCAGTGCCATCTGGATACCTCATAAATAAATCAAGGACAAATCTGTCCCCTTCCTAAAAAGACATACGGAGCAGAATGAGTGAATCTACACTGTAAAATATGTCTACATACACATCTGTATGTGGTAGTCCATTTGAAATCTGAAAAAGACAAATATTTAGGAACGAATGGAGTATATATAAGAGTAGACATGGATATATATCTCCAGCATGGTCTACAACAAAAATGTGCTGGGCTGGTTAATGTCGGATGCTCGCAACGCGATGACATGAGTTCGAATTCTGTCTTTTAACTTTATATTTTTATATTATATATTACTCTACTTATTTAATATATACTTATTTCGCTACTGTACTGACAGTGGAACCCATAGAGTACTTAGAATATAAGATTAAGGATGGACTTGTTTCTTTTTAACTTTCTGTACGAAGTTGTAGCCACCCTGCATGTCATGTGTACACTGTACATGCAATTAACTTTTTATAGAGGGACAATCATACAGGCAATTAACTCAAATGGATTGGATGTCACCAACATAAAGAGCATCTCCAACGGCAGCCAGCAAATTTCCTCCCGCTTCCTTAAGCGGAGGACGACATCAAACGCCAGCGGCATACATTTTTACAACTCTAATCAACCAGATGAAATTCATGCAAACACGGACTGATTTCATATAAGCATGAAGGATTTCGTATAAAAAAGCCGGATCCTCATATAAACATGATGGATTTCATTACATTTACATGAACTAAGAGGTGCCAACCCGGCTCTCTTGTATAATTAATACTCCCTCTGTCCGGAAATACTTGTCCTAGAAATGGATGTATCTAGACTTATTTTAGTTCTAAATGGCCGCCCGCGAATCCCTTTGTCTTCCTCATGTCTGTCAGACACTTGCGGGGTCGACGAAGGTCCTCGGAAGAGACGAAGCAGCAAAGAAACCACCTGAATCCACGGTCGTCGCCTCGGCGGTGGCCTTCATGGGTACCAAATGGCGGCGGCCTCCCGTGTTCTACTTCTCCTCGATAATGGCGGTGGACACGGAGAAGCTGGCCACCTTCTCATCACTCTCCACACCCGGCTTCTGTCTCTGCCTGCATGGTGCTGCCGCAGGCACGGGAGGCGCGCCCACAGACACAGGAGGCGCGGCCACCGCAGACACTGGTGGCGCGGTACGATGCGACAGCGACGGCGCCCGTACCGGCGTGCTCACCACCATGCCGGCGTGGAGCAACTCTCCACTCCTCATCGAGCTGAACTAGAGCGGCGAGTTGCTGAACCACACGCCTGCTTGGAGCGGCAACTGGCTCCGTCAGGCCAAGCAAGGTTGGTGAAGCACCGAGCGGCCTCGCCCGTATCCGGAGGGCTCGGCGGGCCACCCAGCCGGGTAATATGCCGGTGAACGGCTCATCGGAAGCCATCGGAAGAGTGGAGAAAATGGTGAAGGAGGAGATGGGGAAGCGGTGGAGGGGTGCAATTCTTGCCCGCTGTGTGTCTGGCCTCGTGTAAATAGAGGGCGGATGGTAGGAGCTTGGCCGGCGTCTGGCCTCGTTTAAACTGAGGGCGAGCGGGAGGAGCTCGGCCGGTGTTGCGTTTAATTCCGGCCCGCTCATGAACGGACGTGTGGCCGGAGTAGGATTCTCGGTTTGCATGCGGGTTTAACGGAGGGGTTTAATGGAGGCGCCGGGCGTGTAGCGGGCGGCGCAGTACTATTCGATTTGACAGCAGTAATGAGCCGGCAAATCACAAAGGCCCTCGCCTCTCGTGAAACCGACCGAGCTAGACTGCCCCGCCCTCTAGCCTTTTAGAAAAATGTATATACTCCACTTTTGTACAGTAGTACTATTAAAAAGGCTTGTCACAATAATGGTGTCCAGCATAAGTGCACAACCCACCCCTCAAATAAAACTAAGCACCCTGGAATTCTTTGACAAAACTAAGCACCCTAAAATTCTTTGACAACTAAACTGCTGGCTATATGATGTTGTCCATATATATTGTATGTATATAATGTGAAGAAACGAGTGGTTTTCGTAAGATGACTTAATACTCACCTAGACGGAGGGAGTATTCGATTTGACAGCAGGCGGCGCAGTTCCCGATACGGCTTTAATGCAGACAAGGGAGGGAGTAGCGGTTCCCGATATGTTGAACGGCCAATGCATCCTCCTTCAATTAATGCATGAGGGAAGTAATGGGAGGAGGTCCGGGAAAAGAGACTGCACCATGTGAATGCAACGCAGTTTGCCCTCATTGCCCTTATATAAAGGCGCCCCTCCATTCCAATGCATCTACCACATCGTACGCACCTAAGCATTTGCCTAAGCACCTACACTAAGCGCAAAAGAGCTCACTCCAGACCCATGGCAGTGATGCGCGTGAGCGGCCAGCGGCTGCGCCAAATGGTCCACGATGCTGGCCTGCAGCATGGCGCCAAGAATCGTCTCCAGACGGTGTTGGAGACCGGCTGGTGGATGGCCGCTGTCGACGCCAACTATGACACCAGCAACAAGTTCACCGTCATCAAGAAGCTCGCGGACGACATCGCCATACTCCTCCAGCCCGCGCGCCCGGGCTCCTCATTGCCTGCCACCCTAATCGGCCTCCATGGTTGGAACCTCTTTCAAGCACTGGTGGCCCTGCGACTGCTCGCCGACGCCACGAAGGATGTCCACCTGGAGGTCGCTCGCCGCGAGGCGCCTCGCCCTGCAAGAATTCGTCGACCTACACATCCACGTGTCTGAGCAAATCGTGTACATAGGTATCTACAAGGCCAGTGAGGACGCTACGACGTTGGCCTTCCTCAACCGGCTGGAAGCCTTGGATGGCTTTGCTGAGAAGCACCTCGACCTTGCCACAAAAGCCGCCGCTCCTTAGCCGCTGGTCAGTGGCCCGTCGCACTAAGTTGAGGAGGAGGAGGTCGTACGTTCGTGGATCCATCTTTCTTCTTGCCTTCTCTAACCACCACTGCGATCGCATCATCGTGGCCTTAATTCTTATTGTGCTGTTGCATTCTCGTTCCAGTCAATACCGACATGTGCGATCCCTTTGCTTAATTATATGCATCACTATAACTGGTACTCCAACCATCAATTTATAAGTTGTGCTTACCTTTTCCATCAACTTTGTGCAACACGCGGGCATCTTGCTAGAAACACTACTCCCTCCATCTAGGTGAATAAGTCATCTTAGATTGTGTGTATGTCATGTGGGGCCTTAGTGTAGCTTGCCTAAGGTGTGGCTTGAACCAAACACTCACCTAAGTTAATCAAACTTGCCTAACCTTACATTCCACGAGATTTTGCCACATGTTAGAATCCAGAAAGCTCCACATGCAGAAGCATAATGCACAAACCACCAGAATCTCATGCGTGCAATGCACGTGTACCTTACTAGTACTAGTTGGTAGGAGTAGTAGTAAGAAACAAATTCCAGTTTTGGCACAAGCTCATACTGTGGGAGCACCACAAGGCCTGCCGCAGGAGTTACATTTCCCTCTCGGGGCCCACGGGACCGAACTTCAGTGGCTTAGTGCCCGGCCTATGAGTCAATGACATGCGGACCTTAAATGCAGCTGGCGCACATGTCATTCTCATGGTGGTGGCGTGGTTCGCGACTCACTCGTTCGAGATGAACCGGCCGGTGGTGGCGTGGCCGTGGCGAGGGTGCCACAGCTGGGCATCGGGGCATTACGAGGCGTAGATGGCTACACCGGCGGGTACTACCTATACTACATAAGTACCCCAGCTGAGGATTGATGCTCGGGATGAAATGTGTCACAGCCGCTGGAAGAAAATTCGATGGTGCGGGAGTACGGATCGAAGCACAACAGCGGAGCAGGCAAACCGCGTCCAATCGGGTGTGTCTATGGTAGAAAGTTGATGGTCGCCGCAGTTCAGCTGGCCCGCATGTCATGCACACAAAGGCAGAGGAGCGGTGAGGCGGAGAGGGATGAGGGGCACGTCGGGGGGATGAGGATCCCCTGACGCGAACAATCCTACCATTCTGTCACTGACATGTGGGACCCATAAGCATGGGTCCCACCTATCAGCGAAGGAAAGGCAGGGCAAGGCAGTGATAGCCATGTCAGAGGATCCATGTCCACGTCGGGGGACGTCGTGCCGTGGGTTGGAGCGGCATCGTGGGAATCGCGTGTGGGTGTGGCAGTGGTAGAAACAAGAAACGTGATGGTCGCCGTCGTTCAACTTCCATGGACAAGCTGTCATGTCTGCTGACACATGTATATCAAAACTAGAGTGTTTATATTTCAAGCACGTGAACAAGTATTATTCTACTACTTTGCATCCATTGCAATGCACGGGCCAGCACATTGGTAGTAGTAGTAGTGTCCATCTCTATCTCTAGAGGCCTTCCCTCGTTCATCCTTTTCTCTCACAAGATAAACTACTCATACAAATGCATCTTGATGTTCCGTGGAACGCACGAGGATGTTTCCTTGGGGGTCTCTCCAGCGCGGTGTGGCCATAGTTGCAAGTTGACGCTCCTTGAGATGCCGACATTGAGGGGCACTCGGATTTCCTCCGATGAGCAGGTAAGATGAGTTTGATCACGTAGTAAATGCATTCTAAAGACTACTTCTGTGTCCATTTCCTAATTCTCCCCTTGCCCACTGTTTCACAGGTTAGGCTCGGTGTGAGTGGAGATTGGCTTGCATATGTACGGGAGGGTACCAACATCAATTTGCACAACATTTTAAACGGTGAAACCGTTCCTGTAGAACCTTTGTCCAACATTGGGATCAGCCATTCAACGGGCCATCGCATGAATTGGTACTATGGAACCACGGTGAGATTGAATAAGATAGCACGAACCTTGCACATGGCGGTCAAAGGTGGACCATGCTGTCTGTGGCTGATTTGTTGTCGTACGTGTAGGAAGACGCTGTGCTCCTTTCTAACCGCATCTTCACGGTGACAAACCAGGGGACTTATTTTGTATGGGACACATCCTACGATATACTCCCTCTCTCCCAGTTTATTTGTTCTGAATCTTTTCGTTTTATAAGTTTCAAATTCAAATTGAGAGCTCCCCATCACATGTTGAGATTACAATGTCCATTAAATCATTGCGTGCATGTATAGTAAAGAAACAAATCTTGAGTTTGGCATGAGTTCGTGCTGCAGGAGCACCACAAGCCCTGGCGCAGGAGTTACATTTCCCTCTCAGGGCCGTCGGGACTGAGCTTCAGCGCCTTACTACACCTACCTTTGAGTCAATAACATATGGACCCGGTAGGTGACTGGTCGACATGTAATGCTCCTGTAGGCAGAGGGGCAGTGGGGCCAAGAGGGGTGAGCCGCGGGTCGGGGGACGTGTGGTTTCATGGGTTCGAGCGGCGTCGTGGGAATCGCGGGTGGCTGTGGTAGAAACTTGATGCTCGCCGCATTTTAGGTGGCCCACATGTCATGCACACAAAGGCAGAGAGGCAGTGCGGCCGAGAGGGGTGAGGCGCACATCGGGGGGGCGTGGTGCCGTGGGTTGGAGAGGCGTCGTGGGAATCGCAAGATGAAACGTGATGGTCGCCGTAGTTGAACTTCCATGGACAAGCTGTCATGTCTTACGGACACATGCACTTCATACCGATCACTGGAAGGAGTAGCAGAGAAAGCTATATATGCGGATAAATAGTTCCTTATAGTCAAGCGGACCCACGCTACTACTCTGTTCCAAAGACATGCACACCATCGAAATAGTCCATCTATATCAATATACACCGAGAGGGAATAATTTTTTTTACAAGAGAGGAAATAGTTCATCCATCCATAATGCCCTCCTGCTGGTGCAGCCTTTTCTTCTTCTTCTTCTTCTTCTTCTTCTTCTTCTTCTTCTTCTTCTTCTTCTTCTTCTTCTTCTTCTTCTTCTTCTTCTTCTTCTTTCTTCTTCTTCTTGTTCTCATTCTCTGTGGGAGACGGCTTCACAACAAGCTCTTTGGACCTTGCAGCTATCTCGAAACTCACACGGGCATCGAGGGCAGCATATTTTATCCGCTCGTACGTCAAGGGATAATTCTCCCATCCAGACGACCTTAATGCCACCGTCTCATCACCCTTCTGAAGATTTGTACCAAGCACAAAATTTGCTACATCGAATAGGGATGGTGTTTGTTTATCACAAACTTCTACAGGAATTTTGATTCTGGTTTGTAGGTCAGCGATGCTATTCAAATCAAGGTTGTACGGCTCTAGCTTCTGTTTGTCCCCTTCGATGGCTGCCCCACAGAAGTATACGTCCTCCCAAGACAAGAAATCATGAAGCTCACCTGGTATGGAGGGCGAGTGTATGATGTGGTACACCAAAACTTCATCTTTGAGGCACAACTGAAGGACGGCGGCACGCTGGATCTTCCCAGGGGCACGCTCCGTGTACTCTGTGTCGAGACCGATGACCCTCGTCTCTACCTTTCTGAGGGAGTTGGATACATTGTTGATCCACTGCCGAACAACCCTTGGGTGGACAGTGGCGGTGGCAACTATGTGCATCGAGCCTTCGACGAGGACATGTTGGACGCTAAAAACCTGCATCTCGATCTCTATCGCCATTTGGAACCGCTGGAACGGAGGGCTATGGTTTGGAGAATTAGGATTAGATGGCTAGTCTAACTGAAGTAGTAGATGATTATTTAAAGAGGTTAAAACAATATGAACGTAGTGGGGTTTGGATGCAAATGAAGATGAAGGGGAGGTGAAGAAGCCGAGGAGAATCGGTTCCCGATGGAGAAGTAAATGGGAGAAGTGGCGTGCAGGCAGTTGATTAGACGGCTAGGTAGACTAAACGAAAAGGCTATGCGGGTAGACTGATGAGTCGTACCTGTTCGTGTACGTGCCCATCCTTCCTGATAGGTGGGACCTATGCAAATAGATAAAAAATGTGTCGTAGTTTTTTTTGAGAGCGTGAGTGGGAGACACAACATTCTCTGGTTAAGGAATACTGTTGGGGAACGTAGCAGAAATTTAAAATTTTCTACGCATCACCAAGATCAATCTATGGAGTAATCTAGCAACGAGGGGAAGGAGAGTGCATCTACATACCCTTGTAGATCGCTAAGCGGAAGCGTTCAAGTGAACGGGTTGATGGAGTCATACTCGTCGTGATCCAAATCACCGATGATCCCAGTGCCGAACAGACGGCACCTCCGCGTTCAACACACGTGTAGCCCGGTGACGTCCCCCACGCCTTGATCCAGCAAGGGGAGAAGGAGAGGTTGGGGAAGACTCCGTCCAGCAGCAGCACGACGGCGTGGTGGTGGTGGAGGAGCGCGGGACTCCAGCAGGGCTTCGCCAAGCACTACGAGAGACGAGGAGGGAGAGGGGTAGGGCTGCGCCAACAGGGAGATTGAATCGTATGTTGGGCTGCCCCTTTGCCTCCACTATATATAGGGGGAGAGGGAGGGCTGCGCCCCCACCTAGGGTTCCCACCCCAAGGGGTGCGGTAGCCTTAGATCCCATCTAGGGTGGCGGCCACAAGGGGGAGAGGGGGGGCGCACCTAGGGTGGGCCTTAGGGCCCATCTGCCCTAGGGTTTGCCCTCTTCCCCTCTTGGAGGCGCCTTGGGCCTTGGTGGGAGGCGCCCCAGCCCACCTAGGGGCTGGTCCCTTCCCACTATTGGCCCATGTAGGCCTCCGGGGCTGGTGGCCCCACCTGGTGGACCACTGGACCCCTCCGGTGGTCCCGGTACACTACCGTTGATGCCCGGAACACTTCCGGTGGCCAAAACCATACTTCCTATATATCAATCTTTACCTCTGGACCATTCCGGAACTCCTCATGACGTCCGGGATCTCATCCGGGACTCCGAACAACATTCGGTAACCGCGTACATACTTTCCCTATAACCCTAGCATCATCGAACCTTAAGTGTGTAGACCCTACGGGCTCGGGAGCCATGCAGACATGACCGAGACAACTCTCTGGCCAATAACCAACAGCGGGATCCGGATACCCATGTTTGCTCCCACATGTTCCACGATGATCTCAACGGATGAACCACGATGTCGAGGATTCAATCAATCCCATATACAATTCCTTTTGTCCAACGGTATTGTACTTGCCCGAGATTCGATCGTCGGTATCCCGATACCTTGTTCAATCTCATTACCGGCAAGTCTCTTTACTCGTTCCGTAACACATCATCCCATGATCAACTCCTTGGTCACATTGTGCACATTATGATGATGTCCTACCGAGTGGGCCCAGAGATACCTCTCCGTTTACACGGAGTGACAAATCTCAGTCTCGATTCATGCCAACCCAACAGACACTTTCGGAGATACCTGTAGCGTACCTTTATAGCCAGCCAGTTACATTGTGACGTTTGGCACACCCAAAGCACTCCTACGGTATCCGGGAGTTGCACAATCTCATGGTCTAAGGAAATGATACTTGACATTAGAAAAGCTTTAGCAAATGAACTAGACGATCTTGTGCTAGGCTTAGGATTGGGTCTTGTCCATCACATCATTCTCCTAATGATGTGATCCCGTTATCAACGACATCCAATGTCCATGGTTAGGAAACCGTAACCATCTATTGATCAACGAGCTAGTCAACTAGAGGCTTACTAGGGACATGGTGTTGTCTATGTATCCACACATGTATCTGAGTTTCCTATCAATACAATTCTAGCATGGATAATAAACGATTATCATGAACAAGGAAATATAATAATAACCAATTTATTATTGCCTCTAGGGCATATTTCCAACAGTCTCCCACTTGCACTAGAGTCAATAATCTAGTTCACATCGCCATGTGATTAACACTCATAGGTCACATCGCCATGTGACCAACATCCAACAGTCTACTAGACTCAATGATCTAGTTCACATCACTATGTGATAAACACTCAAACAGTTCTGGGTTCGATCATGTTATGCTTGTGAGAGAGGTTGTAGTCAACGGGTCTTGCCATATTCAGATCCCTATGTATTTCGCAAAACTTTATATCATAGATGCTGCTACCACGTTCCACTTGGAGCTATTCCAAATTATTAATCCATTGTACGTATCCGGTATCTCTACTCAGAGCTATCCGGATAGGTGTTAAGCTTGCATCGACGTAACTCTTTATGTCGAACTCTTTATCACCTCCATAACCGAGAAACATTTCCTTATTCCTCTAAGGATAATTTTGACTGCTATCTAGTGATCCAGTCCTAGATCACCTTTGTACCTTCTTGCCAGACATGTGGCAAGGCACACATCAGGTGCGGTACTCAGCATGGAATACCGTATAGAGCCTATGACAAGAGCATAGGGGACGACCTTCATCCTTCCTCTTTCTTCTGTCGTGGTCAACCTTTGAGTCTTACTCAACTTCACACCATACAACTCAGGTAAGAACCCCTTCTTTGACTGATCTATTTTGAACTCCTTCAAAAACATGTCAAGGTGTGCGTTCTTTGAAAGTATCATCAGGCGTCTTGATCTATCTCTATAGATCTTGATGCCCAATTTGTAAGCAGCTTTATCCAGGTCTTCCTTTGAAAAACACTCTTCAAACAACCGTTTATGCTTTCGAGAAATTCTACATTATTTCGGATCTTACAATATGTCATCCACATATACTTATCAGAAATGTTGTAGTGCTCCCACTCACTTTCTTGTAAATACAAGTTTCTTGCAAACATTGTATAAACCTAAAAGCTTTGATCACTCCATCAAAACATATATTCCGATTCCGAGATGCTTGCTCTAGTCCATAGAAGGATTGCTGGAGCCAGCATACCTTTTAGCATCCTTAGGATCGACAAAACTTTGATTGTATCACACACAACTCTTTCTTACGAAAACTGGTAAGAAAACTTGTTCTTAACGTCCATCTGTCAGATTTCATAATCAAAAAATACAGCTAATGCTAACATGATTCCGACAGACTTAAGAATCGCTACGGGTGAGAAATTCTCATCGTAGTCAACTCCTTGAACTTGTGAAAAGACTCTTTCCCACAAGTCGAGCTTCATAGACGGTAACATTACCGCCCACATCCATCTTCTTCTTAAAGACCCATTTACCTCAATGGCTTGCCAATCATCAAGCAAGTCCACCAAAGTCCATACTTTGTTCTGATATATGGATCCTATCTCGGATTTCATGGCTTCTAACCATTTGTCGGAATATGGGCCCACCATCGCTTCTCCATAGATCGTAGGTTCATTGTTGTCTAACAACATGATATCCAAGATAGGATTACCGTACCACTCAGGAGTAGTACAAATCCTTGTCGACCTACGGGGTTCGATAGCAACTTCATCCGAAGCTTCATGATCACTATTAACTTCCTATTCAACAGATGTAGGCTCCACAGAAAATATCTTTCTGTGTTGCATCACTCTCTAGTTGAAATAAAGGTTCGACAACCTCATCAAGTTCTATCTTCCTCCCACTCAATTCTTTCGAGAGAAACTCTTTCTCGAGAAAGGACCCGTTCTTAGCGACAAACAATTTGCCCTCGGATCTGAGATAGAAGGTATACCCAACTGTCACCTTTGGGTATCCTATGAAGATGTGTTTGTCCGCTTTGGGTTCGAGCTTCTCCGGCTGAAGCCTTAAGCATCGCAGCCCCAAACATTAAGAAACGACAACTTTGGTTTCTTGCCAAACCAATGTTCATACGACATCGTCTCAACGGACTTATATGGTGTCCTATCTAAAGTGAATGCAGCTGTCTCTAATGCATAACCTAAAAATAATAGCGGTAGATTGGTAAGAGACATCATAGATCGCACCATATCTCATAAGGTTCGATTACGACGTCCGGACACACCATTACCTTGTGGTGTTCCAGGTGGCTTCAACTGCGAAACAATTCCACAATGTCTTAAGTGATTGCCAAACTCAGAAAATCCCCTTTTGATCAGATCATAGGAACATGATCTTCTTTGTTATGATGATTCTTAACTTCACTCTGAAATCGCTTGAACTTTTCAAACATTTCAGACTTGTGCTTCATTAGGTAGATATACCTATATCTACCCAAATCGTCAGTGAAGATGAGAAAATAGCGATATCCACCGCACGCTTCAATTCTCATTGGATCACACGCATCAGCATGCATGATTTCCAACAAGTCACTTGCCCATTTCATTGTACCTGATAACGGGGTCTTAGTCATCCTTCCCATGAGGCATGGCTCGCATGTGTCAAGTGATTCAAAATCAAGTGACTCCAAACATCCATCGACATGGAGTTTCTTCATGCATCTTACGCCAATATGACCTAAGCGGCAGTGCCACAAGAAAGTGGTACTATCATTATTAACTCTACATCTTTTGGCGTGAACATGTGTATTACCACGACCGAGATTCAATGAACCATTCACATAGGGTGCATGACCATGAAAGGTATTATTCATGTAATCAGAATAACCATTATTCCCTAACTTAAATGAATAACTGTATTGCAATGAACATGATCTAATCATATTCATGCTCAACGTAGACACCTGATAACATTTATCTAGGTTCAATACTAATCCCGAAGGCAGATGGAGTGTAAGATGGTGATCTCATGAACTTTGGAAACACTTCCAACACACATCATCACCTCGCCCTTAGCCAGTCTCCGTTTAGTCCGTAGCTTTTGCTTCAAGTCACCATTAATAGTAACTCAACCGGTATCCAATACCCAGGTGCTACTAGGAGTACTAGTGAGGTACACATTAATAACACGTATATACTTTGTTGAAGTTGCCAGCCTTCTTATCTACCATGCATTTGGGGTAATTCCGCTACCAGTGACCATTCCCCTTACAATAGAAGCACTCAGTCTCGGGTTTGGGTTCAACCTTGGGTTCCTTCACTGGAGCGGCAACTGGTTTGCCATCCATGAAGTTTCCCTTCTAGCCCTTGCCCTTCTTGAAACCAGTGGTCTTGTTAAACCATCAACACTTGATTCTCCTTCTTGATTTCTACCTTTTGCGGTCTTAAGCACCGCGAACAGCTTCGGGATCAACTCCATCCCTTGCATGTCATAGTTCATCACGAAGATCTAGTAGCTTAGTGATAGTGGCTAGAGAACTCTATCAATCACTATCTTATCTGGAATTTTAACTCCTACTGCTTTAAGTGATTGTAGCACCCAGACATTCTGAGCACATGCTCACTAGCTGAGCTATTCTCCTCCATCTTGTTGGCAAAAGAACTTGTCAGAGGTCTCACACCTCTCAACACGGGCATGAGCCTGAAATCCCAATTTCAGCTCTTGGAACATCTCATATGTTCTATGGCGTTCAAAACGTCATTGGAATCCCGATTCTAAGCCGTAAAGTATGGTGCGCTAAACTATCAAGTAGTCATCAGGATGTGTCTGTCAGGTGTGTTCACAACATCCACAGATGACGTTGTAGGGGTTTTCACATCAAGCGGTGCATCAAAGACGTAAGCCTTTTGTGTAGCAGTGAGGACACTCCTCGGACTATGGACCTAGTCCGCATCATTGCTTACAATATCTTTCAACTTAATCTTTCTCTAGGAACGTATTGAAACAGGGAGCTACAACGTGAGCTATTTATCTACAACATATTTGCAAAGACAATTTAGACTATGTTCATGATAATTGAGTTCATCTAATCAAATTATTTAATGAACTCCCACTTAGATAGACATCCCTCTAGTCATCTAAGTGAAACATGATCCGAATCGACTAGGCCGTGTCCGATCATCACGTGAGACAGACTAGTCATCAACGGTGAACATCTCATGTTGATCGTATCTTCTATACGACTCATGTTCGACCTTTCGGTCTTCCGTGTTCCGAGGCCATGTCTGTACATGCTAGGCTCGTCAAGTCAACCTAAGTGTTTCGCATGTGTCCCGAGGCCATGTCTGTACATGCTAGGCTCGTCAACACACGTTGTATTCGAACGTTAGAATCTATCACACCCGATCATCACGTGGTGCTTCGAAACAACGAACCTTCGCAACGGTGCACAGTTAGGGGGAACACTTTTCTTCAAATTTTAGTGAGGGATCATCTTATTTAAGCTACCGCCGTTCTAAGAAAATAAGATGTAAAAGATGATAAACATCACATGCAATCAAATAGTGACATGATATGGCCAATATCATTTTGCTCCTTTTGATCTCCATCTTCGGGGCTTCATGATCATCGTTGTCACCGGCATGACACCATGATCTCCATCATCATGATCTCCATCATCGTGTCTTCTTGAAGTTGTCTCGTCATCTATTACTTCTACTACTATGGCTAACGCTTTAGCAATAAAGTAAAGTAATTACATGACGTTTAAGTTGACACGCAGGTCATAAATAAATTAAGACAACTCCTATGGCTCCTGCCGGTTGTCATACTCATCGACACGCAAGTCGTGATTCCTATTACAAGAACATGATCAATCTCATACATCACATATATCATTCATAGCATCCTTTTGGCCATATCACATCACATGACATATGCTGCAAAAACAAGTTAGACGTCCTCTAATTGTTGTTGCAAATTTTTACATGGCTGTTATAGGTTTCTTAGCAAGAACGTTTCTTACCTACACCAAAACCACAACGTGATATGCCAATTTCTATTTACCCTTCATAAGGACCCTTTTCATCGAATCCAATCCGACTAAAGTGGGAGAGATAGACACCCGCTAGCCACCTTATGCAACTAGTGCATGTCAGTCGGTGGAACCTGTCTCACGTAAGTGTACGTGTAAGGTCGGTCCGGGCCGCTTCATCCCACGATGCCGCCGAATCAAGATAAGACTAGTAACAGCAAGTAAATTGACAAAATCGACGCCCACAACTACTTTGTGTTCTACTCGTGCATAGAAACTACGCATAGACCTGGCTCATGATGCCACTGTTGGGGATCATAGCAGAAATTTAAAATTTTCTACGCATCACCAAGATCAATCTATGGAGTAATCTAGCAACGAGGGGAAGGAGAGTGCATCTACATACCCTTGTAGATGGCTAAGCGGAAGCGTTCAAGTGAACGGGTTGATGGAGTCGTACTCGTCGTGATCCAAATCACCGATGATCCTAGTGCCGAACGGACGGCACCTCCGCGTTCAACACACGTGCAGCCCGGTGACGTCTCCCATGCCTTGATCCAGCAAGGGGAGAAGGAGAGGTTGGGGAAGACTCCGTCCAGCAGCAGCATGATGGCGTGGTGGTGGTGGAGGAGCGCGGGACTCCAGCAGGGCTTCGCCAAGCACTACGAGAGACGAGGAGGGAGAGGGGTAGGGCTGCGCCAACAGGGATGTTGAATCGTATGTTGGGCTGCCCCTTTGCCTCCACTATATATAGGGGGAGAGGGAGGGCTGCGCCCCACCTAGGGTTCCCACCCCAAGGGGTGCGACAGCCCTAGATCCCATCTAGGGTGGCGGCCACAAGGGGGAGAGGCGGAGGCGCACCTAGGGTGGGCCTTAGGGCCCATCTGCCCTAGGGTTTGCCCTCTTCCCCTCTTGGAGGCGCCTTGGGCCTTGGTGGGAGGCGCCCCAGCCCACCTAGGGGCTGGTCCCTTCCCACTATTGGCCCATGTAGGCCTCCGGGGCTGGTGGCCCCACCTGGTGGACCCCCGGACCCCTCCGGTGGTCCCGGTACACTACCGGTGATGCTCGGAACACTTCCGGTGGCCAAAACCATACTTCCTATATATCAATCTTTACCTCCGGACCGTTCCGGGACTCCTCGTGACGTCCGGGATCTCATCCGGGACTCCGAACAACATTCGGTAACCGCGTACATACTTTCCCTACAACCCTAGCATCATCGAACCTTAAGTGTGTAGACCCTACGGGCTCGGGAGCCATGCAGACATGACCGAGACAACTCTCCGGCCAATAACCAACAGCGGGATCTAGATACCCATGTTGGCTCCCACATGTTCCATGATGATCTCATCGGATGAACCACGATGTCGAGGATTCAATCAATCCCGTATACAATTCCCTTTGTCCAGCGGTATTGTACTTGCCCGAGATTCGATCGTCGGTATCCCGATACCTTGTTCAATCTCGTTACCGGCAAGTCTCTTTACTCGTTCCGTAACACATCATCCCATGATCAACTCCTTGGTCACATTGTGCACATTATGATGATGTCCTACCGAGTGGGCCCAGAGATACCTCTCCGTTTACACGGAGTGACAAATCCCAGTCTCGATTCATGCCAACCCAACAGACACTTTCGGAGATACCTGTAGTGTACCTTTATAGCCACCCAGTTATGTTGTGATGTTTGGCACACCCAAAGCACTCCTACGGTATCCGGGAGTTGCGCAATCTCATGGTCTAAGGAAATGATACTTGACATTAGAAAAGCTTTAGCAAACGAACTACACGATCTTGTGCTAGGCTTAGGATTGGGTCTTGTCCATCACATCATTCTCCTAATGATGTGATCCCGTTATCAACAACATCCAATGTCCATGGTCAGGAAACCGTAACCATCTATTGATCAACGAGCTAGTCAACTAGAGGCTTACTAGGGACATGGTGCTGTCTATGTATCCACACATGTATCTGAGTTTCCTATCAATACAATTCTAGCATGGATAATAAACGATTACCATGAACAAGGAAATATAGTAATAACCAATTTATTATTGCCTCTAGGGCATATTTCCAACAAATACTCCCTCCGTTTAGGTGAGTATAAGTCACCTTATGAAAATCAGGTTTTCCCAAAACCTTTAGGCGTGGAGCATTAACTTCCTGCTCGATCCCCTCCCAGCCTCGTTAGCCAGCGTTCTCTTCCTCTGCTGCCGCATTCTACCTTTCCGTTTTTCCTCTTCTCAAGTGTGGAATGATCTGCATGCCGTCCTTGATGCACCAGAACGACCACTGCATGCATCGCGGCAGAGCGTTGATTGGGCATGCACGAGAATTTGGTTCTGCTCGCAATATGGATGATACATGAATGATGAAGTGAACAGGCATGCTAGCATGGGAGACCTATTTACGCTATACAATACAGGAGTACTCATGTACCTACTACTACTACTACTACTACTACTACTACTACTACTACTACTACTACTACTACTACTACTACTACTACTACTACCACCATAGTAGTAGTACAACTGTGGTACACTTGATGGTCAAAATACTATTCATCCGGTCCTCACAGTGAAGTGACAACACCCTGCACCTGACACTAGTCCAGGCGGCGTGTTCGGGTTACCAAAGTCAGCTTCACCCTATGCATAGTGCAGTCTGTCACCGCCTCTATACAGCACATTGGCGCCTCGCCTCGTCTCCCTCTCCGCTCCCATAGCACCACTCCATCTCCATCTCCGTCTCCATCTCACTGTGCCCCCGTGTATCGTCGCCTCACTCACCTCCCCCAGTACCACTACTCCCTCGCTAGCCGCTCCAGCACCAACATCCTTCTCCCCCGTAAATCAAGCCCCTTCCAAACTCCACCATGGCCGAACGCGAACCACGCAGCATCCATATGAGCCGTGATTGGAGCAATCTCCCCAGTGACATCCTCGACCTCTATTGTTCGTGTATGGATATGTTGAGCGCCCTACGGCTGGCTGCATGCTCGAGGGACATGCACATGGCCATCATCGAAGCGAGGCCTAAGCTTTTCAAGACACCCTGCTTGCTGCTATCTGGTCTTGCGAGATTGGCTCACCATGATACGGAGGCGTGCATGATGCCCCTCGACTTCAATTCGATCTCCATTAGCTGAAACTTCTTTGCAGGTATGTAGTGGGTCGCTGTACATCATTTCCCTCGACATCGATCCGATCACCATCGCCCGAAACTTCTTGGCAGGTATGTACTGGGTCGGCATGAACTCCCACTTGATGGCTGCCTTCAGAGAAGACGGTAAAAGGTTGGTGCTCGTGAACTTCCAGACCTCCCATGAGATTATCCTTCCTCCGTTGGATTATATAGAGTATTACCATCGTGGTCCAAGTCATCTAGACTACTACGTCAGTTGGACGGACCTTGTTTTGCAGAAGATTGTAATCCTCCAAGTGCCCACATGACATGCGAATTACGCAGACTTCAAGCTAATTGCCTTGTTCGACCGCGGACTCGCCTATCTTTACGGCGGTGCCTTATTTAGCTGGAGACAACTCGGCTCGCAGTGGATCATCGTCAAAGCTGATACACACTTCTTTGATGCTACTGAACACAATGGCATCATCTACGCGATCGACAAAGCAGATGGCACCACGTATTGCTGGGACGGCATGTGTAAGTTGTTTCCTCTCATGTTAATGATGACGCAATGACACTATTTGAACTTTTTGTGATGGTTGGCATATCTCTGTTTGAGCAGAATTTGAGTAGAACTATGTCAATGTATTAGAGACGCCATAAATCAGCTATATTTGGAATGAGTTAATTCATTCAATTGTGACCATGTCATTACAGCCAATCTGTACCATGAATAATCAAACGGTTAGGAATATATGGATATTATCCTTATTTTACAGTAATCTATATACTACTACTAAATATGAGTGTGTATCAATGGCCATGTTAGTTTCCTCATTTTCATGATGTAGAAACATGCACCACACTGTTGGTTTCATCTAACCATACATTAGGGAAGTAAATGTGCATATGGAGAACTCTATATTTGGAAGTAGTGAAATCCTGCAATGCTTACCATGTGTACATACCTATATTCGCCCTTCAGCAATCAATGGCTAGAATAATATCCTCACAAAAAATTTGCCCACAGAACACGAGTATATAACAATGCATGGTCTGTTAGTTACCTTGAAGAATTTGTTTGTGAGGACAGAACATGATTACATAACATGCATGACATGGTAGTTTCCTGTGAAGAATCGATTGCGGGATAACATGAGTATAACCATGCATGGCACTTCTATATTTTCGAACCCAGTATACATTTCCCTGTATTTTCCTCCTAGTTCCAACATGGACATATCAATGCTGTTTATTGCATTATCCTACTCATACTCTAAACAATGCTGATCTTACATTAACAATGCCTGTCCTTTTTGATATGATGCAGTGGCCCTACAGTTACCGCCCTTTATAATCACACCACCTTTTCCAAAAACAGGGAAGCAAAACTGGTTCCTCGCTCAATCAGACGACGGCAAAAGACTGATGATCATTCGGACACATGAGCCGGAAAATTTATATTGCAAAAACCCCACTATATACAAGCACCGTGTAATACGTGAGTATCCGAACAGTGGCTGTTACGTCTATGAGCAGGATACCAGCTTGTTGGGGCCTTTAGGATTTTTTAGTTGGAGGCGGGTAAACAGCCTTGGTTCACACTCTCTGTTTCTCAGACTCAATTATCTGATTAACCAGGAGATCACCGTTGGCAAGGACCTTGATGGCAGAGAGGCTCTGTTTTCTATGGAAAATTGTGTCTACACGGTGATCCCTATGAGTTCGGGAGCAAACTCCCCTGATTGTCAACGATACAGCCTGCAGCCAAAAGAAGGTGAGAATGACAAAGGCATCTGGATTAACTTTGATCCTTGGATGTCTCAACTACGACAGGAAGTGATGTGGTTCGAGCCTTTAGGTTGATAGATAATTGGGCTGTTGCATCGAAAGGGTGGAGTACTGGTGTCTCCGGATCACTGGACGCTGAAGCAGGGCTGCAAATTATGATGGTGTTGGATCATCTCTTCAAATGACTTTGTTGTCTTTGCTGCTGGTTCTGGATGGGTAGTTCTTTCTTTTGTTATGCATATTCCTTGTCATTTGGTCATCCTCGTCTATGTCACTCTTACTATGTAATAGTTGCTTCTGTTTAGAATGTCATTCTTGTCTGGATCACGAGAGTCTGAGCGCTGCAGATGGTGCGTTTTGGTGGTGTAGCAAGACTTCTTATGAACTATCATGTCTTGTTGTTTATGTCAGTAGTAGTCACTAGTCAGTGTTTGAATGTTGTACATATCGTTGTTTCGAATTGTTTATTGTCTCAAACTACTGGTGGGCTAAATGAGGGCATCACCATTCTCCAGTGTTCAGAGTATATCTCCTTTTTTCAAGTTATATAGTTTGAGCTTAGTGTCTTTTCGATGATGTACACTTGTTTGGGCCAGTGAGGTGTCGTTGAATATGGGCCGAGTAGTAACGCAATGCCAAATAGGTCAATTATGACTCTCAGGCCGGGCTCTCAAAAGATCCTGAAAAAAAACTTCGGGCTCTCCAAAAAAGAATGAATAAGGCCTCTTAGGCCGACATGTGGGCGCCACCGGTGTTTTCGTGCGCTTGCACGCCGAGAGCATATTGGCGCGTGCTCGAAATTCATGCTACTCATTTTTATATACAAGGCCACAAACCCATATTACAGGTACCAAGGTAGAAACTAATGGCCACTTAAGCCAATGTTGCAAACTAGTCTTTTCTCCTCGCTTGACGTGTTAATTAATGTGTATTTTTTTCTCCAACACACAACAAGACAACTCTCTCACTCCTCGTTGGTTGATTAATGTGATGCATTAAAACTAACCTTCTCACCCTCACATGCATGCATTGGGTATTAATGTCCTCGGTTGCTAGTACAAGGCAAACCTCATAAATTTTATCTCGATTGGTGTTAGTGGCCTTGTATAGTTGCAAATTGTAATTTTGATAGTGGCCTTGTATACAAAAATGGAGGGAGTACCTTTTCATCCGCAGTCTCCCGCCCCTCCCCCACCTCTGGAATCTCGATTCCTACTCCAGTTCCCCCAAATCCCCCTCCTGTACTCCATGTACTCAAGCGCACTATCATGTCGCCGGTCAACACGGATCTCCGAGCCGGAGATCCTGAGGTCCGTCCTGCCTTCGGTCGATGCGTGCTGTCGCTCAACAGTGGCATGGCGGCGCTTGACGACCAGTTTGTCGGCAAAGTGCTGATGGTAACCATCAACGGCGACCGGCCTCCCGTCTCGCCAGATGACCTTGTCAAAGCTCTTGGCATTGCGCACAGCATCCAAATAAGTGACTTGCTCGTCGAAGTCTGTCCGCCACCGGCTGATTTCTTCGTCAGGTTCCGGACAACTTTCGACTGCAGTCGTGTGTTCGAATCTTCCCGGCGTTTGTTCTGCGATGGCGCGCTGGTGAGCTTTGATCGGTGGCACCTAGGATGGGCCTTGGTGCCCTCTGAGCTTGAGTTTTTAACAAAGATTACCTTCCACGGCATGCCCCGACGTGCTTGGAACAGCGAGTCCATGAATGAGCTTATCAATGACCTTGGAGGTGAGCTCGTAAGTATGTTTGTTCCTCCAGACAGCTGGGCTCTGACAGTTATGGCATGGATGAAGAAGCCGTCCACCATACCGAAGGTGATTGGTGTTGAGATACCGGTGCAGGAACCGGGGTTGTACAATTCGTCGCCAGCAAGGCCGCCGCGGACCACGTTAGGGATGTACCTGTATCGAGTGCTCGTGCATGTCGAAGAAGCGGTCAATCCATCAATCGAAGTCCTGCCGCCGCCGCTGGTGCCAGGGTCCGTCGACGACGTCCATTACATGAGTCAACGATAGACTTTCCCCGTGTTGCTCGGAACGATGGATGGCATAGGGCCTACTCCATCGCGCGGCGGAGGCCACTGCTTCTGTGGGAGAAGAGGCAGGGCTGGCTTCCTGGATGTGCTCTAATTTGAGGTAACAACTGAATCTTGTCAGATACTAGTTAAATCCGAGCTATGGGTGTGAAGCACTGATATGCCAGTACATTTGATTGTGACCTGTTCTAATTTTGTACCTAAACTTTTTTAGAAAGGGTTGTACGTCAACTTAATGTGCTAGGAGAACTTATTGTGTTGTTTGTCTGTTTTCTTTGCACAACATTCAAGATATTTCCCCGTCATTGATAAAGACGATAAACCGTTATGTACGACTTCGTTGGTTTCAACATGGCCCTTCCTGTAGCGATCCACTGCTTCCATCCTGATTGTGCCGCATGCGTGAAATTTTTGTATGCAAGTTCAGTGTGCTATGATGTTCTCTATGATTGTGTCAACTATATAAGTTTTTACTGAGCATCAGCAATGCATATGGCTGAAAGATGTATTTATGAGCATCGGCCGATGGGTCTCTCTCTCTCTATCTCTCTCTCTCCCACACACACACGCGCGCGCGCACACGCACAAGTGGGACCCGTTGAATTATCTATTTGCTTGTGACAGCTTTTAATTAGGTTCCGCTATAATCTAACTTTTTACTTAAGTTATTAATTAAGCTCAGCGACTTCAAAAAGTTGTACAAAAGCCTTGTTTGGGTCTTTCCGGCGTCGCTGAATGTGGGCTGAGTAACCATGTTAGGTTGTACTGTACTATACGGGCATTTTTTCGCTATTTTTTAAAATAATACATTTTTTAATTAATTTTCATAAATATTACGTTGGGTAAATTTTTTAAAAAAAATAATACACCGTCGGCCCGCTGCAGGCCGACTGGCCCTAGTCGGCCCACAGCAGGCTGATTGGATTCCAGTCGGCCTACAGCTGGCCGACTGGCCCCTGTCGGCCCACTGTGGGCTGATTGGGGGAGCTAATTAGCTCGCTGTGGGCTAATTGTTTTTGCAAAAGTGTTAATCATGTACTTAAAAAATATGTGTATTGTGACCTCCTCCGCTCGCTGTGGGCCCACTGTTGACTAAAAATATGTTTTAAAAAGTGTTAATCATGTATTTAAAAATTGTTAAATGTGTGTATAAAAATGTTCCTTATCTATAAAAAAAATTTTAAATGTGTGTATAAAAAATAGCTTTTTTTCAACATCAGCAATGCAACTGGGCCGACAGTTGTACAAAATATCCGGGTGAACTTGTTATTCTCCGCCCCGCTGGGCTGCAAACTTTTCTAGGAGGTATGCATTAGGCTTAACAAGAAAATGGACTTTAAGAAATAATAAATGGGATGTAATTATAATAACTGGATAGTTATTATGCACCAAACACGTAATTAGTTTGAAAAATATATTATTTTTGGAATTTGAAAATTTTAATTTCATTACTTGTTGCACGCGCAATATTTCGTTGGATTTTAACATAATACAACTTTATTTTGAAATTATATTTAAATTGACTAGAAATTTCGGATAAAAATATTTCAGATCCCATCAAAATGTGGGATTTTTTTGTAATTCTATTTTGAGCGGTTGTTTGAAATTGTTAATCGTTGTCCTAGCTAGAAGTTGGGCTGTACTTTTACCAAACTGTAAATGAGCTGTAGTAAATTCCATTAGAATTAAAAAATGGGTTGTACATTCTTACAAATCGCAAATGGGCTATATGTTCTCTGCCAAATCCGAGCTGTGGACCTACTAAGTTGACGCGTACCAAGGGCTTTGTCAACTTAGTTAATATAAACGATTCTAGCTGCAGTGATCATAACATCCAACGGCCGTAGTGCTTCTTCAACCTCTAGTCTTCTTGCTCCAGCCGCCCAAAGCAGCGCCGGTCGTGTCGCGTGCTCCTGCCTCCCGTGGCCGGTTGTGATGCCGCGGAGGCCTCACCGCCCCGTACTACTACCACTGCTGGCCGGGTCATCCCTCTACTCACCCACACCCATGTTATTCTGCGGTGACGGCAGCCTCACACCGCAGCCGAACCAGTGAATCATCGTACTCCTCTCCGCGCGGGCTTCCACTGCCGCGTCTTCCCCGGCTCTGCGTCGTCCCCTTCCTAGGCCTCGCTGTCGTCCAGACCACCGCCCTGGTGCTCTCGGCGCGGCGTGGTCAACGTGGTCAACGACCGACTTCCATCGGAAGAGTACTGTACGTGGAGAGGCTGACAGCTGGGTCCACGGCAGCCGCAAGGAAGTGCCTCCTTATTACGCGCAAAATAATTATTCCTCCACCTGACAGCAGGGACCCACCGGACGGGCCACCGTATTTCGCGAAAAAAATGATTCGCCCCCTGACTGCTGGGACCCACGAGCTACATCTTCGCACGCAAGGAAGTGCGTCCGAAAAAAAACGATTCGCCCCCCTGACTGTTGGGACCCACCAGCTACACCTTCGCACGCAAGGAAGTGCGTCCGGGCAAAAATAATGATTCGCCCCCTGACTACTGGGACCCACCAGCTACATCTTCACAGGCAAGAAAGTGCTTGACAGTCGGGACCCACCTGGTCGAAGCGTACGTAGTGTTGTCATTCTGGTCGCGAATGTGTACGTACATACTGGTCGATGTAGAGATGCGCACGTGTCGTAGTAGAGGCGCGCACGTGTCGTAGTAGAGGCGCGCGCGTAGCATGTACACGTACGTACAACGGCTAGGGTGCAAGAAAGGAAATACGGCCACGTACGTATACATACGGGCGGGGTCTCGAACGCCTACTCGCACATACGTACGGCCAGGGCTCGTGTACATGGCTGGGTCAGAACGGAGAAATAGTGTCGTTGTCGTATTCATGGGGAGGCAACAGAATGTGTCGTGTTCATGGCGAGGCAATGGAATGCGTCGTGTTCATCGGGAGGGCTTGGACGGAACAGGCGATGGAAACGAGGCATGGCGTACCGCAGAACGGAGGAAACGGCCCTGTGTTCGACCGGCCACGTTTAAAACGGGATCCTGTTCATCGAGAGGGGTCGGGCGTACTGCAAAACGGAGGAAACGGATCTCCTACGGTCGAAACGGGGGTCCTGTTGATTGGGAGGGGTGTGGCATACCGCAAAACGGACGAAACGGACTTGTGTTGGAGCGCTACGGTCGAAACGGGGGTCCTGTTCATTGAGAGGGGTGTGGCGTACCGCAAAACGGGACTCCACGAGATACTGTTCATCTCCACCGTTGACCTCCTCCAGCCTCCACGGGGTCCTGTTCATCCAGCCTCCACGGGCTCCTGTTCATCCAGCCTCCACCGCGCGCTACTCCACTAGCTACTGTTCAACCACCCCTCCACCGTCTACTGTTCATCCAGCCCTCCACACCACGGGGTCTTGTTCAACCACCCCTCCACGGGCACCCCTCCACCGTCTACTGTTCATCTAGCCCTCCA
>NC_041388.1:403963006-403970798 GCF_002162155.2 Triticum dicoccoides | reverse complement strand
TCCCATCGATCGGCTTTAGTTAGCAGCAGTAGCGAAGGAATCGCTCGATCGGGTTCAGTTAACAGCCATCGATTGATCGCTCGGGTTCAGTAACGCGTAGCCTGCAGTGCAATCGCTCGGGTTTAGTTAGAGCCCAACGCCTCGCTCGGGTTCAGTTAGGGCCAATGCCTTGCACACACGTGCGTACGTGTACGAGAGAAACGCGCATCGCTCGGCCCCCGACCTCCCACCGTAACCGGGAACTCCCCGAAATTTTCCTCACCCTCGCTTCTACCACGGTTTTTTCCGTCATGGACGGCCCAAAGAATGTCATGTAGCTGCGTCTCCGGCCCGCCCAGGACGAAAAGCCCATTTTCTGTCATGATTTTTTGTCATAGAAGTAGGAGCCCACCACATCTATGATGATACTGGGTTTTGTCACAATTATCGTCATAGAAGTGTCATATGTATTACAGAAAAAAAATTTGTTCGGCCCAAAATGTCACGGATGTGTCTTTTTTTGTAGTGAGAGGTCGCACTCTTTTGTTTCTGCTTATGTTATGCATTGCTTAATATTACCTGCTACTTTATCATCCCATTCACCTCTTAGACTCCAATTCAGGTCCAAATTAATGTTCAAACTTGAGTTCTAAATTAGTTGTGGGGCACATATCGAGGTAGCAATGAATAGTATATCTGTCTAATATCTGGTTCACCTAGGGTATGCCTATGTTGTTCATCTTGGGAGGGAAACAAATAGTAAAGCAATCATCATATGTCTTTTTATTAAATTAAAGCAATCATCAGTCTGCCATCATTATTTTTGGATCCATCCACTGGTTGTTGATCACTCTAGATTTCGGCATGCTCTCCTTACATAATCTCACCATATTATTTTCGTATACATGTCAGATATTGTACACAGTCATGCTGAACATGTAGAGAAAAAGGTAAGAGTTTTGTGCGGCAATACAATGTCATGCAGACATCGCTCCATGCTGGGTTTAATGGAAACCCCCCCTCCAGATTGTAATCCAGAGGAAGATATCTATTCTGAGGCGGATTCAGACATAGCTGACCACTCCTATTTACCCCCCAAGGTGTTTGATCTAACTTGGCATTATGATGTTAGTCATATCATGCATATGTTGCCTTGCAGTGCCTACATTCGACGTTATATATGTCATCTGCTTAGTTTAGGCATGTTCTGTAATGCCACCTGTTTAGTTTCTATATCATATATGGAATTATGCAGTCTCATGTCTTTTAGCCAACCATAATATATGTGAATGTGCAATGTCATCCCGTTTAACCAAGCATCATATTTTTGAATGATATCTTGTCCATCCTTTTCTTCATTACATTTCCATTTGTCGACAACGTTTGTACATTAAACTACTATTCCTATGAATCATCCATTTGAGTGGGTGATGGAAAAATCTGGAGTGAAAACAAGGCCTTCAGAGCAGATAGTGCTACATGTCGAAGCAGATCTCTTGTTGGGTACCGATAGCTCCTCAGAATGGATTCAGAGACAGATGACTAGTCCTATTCCCCCCAAGGTGTATGCTCTAATTTGGCATGGTTATACTGCTCATATCATGCATATGGTGTCTTGTATTGCATAGTTTAGACATCATATACACAATATTCAACACCATGTTCTTAGTTCAAACATCATATATGTGAATGCCCTCTCTTAGCATATAAATCACATATGTGAATTAAATCATGTGATCCTGATTACTTAGATACCATGTATGTGAATTATGTCATGTGATCTTGTTTAGTTATTCATCATATCTTTGAATTATGTTATGCTATGTCATCCAGTTTAGATAGACATCATATATGTGAAATTATGTCATGATATCCATTTTAGTTAAACAATATACATGTCAACTATTTGATGCCCTCTTTTTTCCACACTATCTATTGCATCTGTCTCTCATATAATGCTTCCTGTTTATCAGCCATTTGAATTGGAGCGGGTGATGGCAATATCTAGCGGAGTAAAAACACGGTCTTCAAATAAAACAGTGCTGCCTCTTGGTGGATATAGCACCTCGGCTGTACATGCACGAGAACCAGCCCTACCACACATAACTCAGACTCTCGCAGATTGTACCCCTAAAGCAATGGACAGAGAACCAGCTTCACCCAATCTAACCCCAACCCCAGCAGATAGTAACCCAGTTCCTGTTGACACAGCACCATCTCCATCACAAAGCTTCCAAACAAGAGCAGTTAGTAAGGCAGCTCCAGTGCCCGAAGTGCCAGTACTACCACGGCGAAACCCAACTCCACCAGTTAGTACACACATTCCTGTGGAGGAAGCACAACCAGCCAGTCGTAGTTTAGCATCTAGCGTATTTGATGTTGTTAAAACCTATGTGCGTATCTTCCCATCATGGAAATATTATACTGAAGATGAAGGAAAATAGCTCTGTTGATTTCAATTTCAATTGTGTATACAGTTGACTTCTCATATCCTGCACATTACTAGCATCACAACAGAGCCAATAGTGTTGTTGTACATGTAGACCCGTGGTACCCATCTGAAATCTTGTTGTGCCGTGTAATTTCCCACGCTTTGTATTCTTTTAGTGCCGCTTTTCTTGAACTGATATGATTTGAACCATGTCTCTATTTCATTTGGCAAGATAATGCAGTGACCACAGGACATAGATATATGTTTGTTTGATGCTTTTATTATGTACTACTTGGCAATAGAAGACTTGGTAGTTTAATCATGTCCACCTTACTAATGAATTGGTTCACCGAAATGAGTTTCATATACTAGTACATGCTAAACCTGTTATGTGTCTGCTTGTTTCTTCTTTTAGAATGCTGACAGAATATTTGGGAAGAGTGCCTTATTAAGCAATGGTAAAGGAAGCAATGCAGATAAGGTTCAGGATAGTGAGACATCCTTCTTGGTCTCCAACAAAGCTGATAAAATAGCTAAGGAAAACTATCTTGAAGATAGTGAGACAACCCCAAAGTCATGTCTTGCTTTAGTGTTCGAGTTACTGGCCACTACCGCTTGCACAAGCTATTCAAACTCACTGCCTGAATCAGTTTGGTTTCTTGAATCTCAACTACAAGCTAAAAGACATTGATCAGCTATGCTACGACAAGAAGCGGAAGGACTGCGGAAGTCCCTGGAGCATACAGATGCATACTTTCTGGTGCAACAACAATCATTGGAGGATTTTAGCGCCAAACAGAACAAAGCTAATAAGATTGCTAAGCTTATTGCCAGCATGGTGGATACCCAGGATAACGTTTCTAGAGCTCTTCTGAAGTTGTTTCAGTTATGGACTTGTTTTGCTGTCGCGTTTATTTGCACTGGTGGCCAATTTAGATGGCCAGTGTATGTAATATGCTACTTTGTTCCCTATATTTGCACTGGTGGCGAAGTTTGATGCCCAGTGGATGTAATATGTGTAATAGCCGTAATAGCCTAGCGTTAGTTGCTTGCTTATTTATTTCCTTATTGTCTTGTTTAGTTGTTTGCTTATAGTAACTGTAGTTCTTTTTCCACGTTTTTCTAGTGGCCACAATAACCATGGCAACACACGGACTGTTGTGACCATGGTCCTGCTACCTATTGTAGTGACCATGGCCCTCCACGGGTTGTATGATCCATGGGCCTTCCACGGGTCGTAGGATCCATGGGCCTTCTATGGGCCGTAGGATCCATGGTCCTTCTATGGGCCGTCTCATCTATGGGCCTTCTACGGGCCGTATAATTGCTTCGCCAAACATGGGCCGTACTATTCATGGACCAATGACGGACCACAAAATGGGCCATAAGCGGGCTAGAGTGGAAATCGCCTGTTTTATAGCCTGACCATAACGGGCCGTTAATAGGCCGTAATTGATGACGCTATGGAAACAACCTAACGTGTTAATGGGCCACAAACAGGCCGACTGTAACCACGGGCTGAATTTGGCCCACAACGGAACAGGCCAATAACGGACCGTAAGCAATCGAATTCTGGAGATGAGCCCAAGAATAAATGGGCCCTTAGAAGGCCGAAAGCTAACAAGGGCTGGAAATGACTGGCGGACTAATGGGTCGTTAATGGGTATAAAGCAATACACTATTCATTACGGGCCAGTTTCACCATGGGTCGTTAATGGGCCAAGAGTTACAAAGGGACTCATATGGGAAAAAATACGTCATGGGCCATAAATGGGCCGGAAGTTACAACGGGCTGGAATCATACTGGACAGCCCAGATGATGCTACTGGACCTAATTCGGATAAGCCGTAACGGGCCATGACCTAGCGGGCTGTAAATGGGCTATATGCGAATAGGTCGCTAATAGGCTTTCCATGGGCCGGCCCGCTACCTTTTGACCAAGTCAAATAGACCGGCCTTTTCACTGGAATGGGCCTTTGTTGGGTCGTGCCACGCGTCAACGTATCATAGGCTCCTTCGGTCCAATGAGTGGATGACATCTGTCCAAACGGTGAGGCGACACGTGGTTCCTCTGGCCATTGAGAATTTTACACATGGAAAATCCCCATTGGTTCGGGCTGTTAACGGGTTATCGGATCCAAACCAGAACCCAATAGCTTAATGGGGACCCGTTATGGTGGATGCCACGTGTCGGTTACCCTTGACGAAAGCAATTTCATGATGCGCGATTTATCGTCATGGAAGTGGACACTTCCGTGATGATAATTTTGGTAATGTCATAGAACACTTCTACGACAGCATAGGTATGACTATCTTGATTCTGTCATAAAATCGTCATGGATGTACATGCATGACAAAAAATGTGACCTACTATGACAAACACGTATCATCACGAAAGTGTATGTTTTTGTAGTGCATGCCGCTTAAAATATTTTTTGCAAAATAATCAAAGCCGAATATCCAATGTTATTCGGCTTGGAGATTATGATTTTCATAGGTGCTACACATATTAAAGCTTTTAGTGATTTGTTATGAGTAGTGCAACAAATATCCAGGGGTTATCAATGTTTTGATAAATCACTTCTAGTTTATCTTGAGGTATGTCAAGATGTAAAATTTACCTTGGGTTGCTTTAATACTGCTCATATATCTACACATGACAATTGAAGAGCAAATGAGTTGGCACAGCAAGCATCCGGCCACTATGTTGATCATGGTGTATTGCATATCTATCAATAGCTGATGCTTAGTCTCTTCAACATAGGCAAGGCCAAGCCGAAGCCCACCGCTTGGGCCACTAATAAAAAATTTATGCAGTCGAAAGAAAGCTCATTATTGATTATATGTAAGATCCTAGCCAGAGGGTGGACGAGATGGTTCAGCAGAAGACTTTGTGATGCACATTGGTATATGAAATTTTATTGCCGGACTATTGATGGTATTCTTTTCGAGTGCTTGAAAACTAAGCAATGAGTTGAGGAAATTCCACCCAAATACGCATCAACAAAGTTCAAGTAAGCAATGGGAAATGGCCGATATATAGTTATCGTGCTAAGCATATAGATAGCCGATATATACTTATCGCCCTAAGCACATACAAATGGCTGATAGAGTGTTTACATCGTCCTTAGATCAAACATTATGCAAGTTATTTTCCGGCATCCAAGCTTTTCCCAAAAACAGAGGGCATGTGTTGACACTAGATTTTGGCATGGTACGAACGCAATTAAGATGGCCTCAAATGGAGAAGTGATCTACATGGAATAGTTCCATATTATCGGCATTAGCTTCTTTGAGGTTTGGGCCATCGCCATCTGATCTCATCTCGAGGGCCGAAGTTGTGCTCGAAGTACTAGGATTTTGTATGAAAAGTACTGTTCGTCTGATTAGGCCTCCAAGACATCCTCATATAAGAAAACTTTAACACACGAATTGTCTTACTCTCGTCGAAACGATCGATTTTGATATAAAAATCGTCTAAATCCGAGGTCGTAGGCAAAAGTTAGTGTCCGCACAGCGCGGCCCTACCAAGAGCAGAACGTGGCGCGCCCAATCAGACACACATATAATTGGGGTCAGATGGGTAGCGCCCCACATTACTTGTTTTGCGTGAGCAATTCGGCCCTTGGGATGGCTTCAAAGTTGTTCATCTCATCGAAACGGTTAAATTTGCTTTTGGGCACATCTTCATCTGAGGTTGTTTGTGACCCGTGAGACCCAAAAACGAACTGATGTCTCAGACTTAACTAAATCTGAGTTCAATTAATTTTGGAAAAATTTTGGACGGGAGTTGGAGTCCTTTTCTTGTATGAGAAGTCCAGCCGCCTCTTACATATATTGGGGGCGACGGCCGATTGGAACAACAGACAATCGCCATATCAATATACTACTTTTTCATCTATGTTTTATCTTTCCACTGTCTTTCTCTCTCGTTCTTCGCTGCTCCTTGAGTTTGAGGGCTACGAATGTTGAGGCTCTAGCGGTGAACGAATCGACCTAGGGCAGCCCATAGCCGCCGCACTCCCTGACGGAGTCCCTCCCAGGTGTGCGGGGTTTTGGGTCTAAAAAGCACTCGTCGACTGTCTTGCGTATCGCGTTGTCGGTTGGGTCTCCTTCGACGTGAGCTGTGGTGCATCACGCCCAGTGTCGACGATACACGTCACGTATTCATGTGTCAATAGAGGTAAACGTGCCCGCGTGTCCGAGGCTCCCCATATACACCCTAGATATGGGCCGACTAGATTAGGATTTTTTGACAACCACCAACTGTGTCATGGGTGCGAGCTTAGGGCATTTGAGGATCCTAGTTACTGATGTTGTTAGTAGAGCCAACTACTGGTTGTATCTAGTTGTCATATCATCTTTAACCAACCTAAAAGCTAACTTATATAATAGTTAGATATAAACATTAACTACTTTATCATTGTTTGGCCCACCCGCTTCTCTCATAAAGTTTTTTAAGCTCATGCTGCAACCTGCTCCTCTTCTCTCTTTTTCAACTTAGTACAAATATTATATTTAAATCATGGACTTTTATAACTACCAAACATTCAGATTTTAGCAATAGGCAAGAACGATGCTTACTTCGCTCTAATTATATACATGCATGCATTAGAATGACTAATTTTTCTTTCACATGCACTCCTCCCTCTAATTACATGCATATATGCACTAAAGGACAAAAAGCTGATGTCATCCTAGATTCTTTCTTTTTTCAAACTTCAAAATGTTTTGTAGCTCAAACCGTCGCTTCGATTAAAAAACCATGTTCACAAAAAAAATCATCTCGACGAGATCTTCGAAACTAGATCTCATGTTGATATGTTCTGATAAAAAATTCGGACCAAAAGTTACCACGTCTGGGCTAGGTAAGTTATCGCGTCTATCATACATAAGTTACCGTCTCATTTACACACAAGTTTTCGGGGTATGTTTTCAACAAACTTTTATCCTAGAGTCAAAAAGTGATTATGATGTTTGCAGTGAGTTATCACCTTTGTTGTGTATATTATCTTGTTGCACAAAAGTTATCGGGGTATGTTTTACAACAATTTTCATTCCCTCGATTAAGCAATTATCGTGATATTTGTATATGAGTTATCAACTCTCATGTGCGTGTATTATCATGTTGTTTACACATGAGTTATTGGGAGGTATTTTTTAAGAACATTTTTCCCTGGTCAAAAAGTTACCACATCTGGATTAAGTAAGTTATCAGCTCTGTTGTATGTATATTACCATGTTATTTACACACAAGTTATCAAGGTATGTTTTCAACAAACTTTTATCACAGGGTCAAAAGTTACCATGGTGTTTGTAGTGAGTTATCAACTTTATTGTGTGTATAATACCATGTATGCACACAAAGTATCGGGAATGTGT
>NC_041388.1:403952612-403962559 GCF_002162155.2 Triticum dicoccoides | reverse complement strand
AACCATTATCGAGGTTATATTTTTCAACAATTTTTCCTTGGGGTCCAAGTTATCATGTATATGATGCATTATTACCATGATGTTTATACAGAAGTTATCGGGGTATATTTTTAACAACTTTTTCCCTTGAGGTCAAAGTTAGCCTGGTGTTTGTGCCTAAGTTATCAGGGTTGCCATGCAGAAATTACCGTGTTGTTTACACACAAATTATCGGGGAGATGTTTCAATAATTTTTTCACCCCCGGTCGAAGTTACCATGACATTTATACGTAAGTTATCGGGTCCCGGTTCACAAATTATCATGCCATTTGCACAGAACTTACCGGGGAATGTTTCAACCCAAAAAATCCCTAATGTGAAGTTGCCATGATATTTACAATGAGGATACATGGGCAAGGTATACAACCCGTTGGTATATGGGAGACTACAAGACAACTTGAGAAATCCAAAAAAAAAATGCTTTTTTGGCTCATATGAAAGTGAAATAAAGGTTAGTTGTCATATTTCTACTTATTAGACAACAATCAAGGCAGGGCCAGTTGGTTAATACACTGATGCTACATTGTATGGTAGTATATTCGAGTCACACTTTAGACAATTACGTTTTCAATCCCGATCTGGACGTGGGCTGAGCTGGCGTAAGGGGCTGTGCGATTGAAACCTTGTTATTCACACAGAAAAAACTAGGGCTATATTGTATTAATTTTTTCATGTTAAAGAAAGGTTACCACGGTGTTGGCGTGTAATTTATCGGATCTTATATTTTAACAACAAAGAATCTTTGATGATCTTCCAGAATTTCCATGATGCTTGTACGTGAGTTATCAGGTATGCAGTGCGTAAGCAAATTTATACGGAAGTTACCGGGGTATGTTTCAACTACTTTCCCCCCAGTTCAAAGTTACCATGGTAAGGGTACGTAAGTTATCACTTCTACTTCTACTTTCATGTTTGAGGTCGTCTCTGATCATTTTTCTCTCCCTGGCGGCTGGAACCCTAGCCGCCGCCAGGAGAGGCCCTCTTTCAGCGCCGTCCTTCGACGACTCCCATTCGCCGGCGACCCCAGTTGTCGGTGGTAGGGGGGTCGCCGGATCCACACGTGTGAATTGTTTTTACTTCCTTGTAAACTAGATTCTTAGGTTGTTCATCATTTTGGCTTCGGCGGCGACGATGACGACGCTGAATAAAGATTCTTCGGATCCTTCCTTGACGAGGCCATCGATCCTATGGTTGGGGATGGATTTGGAAATCAGTCGGTTCAAGCAAGGATGGCGTGGCGGCGGCGCATCCTCGTGGTGGACCTGTGTCCTCGGGCTCCGCCGTTGCGACGACGTTTGCTCCAGCGTCGGCGCGGAGCTTGGGAGATAGTCCCGGAGCGGATGCAGATTGTGGTCTGTATCGACGACATCTGGAAGATGGAACGTGTGCTGGGTTCATGGTTCGTGAATGGAAGGTATGGTTTCCTCCTTCTGCGTCTTACGTGGTAGGGTGCCAGATCTGAAGTTTGATGACGTGTCCGGGGTGTTGTCCCGATCTGATTCGTTCAACGGCAATGACTTCACTTTTGATGAGCCACCTTGAAGGTCCGCAAAGCTGCATGTCAGCAATGGAGCTGCGTCGAGCTCGGGTGAGGAGTTGATCTGTTATTCTTTTCTTCGATGGATGTCGTGGTGGTGCTGAAGGCTGGTGACGAGCATTGTGTCAAGTTCGGAGATGTTCTGCTATCTTTTCAGTTTTGTCATGTCGGTTCTTACGTGACTTGTATTTAGTTCTTTATGATATGAATGGGATACGTATTACTATGCAAAAAAGGTACATAAGTTATCAGGTCAACTTGTGTAAATTACCATGATTACCATAGTTTGTGCACCGGTGTAAACTGACAGGTGACAGAAGGAACGACGTTCACGTCGCGTGACTCAAAAACAAACGGCGAGGGATATGTTCGATTTCGTTTCAAAAGTAAAATGATGCACCAAATAAGATTTTCGATGGTTAAATAGCATCGTGCCATTTTCAAAGTGTAGGAAATTAATAGAGGGGTGTTGGCTATTAGGATGAGGTTTACTAGCAGAAGAGCCCGTGCGTTGCAATGGAAGAGAAAACATAACACACGCTCTTAAATCAATAACTATCACTCAATACCACAATAGGTCCATCTCTTTTATTTTTGCGATGCATCATATTTGTGTTGCCGCTTATCCTTCTTCTCACCCTCGCCGGTGATGGCCTCGGTGTTCACACAAAACAACAAAAAATGTGTGTTGAATATGGTTAATCCTAAGGCGTCTCTCTCTCCCTCTCTCCTCCCTCTCCCTCTCTCTCTTCCTCTCTCTCTCTCTCTCTCTCACGCTCGCTCGCTTTCTCTCACTCTCGCGATGAGAAATCTGTTGTTTTCCCCTGCGACATTTTTCCGAGGTATGCGTGTGGAGTTATCGATGTTTCCTTTTCCGTATATGGTTATAGTGCGGTGTTTATTTGCAATCTGGATCGCCGCCGGTATGAAAAAAACGAATCTTGCGCTATAAATTATAAGTTTGCTTCCATAACAATATTTTAAAAATATTTAATAGGTAAGATTAGCATCATATTTAGATTCCACACTTTTTTCTAATAAAATTTCATATATAATATGTTAAAATCAAAGTTACGGTTTAAAAGATACAGATAATTTAGAAAATCATTTGGTTTGACTCAACTACATTCCAAAATAATATTTAAAAATACTTAACAGGTAAAAATAATCTCATATTCATATTCTAAATATTTTTCTAATCAAATTTCATATATAACATGTTCAAATCGAAGTTACGGTTTAAAAGATATGGATGATTTTGAAAAGCATTTGTTTGACTTAAATATGATCCACGGATGAATTACCTAAAACATCAGGGGGTTCAAAAAATGTAAAATAACGGTTCGGATTTGACTTAAATCCGGACGGCGGGTTGATTTCAAGAAAAGACATGGGTTTTGTGTAAAATACGAAAATAACGATTTGTTTTAACTTAAAACAAGACTGAGGGTTGAATTCTCTGAAATAGAGGGACTTTTCTGAAAAATGTCATGACGGACGAAAGAAACCCAGTTTGCTTTATTATTAGGTAAAGATAAATATTTGCTATCATGATGGCTAGGGATCGAATCCCTCTTCCCACATAAAATTTGACTTTTTTTCTTGAATTTCGCAGATGAAAATCTGAAGGGAAAAATAACCAGCGATCAAAAAATCTGATGTGACGTACGAATCAGGTCACGGGATCGATTTGTTCCAAAAAAATAGGGAGGAAAACTAGCGATCAAGTCGCATCGGGTTGTGCAAAAAAAAGGAAACTACCCAACAAGATCGTGCGTAAGAAAATTGGAAGGGAAATGTTTACACCCGGTGTGCCGGCCGAACCGTTGCGCCGGACGCACACGACGCGTTGGATCGAAGCAAATCTGCGTCCTACGCCCTCTCCCAGATCCTTCTTTCTTTCTTCTCACTCCCCGGCGAACCACCACCGCCAGGTGAGCTCGCGCGGCCGCGCACGCCTCGCCCCGCGTCCCTCCGCTGACCAACAACCTCTCTCCCACCTCCCCCTTTGCGCCCCAGGCCCATCCCCTACTGTATTTTTGGGCTTCTTCGCATGCTCCGTGGTGCATAGATGCTCCCGCGACGGAGGTAACGGGACCGTATAGGGGCGCCGCGACGGAGGTGCTGGGACCGCGCCGGGGGCACCATGCCGAGCCATGCCGACGAGCCTCCATGGACGACCACGGTGAAGGTTGTGACGCCAATGAGTGGACAACGATGCTGGAGCCATCATTTTGTTTTACTTCAACCGGCGAAATTCAGAGCTGGAACCACAGCTGTTTTTTGTTGCAACCGATAAGTGAGTTGGAAACACAGCTGGTTTTTGCTACAACTATATCATTTTTTTGCTACATCCGGCGTCTTTATTTGCTACAATCTTTCGACGGTGTAGTTTGGCCGATGACGACAAACAACTGCAACTAGGAGATCAGAAAAGTTGCAACCCACGCCACGAAAAGGTACGACCGGCAATAAAAAAGCTACAACTATCGGACTGACCTGTTGCAACCAAAGACGACAAACTTGTGGCCGGCGACAGTAGATAGCTGCAACCTACGACCAGGAGCTGCAACCGGCGTCCAGTTTTGCTACAAGCTGCATTTTGCCGTGCTACCATCGGCGTCGAGTTTTGCTACAACCGGAATCAACAGTTGGAAAAAAGCTTCAACCGGCGGTGTTTTTTGCTGCCACCGTTGATGAATTTTGCTACAACCTTTAATCAGGGGGTCCGACGGGGCGCGCTGGACTGCGAGCGGCGAGGCGCGGGGCTGCAAGCTGCCGGAGCTGCAACCGGCAACTGGCGTTGCCGGAGCCGCGGCCATCACCAGCGAGGGGAGCTGCAACCCACGGGCAAAGTTTTTGCTGCATGTGGATCCCGACGAGAAACATGAGAGAAGACGGCGGAGACCGGCGGTGAGCGCGGCGACCGGTGGCGAGTGCGGCATCCAGTAGCGGGGGAGGGGGCGGAGAGAGGAGATCCAGGTGACGGGGTGACGGCCGGCGGCCGGGAGAAGAGAGGAAGAAGGAGAAGGGAAGTCAACGCGGGGGATCGAACGGCTCCTAATTGCGCGCATCGAACGGCTAGGGCTGGACCGGCCGAAACTGTTCGGCCGGTGCGCCGGCGCCTAGCATCGACCAAATTGGAACGGGGAAATCGGGATCGATAGCACGAGCGTGAGCGAGCAATTCATACGTACCTGTTGCACAAAAAAAAGAACTAGCGAACGCAGCGCTCAGGATGCGGATGGGGCGACAGCCGAAGCGCAAGATCTGATTATGGGCAGGAATTTGGTGGACATGGTTCCACATGCATCGTTTATGAATAGTAAATTCAGAAAAATACTAAAATAATCTTAATATCTTTTGTAACATACATAGTTGACTCATATACTCACATACGAAGTTTCATGAAAAAATGACATCCATGATATTCTAGACAAAAATAACAAAATCGATGCTATATTAGAAACCATTGTTTGCTGAATAGTAAGGACCTGATTGTATTTTCTTCACTAAGGATGCCCACAAGTATTAGAAAACTTCACGCATGAGTAGAATGATCGACCAGTTTGATAATCCAAAATTTTCAGATTGTTTTGAATTTTTCTAGTGTTTGTTTTAAATTTAGTATTCACCTGGATGCGCGTGGAACCATGTTCACCTGTGTATTTTCGAATCACTATAGCTTACATTACCGTATTGTACTTGCTCTGTGTATTTTCGAATCATTATAGCTTACACTACCATATTGTACTTGCTCTCAGACGATAAAAAAACATAGCATTTTGTGAACTGTACAAAAGAACATTTCGTTTTAAAACATCAGATGTCAGGGCTATGATGCCACGTGTATCTTTGTGTCCACATAGTCAGGAAATATTCCTAGTTTCCCAAGTATTTTATTACGCTCTACACGTGCTAAGCTATCATGCAGAAACATGCATGCCAAGTTGCCAACATTACACCATCGAACATAACACTTTATTCAAATAGAATATGATCGCCCGGACCAGTTAATGTAGCGGATCTCAACTTGATTGCTCTTTCATTTACTCACATCGTGCTACAAGTATATTGCTACGAACAAACATGCTCATATATAACAGCACTGTGGCGCTGAGAAATATAGTGGTATATGGTTCGCCAGATAGACATGAAAATAGTTGGAAGAACCTCAAGGCTTGTAACCTACACATTTATCGCAGATCACTCTGCATTTTCTGTAGGTATCATACTCTGAGATCTTGATATTGCAGCTCATATATGTGTAGACTATAGCTTAGCCAGGGTCTGACTGTATGCTGGATCCATGCAGACAACCACCTGAACAAGTCCCAAATTAAGAAGAAAAAAATGTAAGGTGAAATACAACTGCCAAGAAAGGCATTCCTGTAGTTATGGGTTTATATCATGGCAACGGCGGTACCTTGCCAACGCTCCTGCCAGAATGGAGATGTTCTACTGCGTCTGCCACAGAAGCAACACCTACGAACTTCTTGGGGTCAAGGGAAACCTGTTGCATGCCGTGAGCAGCAAAGTAAGTTAGAACGAGAGAAAAACAAGAGTAGTGAAAATGGAGGGGCAACAACTAATATTAATTCAGTTAACAGCTGGAAAGTACGAAGCATCAGCATTCTGGTTAAAAGTACGCAACGTGGGAGACTGGAATGCTGCGTATGCACCTTTTTCATTGCTTAACATAGTATTACCGCGAAACGTATTTATTTATCAGGCTCTGCTTTGCGTGGCTTGCTGAGGTTTCTGCCCTGTTACCTAATGCAGGTCCTACTTGAATTATTCAATCGAGAGATATCTGTCTGGTTACTGACATTTGGCGGACTGCCATCACAGACAGAGAACACATACCTTTAACTTCCCAGACGCATGCAGATCGAAAAGCTTGTCAAGGTGTTTTTGCCACAGATCGGCATATTGAATCAGGAAAAATCCAGCCTGAGATCGTAAAGGAAATTAAGAGCTCATAGTTTTGAGTACACTACAGAAGAACTACATGTTGGATGCAGATTTCTATATGTATGACTCAATGTCTGCCCACATATAGTTCGTGACCACACATGTAATTTTGAGCAGGTGGGAGTGGTATAGTCACAGAAAGTTGAATGAGGTTGCTGCATCTGTTGCTGTGCTAACCAGAAAGGAACAAACGAACTCATGTTATCTTCGGATCAAATGTGTCCAGTGGAAAACAATATTTTTACCAGTGTTGTGGTTCGTTCAGCTTTAACTTCAGTAATATTGCACTTGCTTGATTTCCTCATGACCAAATTATTAAGCAGCAAATATATTGCAGTGCATGCAAACTGAGTAGTTCCAGTGTTCTACTGCATACACATACCACAGTTTGGCTCTTTCCAAGAATCTTCTCACACAATCCATAGTAATTCCGTGGCATCCATCCATCCTTTCCTTGATACTGAAAACATCAGTTACTCTTCTCAGTACACTTATATCAATACAGTACAAACAAACTGCAAGTTCCTATCAAAACTAAGTACAAGGAGAAAAAGGATAATTAACAACGATATATTAGGTATGTATCAACATAATCATAATAGATCAACACGTTCCCAACTGTTGATGCAGATGCATAATCGATTGATTTCAACATTCAGTTTGTTGCGGCACTTCAGCTACTTCACTGATGAGTTTATGCAAACCGCTACTCAACTGCTCATTTGTTATAAAATCTATGAAATATTCTCTTTGGTGAACAACAACAACAAAGCCTTTTAGTCCCAAACAAGTTTGGGTAGGCAAATATTCTCCTTGGTGAAGCATGGAACAAATGAAACATAACCTATTCCCTCTCTGAAGTTGGCATTCAGAGTGTTAAATAGGTAACTGCAGGTTCAGAGAATGTCAAAAATATACATACCTGAGAGATCATACCAATTACAATGAGGCGTCCACGGACAGCAAGTGCATTCAAACACAAGTCAAACATTTCAGCGCCTACAGATTCATAAACTATATCTGCACCTCTTGGAAACTCCTTTTTCAGAACCTGGAACGAAACACTCATTATTACCTAATTTTTTCAGTCAGGAAACAATTGCTAAAATTATCAAGAAGAATAAATAAAGGATTAGTGTAGTAAATTATAATTATGACCTAAAACATCGTATATTTGTTTACAGAGGGAGTAAGTTCAAACTAATCATTTCGGAGACACTACTATTATAGTAAACATTCTCCAGAGAGACATTAGATCATACATGTAATTCAAGCATTCCCAACACACATTCTGCATTATAAGTAGAGATAGGACACAGCCTCCCAATAGGAGGATATAATGAACTAGACAATATATTTTGAACATACTGTCAAAGTACAAAGATAAAAAAAGAAGATGCTACCAATATGAGCACAACACACAACCACACATGACAGCAAAATTGCATCATTTGCATGCAAAGCGGTAGAAGTATGAAAATTAAAACTGGAAGAAGGCATACATCTTTTATCTTTTCATGTTGGTAGTTGATGACTCGATCAACCCCTAATGAAGCCAGAAGTGCAGCTTTATTCCCGCCACCACATGTGGCAATAACCTTGTTGCCAGCTAGTTTAGCGAGCTAGTGAAGTGACGGAGAAAATATCAGAACATACAGACATGGATCAGGGTAACAAAACATATAGCACATAGAGCAAAAAAAAATCACAGATGATGACTTGCCCATGTCCTAGAAATATCGTATTCAATGCAAGAAAAGCACATGCAAGGGGCCAAAACATGCTCCAGTGGCAGTGCTAGCTAATCATGAAAGACAAACTATATGTTTTCCGAGTGTATGAAATAGTTATCTTGTGCAAGTTCTTAAAGGGAAATGTGGATAAAACATTACTATCCTGTTTTAACGCCTAGATAACTATGAAGTAGACGAGCAACTGAGTATTGCATCAAACAAAATAAAGTAACGATGGCATAAAATAAAAAATGCCATCAACTGACCTGAACAGCAAACTGTCCTGTCCCACCAGCAGCAGCTGTAACTAAAATAACTTGTCCGGATGTCATTTGACCTGACTAAAGGGTAACAGAAAACAACCCAGACCAGACCAGACCAGGAGGGAAGTTATATTCCAGAAGTGAACTTAAGTTCTGGTGATCAAATAAGAGCTAAAAACACAGATGGTGTATGACAAAAGTGGCAACTGCATAGCAAGATAACCTTTTCAAGAGAAATTGAAGCAGTCAATCCTGATGTTAGCATAGCAACTACTTCGGGGTCTGGTCTTGGCACCAGAAGAAGATGTTTGGCTGGAACCTTTTAGCAGGAAATTTTGAAGACAGAGGTAAGTATATGGAAAAGTAAAAATTCAAAAGGTCAGAAATGATTTCATTCAAAAGAGGGCGCAGATTAGGTGGTAATTTCTTCTGCAACAAAAATACATAGACTGCAGTACCACTGTAAATTCGGCATAGCCCCCAAAGGTCATAAGGGCCACAGCAGTGCCAACTTTGATATGTCTCACCGAATCTCCAACAGAAGCAACAATTCCCACAGCCTGCGTATATTGGTTTTTATAGATAAGATACATTAAATTCTCCTGTAAGAATGTAAGAACTAATGCAGCAACACCATATCAAATCGTTAGAGGTGCAAGCTGGTTTGATGGAGGCATGTCGCATAGGCATGCCAATGTTCTCGGTTTACTCTACACCAAGAGTAACTGTTTCCCACCTAGCCGATCAAGAGTGAGCACGTTATCCTTGCCCTTCGGGGTCAGCCATAGTTTGTGCCATCATGTAGTTGGATGTCATACCAACAGGCTGACAACTCGGCTGTCTTAGAAAGTTCTTTTCATGCCGGCACAATTAAACAATCAGAGTCATTACAGCACTCAGGGGAAATGACAAGAATGGTGTACTTTTTTTCACAGAACATCTTCCTACATTGAAAATGCTTTTAAGTTCAAAATGGACATATGGGACCATCAGTTACCTCGAAACCAGCATCAAATGGAAGGTGTGCAGAAGCTTCTTTAGCATTACCACTGAAATAACGGCCAGAAGTGAAGTTCACCTGAAACAAATCACTAACATTTCTGACAGTTCGGAAATAGTAAATCAAAATAGAAGCAATTGAAACATATATGAAAGGACTTACGTCACTAGCATTTACACCAGCGTATATTATTTTAACAAGAGCACTATGTGGTTCCATGGGCAATCTCAGCCGCACACGATCAATTCTTGTAGCATTGCGGAAATTATGGCTGAGCGTGTGAACCGTTCTACAGAACCATCATGAAAAGACAGACACTATTAGTAGCAGACACAATTTTCAATATCCATACAAACATTCTACCATGGTAAGAACTGACAGGGCTGTGCTTTGACGAAGTT
>NC_041388.1:403937467-403952334 GCF_002162155.2 Triticum dicoccoides | reverse complement strand
AAGAAATCCACCAACCGAAGTTCAGAAGGCAAATGTTGAAGTGCAATCAATTAATCCTGCACACAAGACCACATGAAGCGCATTGCCCACCTTTCTTCATTAACTTGCGCTTTTGGGTGAACTGACCAGTACATGCAACTTTACATGACATCAGATCTGGATTTTTTTCCCCGCACGCACAACTCGTGCTCTCCTCTCATCCAGATTGGTTTCAGTTTCTTTTCTTTTCCCCTGATCAATTTCTTCGAAACCGGGTCTTGAACTGAAGACTCTTGGCTCTACCATGTGAGAAAATATGCAACTTGTATTTCTACGAGGCCATAAGCTAAGTTTATGCACGTAAATGTGTGGTAAATATACAGAACCCCCCTTCTAAAATGGGCACATTAAACAGCTAAATGTAAAGTATTATACAACTAACAATTTGGAGCTGTAGGAGGCGATGCATAATAAAGATTTAAGAAATTGGCATGCATATCATGTCCAAGAAATGGACTCGCATATTCTCTACTACAGATGTTAAAGTATGTTAACTGGCCAAGATTTTTTAAAGATGCAAAATGGCTGATAAATTATTCAGTAAAGGGACAGCAAATCTTTTTTTTAGCAGGAACAGTAGGGAGAGACGGCGCATCTGATAAAATGAAATATCCTGAATTTTTTGGGAGTTCAATTTTTTCTAAAACAAAAAAGCTAAGGGTGTTGCAACATAATCTTATATTATATTGTATTTATTTTTGGAGTTGCTCAAATCAATATCAAGTCGTTTGGAGGAAAATAATTTCCATAATATCCTGAGTCGATTTAGTATTTTATTTGAGTTCATCTTGTCTATCTTTTTTCACGGAATTTTTACAAAGTCATTTGTTTTTTTCCTCTACTGTTATTTCCAGTGCAGTAAAAAAATATTCTAAAAGTTAATATTATATTGATTCTCTCTCTCATTGGTCTTGGACACGTATGTACCAAAGCGTCTCTCTATTCTCTTGTTTTTTTCTCTTTCTTCCTTTCCCTTTCTACTCTGGACAGCCAGTGCAGCAATTAGGCCCATTCCAGCGAGGTGCAGCAGCCGCACAGCCCACTCGGCCAGCTGATCGAGCGAAGCGTCTTCCACCTCCCGCACGCACTTACATAACAGAAACGTCCATGGCTGCCGCCTCATCTACTCCTTGCGCCATCACTTCTAGGCCTCTTTACTCCTTGCCATCAACACAACACAAAAATTATGCCCCATCCAACACAAATTCATTCAAACTAATTGTTCCACGCATAATGGTCTTAATCCCAGGCAAAAAACTGATTCATCGAATGCCAGCCGTTGGCATTCATCACTTGATCTCCCTCTCCCGGCCATTATTTTCCAAACCACTCACATCACTATGTTCGTCTGGACCTCCTCTATAAAAACCAACGAACATAGTGACACGAGTGGTTCGAAGAATGATGGCCGGGAGAGGGAGATCAAGTGATGAATGCCAACGGCTGGCATTCGGTGCGTCAGTTTCTTGCGTGGGATTAAGACCATGCGTGGAACAATTAGTCTGCATGAATTCGTGGTTGGATGGGGCATAATTTTTTTGTGTTAATGATAAGGAGTAAAGAGGCCTAGAAGTGATGGGGCAACAAGTAGATGAGGCGGCAGCCATGGATGTTTTTGTTATGTACGTACGTGCGTGCGGGAGGTGGAGGACGCTTCGCTCGATCAGCTGGCCAGGTGGACTGTGCGGCTGCTGCACCTGGCTGGAATGGGCCTTGGGCCTAATTGCTGCGCTGGCTGTCCGGAATAGAAAGGCAAAGGAAGAAAGAGAAAAAAAAACAAGAGAATAGAGAGATGCTTTAGCACATACGCGAATGAGATAGACCGACAACAAGCAAGGTAAGGAACGTGTTGGGTCCAAGAACCAATGAGAGAGAGAAAATTAATATAATATAATATTGATTTTTATAATAAACTTTGACTACAATGGAAATAACAGTAGAGGAAAAAATCAAATGACTTTGGAAAAAATCCGTGAAAGAAAGATAGACAAGATGAACTCAAATAAAATACTACGAATGACTAAATCGACTAAGGATATTATGGAAATTATTTCCTCCTGTCATATGCTAAATTAATTTCAAGCGACTTGGTATTATTGAGCAACTCCAAAAACAAATACAACATAATGTAAGATTATGTTTCAACATCCTTAGCTTTAAAAAAAATTGAACTCCCAAAAAAAGTCAGGACGTTCATAAAATCATACCCATCAATGCATAGCTGCAGTTTTGCAAAAAAAGTGCAAACAAAAGTTTGCTCACCGTCTGCTTAAGGGATCAGAGTAGTGACTTTAAGCATTTTAGGTATGGATAAAAGAACAAATAGAGTAATACTGACACGTTGCTGTTTCTTTGTGAGGATATTTGACAAGTCCTTAGAGAAATATGGATAGAACATAGCAGGATTACTTACATCTTCTCGAAGAATTCAGGTGTCTGGATGCTGGGGAATCTATTCTTTGTTACTGTCATTTTTGACTTTGTGGCATACACCAAATACTTCTTTTCTTCCTCTGATGTTGGCCAGTACACCATGCCTCTCCTTTTAGATATCCAAAGGCAGGCACCAGCCTTGCTCTCATCTTCTATAAGCTCAAATGCACCTAATCCAAACAGAAGACATCATATCCCTTCAGATAACATGGAGAAAAAAGTTAGAGCATCATAGGCAAAAGATATAGACCTATATATAAGTAGGTCCATAGATATCAAAATAGTTTAGTAGGTCTCTAAGCTTGCACAGTGCTACTTCAGGCAGGAACTTGAGGACTGCACTTGTAGAAAGGTAGTGAAGGCAGGAGAGCAGTACCTAGTACCGACCTGGCACATAGGGCTGCCATAGCCAAGGGACTGATTATAATAAAAGATAAAACATATGTAATTTAACAACTCAATGCTTTGAGTTAAACCTATTTGGCATTCAATTAAACCTGCATTTTTTTAGTTCAGGAACACAAGCAATATACTTTACAAGTCTAGGAACACGTCAGTTATTTCCAAACTTAGTTAATAGTTTGTAATAATGGATGCACATGTTTCACACGGAAAAACAACACAACCATCCATGTTCATTTTCATGATTTCATCATCAATTAAAACACCCAGTCTCAACTTATCTAAGGCTAACTGTAACCTGTAATCCTGAGACACCAGATGTAGGCAAAAATATATTTTTTGATTAACTGAACTATGTGAGAAACACAGTACCATTAATAACATCCTCCATCTTCAAAAACCCACCAAGCGCATCTACTAATACGCGGTTTACTTGTTCTCCCATATTTGTTTGGACAAACTGCATACACCAGTCCAATATATTTGTTAGAATAAAATAATAAGCTACTATGTTTACGATAAATATAAAGTTATCATGACTTGCAGCATCTAAAATATGCTCCATCTGTCATCAACTACGAAATGTGGATATCAACTCACTAACATCAGCTAGTTTTCGCAGATGGAACAGTGAATAAAATTGGTCCACACAGTCATGCTGTTTGCTTTTAAAAAACTGAACTATGTACCATTCAAATTTAACTCGGCTAAAGAACGAAAATTGTACAAGGTTCTAATTGTGCATGGGTCATTCGAAAAGAGCCCTGGTCAGGGCCCTAAAATGGCTCTGGCCGATGACCTTACAGTGAGCAGTCACACTGGCTATTCAATCTAAGTTTTCCCATCCGCACAAATTTATGCAATGGAAAATACAATGCACTGCACAGTACCACTCTCGGTCAAAAATATGCTCACAACTGTAGCACAGAAAAATAGGCACGGTCTGAATGTAAGTACAATAGTGCGAGTCAATAAGTGAGTATGTCACAGATACAATGCTAAGTATTTCTCTTGCCTCATGCAAATTATTAATACCTCAGGGCAGATCACATTGACACGAATGCCGTGCCGTTTTAATGGAGCAAGTGATCTTGTAAACATAATCACACCACCTGCAGATGAAGTTTGAGGTCATATTGTGCATAAAATAGATCATACATTATATAGAAGGAACACATAATTAGTTTGTAGTAATAGTGCAGCTGATGTCAACACGGAGCACTTTACATAGCCAACATGAACTTATGTACAAGTTTTGACTGTTAATAAATGATATGTCTAACTTACTGCAAAAGCAATTTCAGTCTGCCTAGTGCCTACAACACATACACCTTTTTTTAACCAATTAGCAATCTCTGAAAGAAAACACATATTAAAGCAGCTAATTTAAAATTGAAAAAGGGAATGCTACATTTTAACACAGAAGCAAACGAGTACATCAACTCTCTGCAGTCCACTTTATAGTGTAGATATCCATGTTCATACATGCATATTAAGATGGCTGAAAAGATTATCGACTTCTACATCGTATATATACATAGTTCACCAGTTTTTTTAGCAGATTAACAGGGGCTCTGCAAAGCTGATTTAGTAGAGCGTTGTGGAAGATAAAAGTAAAATAGCCCATCCCCAATGAAGTTTATTTCTTTCGGGAGGTCATTTCTGATGAAGATTCTAAGGATATCATTGATCATTACTTACTCGTTAACTTGGTTCAAGAAAGGAAGGCACAAAACTAAGATACACATACAGCAAAAAAAAAAAGTAAGTTCAAACAATTGCACTAAAGAGCAAGATCGATTTTACAAGGATGACCTGATACCGGAGTTTATAGCATGTTTATTTTAGTACGACATGATGACTTATAATCACCTTGATTACTATTTTTTAGGAGTGTATACCTTCTGTCACTACAATACCAGCCTACGTTTACCTTCACTAAATTTCAAAAAGAGAGTCAACACACCACATCACAGCTTACACATTACAAACAAAGTCACCATTTTAAGTACATTTCTTAATACAACGAAGAGAGATCAACCTTTTGTCCCACTATATATGGGTTCATAGTGCATAGGGTATAAGCCAGCAACTGAACCAATATTTATTATGGCACCAGGCTTCTTCTGTGCACGCATCATTTGAGTCTGCAGTGAACAAATCCAACCATAAGTAGTGTACATGTGCAATTTACAGGGAGTGATATTTCTCTTGCTCTTTGAACCATAAGTAGTTTGCAAATAACCATTCGTGCAATTGATATTTCTTTTCAAATATTGCACTAATAAAGAATTCAAACTCCATGAATAATGCAAGCCTGATTGTTTAATCTTCATTGGTTCAAAGTTATATCTTGTCTCTTGCTCTCAAGGAAACCCGACATGCAATATGATGACAAAAAAGGTATTATGCCTTCCATCCTCCGGTAATGAAAACATGGGAGGTAAATCCAACACTTTCTTTTCTCCTAAACAACCGCATCAACAGAAATTGTAGCCCATACACATCTCCATAATGCTCTACCTAAGTTAATAGATGGCGGACAGTACCAGCACTCTGTTACTACAGATAGTTTGAGTTAATAAATAGTACTAAATTAACTTGAAAAATTTACTCAAAAATTGTCAGCAGTGGACTTACTGCAATGCGAGTACCATCAATAACAGCAACAAGGTTCACATTTACAGCACGCCTCCATGTCTTGGTTCCATTGGATGTATCATCATAAACTAAGGATTTGTTGACAAATCCAGCACAGTTGATGCAGACATCTAATCCACCATACAAGTTTACATGTTTCCCAAAAGCAGCAGCAAGAGCATCTAGACATAAAATCAGTGTGACCATAAGATCATGGCAACATAGAGGGCAAGGAAAATTACACTTTCAGTCAATCGTCAAAACCATAAGGCAAGTAATCTGTTTCAAAACATAAGGCGAGTGATAGAATGCCCATGAAAGAATAAATCCACCATAACAAAATGACCTGTTGGAAAGCAAATTGAGGTTTCATGAGAGCACAAGAAAGCAATATCTATATTTAAAAAATTATGTGATGCCAAATTTATTCAGGAACAAATGTATGCAAAAAAAAAATGTGATGCTTGAAACAAATCTTATGTTTGTAACATTGTGTCAATGAAGTAATGAGCTATACTTCCTTTGACGCTTGAACAAATTATCGAATGACATTAATTACGCTCTACCAATGTAATGCCATTTGACGCTTGAACAAATTATTGGATGGCATTAATTATGATCTACCAGTGTAATGTCATTAATGACTTCAGTTGTGATGTTATGTTAACTGTTGCCTCCAATTTCTAGCAAACTGCGTTAGGCAAAAGCCAGCCTGAACCCTTTTTCATTACAGCAACATAGCCAAGCTATAAGTTTGGATCAAAAGTTATGTTGTAGCAGGCCAATTAATTGCTGCTACCTGCTTCCACTTACCTGCATCAGTAACATCACACTTGATGAACATAGCAGATGGAACTTTAGAATCTCCATGAATCTGGCTGCTTCCCTTTTGAACCAATGACGCAACTTGTCCTCCGTGTTCTTCAGAGAAATCGACGACAGTCACAAATAGACCCTTGTGCGCAAGAGCAATGCAAAGCGCTTTCCCTTGAAGAACAAACAAGGACAGTTAGACCGTGCAATATATCTAGCGAAATCTCTTGTTCCACTACACCAAATCAATTTAATTGTGACTTTTGGGGCATGTAATAGGCAAGGGTGTGAAGCCCAATCCGGCCACAGAGAACGGAACGCGACTGGCATTGGCAAGGAGGTGTGTCCTTACCAATGCCGGAGCCGCCGCCGGTGACGAGGGCCGACATGCCGGGCTCCAGCTTCATCGCGGCGGCGCAGCGGAGAGGCCGACGAGGTCCTGTCTGGGAATAGCGGCGGAGAAGGCGAGGAAGGCACGGAGTGGGGCGAGGGTGGGGGACCGGGGAGGTACTAGAGTAGGGGACCGCCCGGCCGGCGGAGCTGCCGAGACGGGGACAGGCGGCGAGAACGAGGCGCCGCGGCGGCGCGGGCGGCGGCCCCTCGCTCTCGTTAATCTCGCCATGCCTCGCTCCGCTTCTCTTGTCCGTTTGGTTTGTTCCGTCCGCGAGACGGTTCGCCTATGTATCCGTTTCCTTTTTTGTTAAGGGGGTGTATCGGTTTCCTGGTCTGGGCTGCCTACAACCTGGGCTGATTTTTCGTAGGGCCTGGGCCGGCAATATCTTTATGGGCTTACTCTAGGAAAAAGTCCAAAATAAACCAAGTTGTAGACGAAAGCTAAATCAAACACTAAACTTTGAATTCCGGAAATTGGCACTCTAAACTTGTAATTCCAGTCTATTTTCGACCCTAGACCTGTTTGGCACACCGGGAATACAACAATCCCGGCCGGGATAACCAGCTACTCTCACGGACAAGAATTTGGGCCGACCCACTATAACACAAAAAGAATTCATGAAGTTTAAAAAATGTTCACACATTTCTAAAATTGTTCAGAAGTTAAAATATGTTCATGTTTTATATGTTCGGCACGAATTAAATTCATTTTGTGTTTTTAAAAACATATTTGTAATTCTGAAATTCTATTCGCATTTTAAAAACTGTTTACGGTTTCAAAAAAATTCACATTTGTCAAAAATGTTCAGAATTCCATCAGTTTTTCACATGCTATGAAAAATGTTTCGGATTTTCAGAATTATGTCACATTTTTTGAATAATGTTTTTGGAATTTCATAAATTATACCGTAAATAATGTTTTTGAAAAATGTTTCAGATTATTGGTCGCTCACTCGACTGGGCCGGCCCACCAGATATAAAGCGAGTTTTTTTCCTTATCACGCACCATAGAAATTATTTCTTTCTTTTTCTTAAGGCGCGATGTAATAATTCCAAAAGAGAAAAACCGTGGATTTAAACTTGGGACCTGGGAGGGTTGACCTAATTTGGTTAGCCACTACACCAGACGACTATGACTTATAATAAGAGGCCGAAAATATTTAATTTGAAACCAAAGCGTCAAACTTTGAAAAAAAATTAGGGGCAAATAAGTATTGAAAACGTATTTATTTCTGAAATCTTCGCACCTTTTATAAAAGTGCGTTTTTGAAAATTTCGAATACTTTTAAAAAACCAACAATTTTCAGAAAGAGAACACCTTTTGAAACATAAACATTCTTTTAAACCAGAAAAAAAATTAAAGTGCAAACACTTTTTGGAACATAAATTTTGTATGAATCCTGAACAAAATTTTAAAGTGTGAACACTATTTGTACAATGTAAAAAAATTTGCGTGTTGTAAAAAAATGTGTCATAACCTTAACAGAATATACGTGACATGTGTTTGAAAAAAGTGTATGCAAATTTAAAAATGTTGAACCATGTAAAAGAGTGTTCGTGTAGTTTTGTAAAATGTTTATTTTCATTAATAAAATGTATGACATGTATTTGGAAAAATATTACCATGTATTCAAAAAAGTTTTGAAAACAGTTAATTAAAAAATGTCCATAATGTATTTGAAAATATCAAAAGTTTATCAAATATTTAATGTGTGCGTTAAAAATGTATATTCGGTACTGAGAAAAAATAGACATGTGTAAAAATTTAAAAGAAAAGAAAACATAAAAGAAAAAATCTAAGAAAATACAAATTAGTACGCGCGCGTGAGCGACTGCGCTACTGGGCCGGCCTAATTCAGCAGATCCCGGCAAATCCTCTAAAGGTTTAAAATAGACCGGGATTAGAGAGTTTGGTGCGCTGATTTCAGGGATTGAGAGTTCGGGGTTTGGTTTAGCTTTCCCCTACAATTTTAAGATTTGTTTTGGACTTTTTCCCTTACTCTAGACGATGGAGCTGCACATCACACACTGCCGAGCCACCATAAACTAATGAGAATTTTCCCTAAAAAAACTAATGAGAAATAAAAGTACTCCCTCTGTGCCTCCTAGGTACTTCTCTTTTCCTTTTCGTGAAACATCTGGCATGTCGATTGCTGATTACTTGATTGAATGCCATGCTAGTTTGCTTTAGTTTATTTGTCTTATTAAAGCATACACATTGATGATAAATTTACTAGACGTACACAACACCCTTACGAGCCAGCTCAAAATATTTGCCATATCTCCTACGTATTTCTTAGTTGTGTTAATTTTTGCTTTGTAATACTTACTGAATGGTCAAATGATTTCTCTGCAGCTGCATGCCTGAATGCGGAGCTTCTTTGGGCAGAATCAGCTGCAAGTGGGAAGAGGAAAGGTAGTGATAATGAAAGTTTATGGTGGGCGGTGAGGTGGATTCTTGCTCGATTTCATGGGGAGTTGAGAGTTAAGCTGAGTCTCAAGTTCAAGATGGAATGCTTGAGCACGCTCAAAGCCTGGAACAAGGGCTTGGAAAATGCTCAAATAGTGTAAGTTTTCCTGCATGTTTTCCGTTGTTCTTTTTGACTAAGATGGTTGAACCTATCATTCTGTTGAGGAAGGTTGAAGATTTGCCGAACTGTTTCTTTGGCCATTTGTTCTTCGTAGTGAGCTCACTCTGCCGCTCAAAGATGCAAGTAACTAATTGGTGATGATGGCAATGGCCTGGATCTATTGGCAATGCTGATTAATTCCACTAGGACGCAAATTATTTAGAATGGCATACATTCCTACTCTCAGTGATCAACTGATAATCACGTTTTTGTTGAATAGTGCACATTTGCCATGCTGAAGTAGCTTTGTAGCCTATAAATTCTGATTTATTAAACGAGGATGGCAGACACTAAACTTAGTCCTAGATAATATTTGGCCAGGCTGCTGTATTTTCATTGCCCCTCTTGGCTTTCTCCTGCGGGAGCGCTAGAAAGTCACAACCTGAAAATTCTTTCTTTGGGAGGATTGGAGGAGTTTGCATCATTGTTTGGTCGTGTCAATTCTGATCTCATGTACTGGCTGTCTTAGCACTTACACGGTCATTTACTTGCTTACCTTGCAGGGAGCTTTGATGCTTGCAGATTTGTTTCTTTTCAAGCTACATACGGCTTCAACGAGAATTGCATTTCTTGTTCCTGGTGGATAAGTTGGAGAAGCGGAAGCATATCTGCATGATTCTGAATCTATGTTTCTGAAGTTGTCCATTTTGTTTGGCTGTGAATTAAGTGCATTATGATATGAAAGATGGGAGCCTTCAGTTTCTATTATATAAAAACTGTAGGAGCTTGTAATATAAGAACCTTCCGTTTCCGCTCGTGCCTGTAGATGGCTTTGTATTTGCAAACTAACATGTGGTTGGATGGTTAGAGCGACAGTGATATCCCAGTCCACCAGGGTTCAAGTCCTAATGCTCGCATTATTCCTGAATTTATTTTAGGATTTCTGGCGACGCGCGTTCAGTGGGAGGAGACGTTCCCGTCGACGACGAAGCGCTTACAGTGACTTCGAAATCTCAAGATGATATGCCGACTCAGTCTCTCGAAGGTGCTCATAGGATAGGGTGTGTGTGTATGCGTTCATAGGGGTGAGTGTAATTTACCCCCTCGTTTCTGGGCCTACATGTGGGGCTGCGGGCTGCGGGCACGCTGCTCTTCACAGTATGAGCACTGAACACTTTGCTTTGCGTCAATTACTGATCTCCACTCTTAGTCTGTTCAATTCTATCGAGGTTGATCAATAGAGGCAAAAGTCACCTGCATATCTGCTGTGCAGGCGACCAGGGCAGCATATGCACAGTGGTTCAAGTATCATTCTTATTCTTTGTACTTGGTATTAAATTCATGCTTCAGCCAGTTCATCTACAAGTTCAAACTTCCAAGCATCATTCTTTGTACTCCCTCTGATCCAAAAAAAGTGTAGTTTTTGTACAAAACTGCAACACTTTTTTTGGATCCATTAGTACTGGCTTCAGCCAGTTCAACTAAAAGTCCAAACTGCTGAAGAAGATTTCATTTGGAGCAGCTCTCATGCTTAGCTTTCATCTAACTTTTTCTTTTTTAAGGAATCAAAGAGCAAAAGCTCACTATATGAGCGCGCGCAAAATTTTCTTACACCCAACACAAATTCTGCACAAAACATGAAGTATAACGCACCACTGAACTGAGCAATCTATTCATTTATTTAGGCATGGCATGTGGGATCGTACACTTATTTGGTTTCTATATAATGCTTGGCCGGTTGCGAACTGGTCAGACAACCGAGCTACACGGTGACTTCACTATGCAACTACTAAGTTCCTCGCCTCGACACTGAATGTGCACCTATAACGTACGCACTCATCATAAATTACATTTCCTGCGTCATGTTTTGTGATGAAGTCTCTGCGGAGTACAGGCTACAGCTTAGCGAGGGTCTGGCTGTAAGCTGGATCGATGCAGACGACGACCTGAAGATGTTCCACAGGGAAATTTGTAAGCTACATCAGGGTAGACGTGAACAGGATCGTTTGTGGTTATAGAGATGGTGGGATCATACCTTGCCGACGCTCTTGCCAGAATGAAGATACTCTACCGCATCCACCGCGGAAGCAACGCCCAGGAATTTCTTAGGGTCGAGTGAGACCTGTCGTACACGGTGTGACATGTTAAGCCAAAGTTATTAGAACAGAGAAAAGACAAGCACGTGTAGATGTGATAGAGTATGATTTTCTGTAGTAATGAGCTGTTGCTACAGTAGTTTAACAATTGGCAACCCACATCTTTGCTTGGTTTGTGATCTGACCATTGTTTGACATGCGCACCTACTTTAAACATGACCACCAATTGGCAGGGTGAATTAGGGTAGGCACCCAAAGCCCCAAACACCGGCAGTTTTTCTCAATTAATGTCACGCAAAGTAGCAAACAGCAAACACATAATGTGAAGCGTACCTTTAGCTTTCCAGAGGCATACAACTCAAATAGTTTGTCAAGATGATCTTGCCACATGTGAGCATGTTGAACCAGGAAAAATCCAGCCTGAAATTGGAGAGGAAGAAGTTCAGAGTTTTCTGCAACGGGGTTCATAGTTCTAAAGAGACAGAGTCCTATTGGATCCAAATCAATCTATACGGCTTAACATCTGTCTTGTATAGTTTATGAAGTATGCATAGAAGTAGTTTGCGGCTTCTGAAAGGTCTGATACGATATTAAAAAAAATGGTATTTCTAGACCTAGATCCAGATAAAGAGATTCCAATCATAGCTAAAGGTTGCTGCTTGTCTATTGCTTTGGTACACAGAATTTCGAGCATATGAATCAAAATACCATGTTTCTTTTAATACTACAGTAAGGACAGCTGGATGCCCGGTGCACTGTCGAGGAGAACCTTTTATCTTAGTCTTGCTGAGAGAACTCTTGTGGTACATACGAACAATGTAACACATAAACTTTCAACATAGATGGCATTATTTCTTTGTATCATATCCAACTGCTAAAATTTACTTGATGACTTGGATCTAGGAGAACACAAGTTTCGTGATCAACTTATTGAATGAACATTGAGTACAAAGAAAGTACTCCTATATGCCAACTAAGAAAATCAGATACTGTGCTGCACACATACCACAGTTTGACTTTTAGCAAGAATCTTCTCACATAGTCCAGTGTAGTTCTTCGGCTTCCATCCCTCCTCTCCTTGATACTAAAAAAACATCAAGGGTTGTTCAGTACCAGTTGGTATCAGTTCATCCCTAAGATATGACATCTTAGTAAAAACAGCTACAATGAAAACAGGATTGGCCGACACTAATTCAAATAGGTGGTATGTACAAACCAAGAGATCAATTATTTCCCTAGGTGCACTCCATGCCTCCAGTTTAAATACAGATGCATGATGGGAATATATTATGTAATAATGTTAGCAAGGACTCTTCAGAATATTCTCAGGAGGGTGCTTATTCACTCCAAATGAAAACACACAAATCATAAAGCTTTTCACAAAAAATTCAATATCCCAGTACATAATAATTCAAACGAAATAATTTTCAGAAGCTGTCAACATTACCTGAGAGATCATACCAATTACAATGAGGCGTCCATGGACTGCGAGCGCATTCAAGCACAAATCAAACATGTCCCCACCTACAGATTCATATATAATATCTACACCTTTTGGAAACTCCTTTTTCAGAACCTGGAATCAAGCATTCAAACAATCAGTGATTACTGAACACACTGAGAAGAACAAATAAGGGATCAGTGAAAATAACAGTCAATTGAAACCTATAATTTTGGCAACATACTACTGATTATAGTCATTCTCTGCAGAGACATTACAGCATAAATGTAATTAAAGCATTCCCAACCAACATTCTGCATCATCTGTGGCACGTGAAAGGCTATACAAGTGTAAGAATTAATTTCTTGGAAGATTATATTCTGGTAAGCAAGTAGAGGTAGGATACAAGCGCACAAAAAATTAGATGGTAGACGGGCTAGAGAATATACCCAGCACAATTTGCAAGTCTACCAAGAAAGGTAATGCTATAAAAAAATTAGAGCATTTGAATTTGATGCGGCGGAAATATGAAAAGCAGAGACAGAAGAAAGCTTACATCTTTGATCTTCTCATGCTGGTAGTTGATAACTCGATCAACACCTAAGGAAGCTAGAAATGCAGCCTTACTTTCGCCACCACATGTGGCAACAACCTTGTTGCCCGCTAGTTTTGCAAGCTGGTGAAGTAACAGAAGAAATATTCAGAACATAAGGATATGGTTAGGTACTAAATCCAATAACAGTTGCTTAACAAAAATGAAAAATACATGGACAAAGGAGAGAACCTTGCCCATGTCCTAGAAATACCATATGTATTGCATGGCCAAAACATGGCCCCAAATGCTAGTTAACTATGAAAGACGAACTATACATGTCCCAACTGCATGAAATTGTTATCTTGTGCAAGTTTCAAACGGCAATGTCAAACATTATATTTATACGCTTAGGTAAACTGTAGAAATGGATGAACAATTGAGCATAACATCAAACAAAAATAATCATATAAGTAGTATCAAAATAGCAACAGCCCACCTGAACCGCGAACTGTCCTGTTCCACCAGCAGCTGCTGTAACTAAAACAACTTGCCCAGATGTCATTTGACCTGCCTAAAGGCAGCAGAAATCAACTTAGATCAGAACAGGAAGGAATATATATTCAAAATTCAAAAGGTTAGTTGACTAAATATAAGGTCAAAGTCGCAAGGTATGCGACCAAAAAAGTGTATCAAAATAACCTTTTCAAGAGAAATTGAAGCGGTCAATCCTGATGTTAGCATAGCAACGACCTCCGGGTCTGGTCTTGGCACCGGAAGAAGATGTTTGGCTGGAACCTTTCATCAGAAAGATGTAAAGACTAATATTATAACTGGCAGACGAGGTGATAGTATTCTGAGGTACAAACTCAAAAGACTGGAGATGTTTTCACTCCAAGGAGGACAAGGTTAGTCGGCAATTTGTTGTGTAGCAAAAAGATATGGGCGTAGACCGCAATACCATCGTAAATTCAGCATAGCTTCCAAAAGTCATAAGGGCCACAGGACTGCCAACTTTGACATGGCTCACTGCATCTCCAACAGAAGCAACAATTCCCACAGCCTGCAGATATTAAAATTCTCATTTGAAATTCTAATCGCCCAACAAAGATGTCAAGAGAAAACTTTCCGTATTTTCGGGCAGCAACATAGTTACGTATCACAACACCTGTGTAGCAACAGCATATTAAAATAAGCGCAAAAAAATAATTCGATGTAAGTACGTGATATACCAGTTTGATTTTGTTTAAGTACCAACCATAATTTAAATCGTGATTCAGTTTCACAACACAAGAAGTTATGGAAGTAAAGCTGATTAAGATTTCCCCTTTTGCATCATGTGCAATCATAGCCCCCAAAGATTAAGATTTGCATGACTGATTTATGAGCCAGTACTTGGGTCTCGACAGGATATCTTGCTCGATTGGTTGGACTAAACAAGTGTTGGTGAATTCACTCCTCTCCTCCTCTTATGTGTTCAGAGGTTGGGCATGATTTCGCTCTATGAA
>NC_041388.1:403890343-403937097 GCF_002162155.2 Triticum dicoccoides | reverse complement strand
GGGTTAGTATCTTGTATGCACCATGTACTTGTGTTAGGCTCCGTTTAGCATCAGGGTGGAATATCATAACCTGGTTTGGCTAACCAGCGTTTGCCTACTTTACCGTTTCTTACTTTGTTTAACCAACTTATTATTAATTCCATGGCTAGTTTTCCGCAGCAGAATATAAAATAGGTTCAGCACAGCACAGTTCAACAACCGCAAACTGAGCCTTAAGTGTGTAGCTTATCTGCTTATGAATGAAGATATGATTTGCTTCTGAGTTCTGATTCCAGCAGATAGTTTTTTATATTTACCTCCGAGAATCTGATAGCAAGATGTCATGCTTCTGATTCAGTACGAGCCATATATTTTTTTCCCTCCCTCCAAATTTTGTAGCATAGTAAACTAGAAGTATGGTACGTATAGCAAGCGAACGAGTAGTCAACTAGTTGCAACTAGTCTATGAGCTGCTACCCAGCATCTAGACTTGACTTGAGTCTTGACTTGTAAACCCCATCGAATGATGTGAGTGAGTTTATCCTACAATTATCTGTACAAATTGCACTATCAATGGAATCATTATGTTGTACTCCCTCTGTAAATAAACTAATATAAGATCGTTTAGGTCACTAAAGTAGTGATCTAAACTATCTTATATTAGTTTACAGAGGGAGTGGAATTCTTAATACATATGCAAAAAAAGCATTATTGCCAGACATTGCTTAGAAGATTTAACTTGTATGGATCGCAGTTGGTTTGACAAGAATATTGGCAAATCGTTTCAGTATGTCAAGGATTACGGGTGTATCCACAATTTATTTAGAGTTACGTAATAGCCTATTTCTTGTACCATGTCTCTATCTGGTGAAATTCTGAGTCAAAATGTCAAAATATGGAAGCATATGCTGCGTTGTCAGAAATTCCGAATGATGGTGTAAGTTGTTACACAAAATAACATCTTAAGAACGTTATCCAACATTGAGGACGGCATTAACATAGACATGTAATACTATGGATCACCTCAAAACCAGCATCGAACGGAAGGCGTGCAGCAGTTTCTTTAGCACTACCACTGAAATACCGTCCGGAGCTGAAGTTTACCTGCATGACATCATTAAAAGCTTCCAGCAGTTAATCAACAGGGAGTCAAAGAAAAGCAATTAGACACTAAAATCCAAGGACTTACATCACTAGCATTTACACCAGCGTATATTATTTTAACTAGCGCACTTTGTGGTTCAATGGGCAATCTCAATCGCACACGATCAAGTCTTGTAGCATTGCGGAAATTATGGCTGAGTGTGTGAACAACTCTACAAAATCATAGAGACAATCATTAGTGTTGAGATCTCATATAGTGTGAAAGACGATAACTGACAAAGTATTGCCATTAGGGAATTTTGTAGTGTAGAAACTTAATTGACAAGCAATACAGTGTCGAGATCACATATAGTGTTAATGGTTTTTGGATACTTTTGCTGTTATACCTCTGAGGTCTCATCTATGTTGCTGATAAACAACATATATTTCAGAAACAGACACTCATAACATCTATAAGAAACAGGATAATATTTTGTGAATATCAATCCATTGTTACGCATAACAGAGTATGTAATTATTCAAAAGAAAACTTTGCAATATGTGATTACTGCACAATTCTGATGGTTAGATTTGGTCATTTAATCAGAAGGGAAGTTTTCAGTTTAACATACGAGTTCCTGAAACTGAATGAGTGGAATTATTCACACAAGTTTTTGTGGGATGTAAAAACTGCATAGGAAGCATCTTGACCAAAGATAACCTGAATGGTAGGGGGTGGAAACGAGATCAACTTGTCATTTTTTGTGGGCAGGAGGAAAGCATCAACCACTTGTTTCTGGTGTGCCCTTTGGCTAGGTTTAATTTGGAATATAATCTGGTGTGCATTTGATTTGCCTTGTGTTCCTAGAACTGTGCCTAAATTGAGCAGGACTGGTTGAGTAGGTGGCAAGTGACATTTGCAGAAGAGCCGGTGGTAGAGGCCTGCCAACGAATACAGGCTTGAAGGTTCTCCGTTGCTGCAATGGGGAGAGAGATGCAATGATAGGAATGTTTTTGAGATGTTCCGCAAGAGCACGCGTGGAAGATGAACTTCAGCAAGCTTTTGCTGGAGAGCATCTACTATTTCTCAGTCTTATGTGAGAACTTATGTAGTGAGCACCTGTGCTATCTCGAGGTGTGGCTCAGTGGGTTTGAATTGTCAGTTTGCTGTAAGTCATTCGCTCTCTTTAACATTTTCCATTTAGAACTATAACAAACTTCTACCTTTTGGGGGAAAACCCTCTTTTATCGGAGAAATTGGAGATATCATTTCAAACCAAAATTGAGGGTATTTTTGAGTGTCGTCTTTCAAGAAAGCTTGAACCCTCCAATATGACAAATGGAGGTAACAAAATTAGCTATTTGGTCAAGTATTTCTACCAGGCTACTAGCAAGAAAAGAACACTGGAACAGAAATCAGAATATAAGAGATTTTCTTTCAATCCGCAAACCTTGCAACAAAGTAAAATAGTACCCCCTCCGTCTAAAGGATTTCTCTAGAGAGTGCAGACACATAGTTAGAAAATACTGCAAGCTATGAAAATCACGTATCTAAAAGTTATCCATTTCCTGTCTAAGGGATTGATTCAGTGACTTTAAGCATTTTAGGATAGAATCGTACGAGAAAAAAAATGTACTACTGGGGGTTAGAGAGTTGTGTCGTTGTTAACTTGAGAATATTCCAAGTGCTTACAAATATAAATATAACATAGCAGGGCTACTTACATCTTCTCATAAAACTCAGGTGTTTGGATGCTAGGAAATACATTCTTTGTTACTGTTCTTTTTGACTTGGTATAATTCAACAGATATTTTCTTTGTTCCTCTGCTGATGGCCAATATTCCATCCCTCTCCGCTTAGTTATCCAAAGGCAAGCACCAGCTTTGCTCTCATCTTTTATAAGTTCAAATGCGCCTAACCAAAATAGAAGAGGTTCGTTTCAGATAATAATTAAGAGAAAGAGAGAAAACATCATACGAAAGACATAATGCATACCTAGATATGACAGTAAATACCTAAACTTCTAGGTTGCTAAACATGTAGAAATGGTGGGCCGAACCATACTCACCTAGCAGGGATGTTTGACATGGACAAATTGATGCGCTCCAGCAAAGCGATAGCAATATATGCAAATTTACAGTTAAGCTCTTTAGCCTTTTAATGTTTGCAAATCAGCAAACCCCATACCCCATATTTTTGAGATATCATCACTGACATTCCATTCCCACATTCAGTTGGTCATGTTGTCATCAATTGATAAGTGAACAGAACAGACATGAAACATATGTTTAGGACTCACTGGTTCTACAAACAAATAGACCTTCTGGCAGGTGGTATTCCAAACAAAACCAGGTTCTGGTGATTTTCTACTGTCATTTCAACCATCTCTGCGAACCACACAAAGTTTTGGCCAGCCCTAACTCATACAAATTAAGGACAGAAATTTGAAGTTCTTAAGCTTGAAGAGTCAAGTGAGCATGTATTTTATCAATTTATAATAATATACCCATAAATGTATAAATGCCTATGTTAATTTTCATCATTTAGAACATCCCACCTCAAATAAAGATTCGAACAATTCATCGAAGACCAAATAGTAGCATGCGATAACTGTGATGCATACAATATGGAAAAATGCTGAAAGTACATGACATATTTAACTACAGCTTTAAAAGGTGAGATGTAGTGTACCATTAACAACTTCCTCCATCTTCAAAAATCCACCAGTTGCATGTACTATTTTTTGATTTATTTGCTCAGCCATATTAGTTTGAACAAACTGCATACCACAAATAACACTAATGAAAGATCATCATGGCCTTTGTCCCTTCCAGCTGTTACTAATGAGATAAAATAATATGCTAATCTGTCTGGAATAGTTAGTTGGATTCTAAATTATACTCCAACCCTTGCAAATTACATCAAATAGTGGACATCCTCAAATTTTCTAAGATGGAATTATCGATAAAATTTGGCATTTGGCCCACTTAGTTGCTTTTGCCATTTAGCTCAACTACATGTCTATGCCAATCTATCTCAGGTAAAGAAAGGAGGATTGTGTAAGAGTGAGATTTCCTGTGTGAATGCTTGGTGCTGAAAGATATTTACCCCTGGTACTTGAGATTGCAATAGCTGCACTATCTGGTTAATCTGGTGACTTTTCAAGTTGATAGGAATTTACGTACTGGATAAAACATTGTGCTCTACTGTACGTCTGTACCATTGTCAAGTTAATATCTTGACAGACTATAAAACCCATCAGCAGATTCCCACAAGATTAGAATGAAAAAAATGCACAGCACTAGCTGAACTAATATGGCAAGCAAACTCAGTATGTGGTAGAAAAATAAATAAATAGACAAATAATATATACTCCCTCTGTAAACTAATATAAGACGTTTTAGATCATTAGTTTACAGAGGGAGTACATAATAGTATAATAATTGCCACCCATCATGCAATTCGCTAATACCTCAGGGCAGAGCACGTTGACACGAACACCATGGCGTTTCAATGGAGCAAGTGATCGAGTAAACATAACAACACCACCTGCCGAAAATGAAGCTTGAGATCACAAAGTGCACACATGCTTCAAATATATCATCATATGACATAAAGGACTAGAAGTTAATACTAAAACGTGTAGGCAACAGCATGTAACATTCTATATGACCGAAATATGAACTTTTGTACAGGTTATGGTAGCATGTATCTTGAACCATGTAGAAAAACAATCAGCATGAATATAAATTTCAATAAAACCAACATTCATAATTGGAATTCATATGTACTTAGGCCTTGCATCGGCACTGTGATCTGCTGCCAGAGAAAAAAAAGTAGAAGTATACAGGATGGTGTATGAACCTTTTGTCCCAGTATATATGGGATCGGCGAACATGGGATAAAGGCCCGCAGCTGAACCAATATTGATTATGACACCAGGCTTCTTCCGGGATCGCATTATTTGACTCTGGTGAATATATCCAACAGTAAGTTTTGTGCATATGGCATTTGGATGAAGTAGAAACAAGTAACATGTATAACAATAGTTATTATCTTCTGAATTATTCCAAGATAAAAAAAATTCAAAAATCCTCTTCTGGCTCCAAAGGAAACCATAAGAACAGGCCACGTTATGACAAAATCAGTACCACTTAATTTCCTTGAGTAATGGTTAATGGAAACAAATAAAGGGAAACCCAATACTTTCTTCCCTTAAACAACTGGATGAACAGACAATTAAAGCCTATGCAGAACTTCTGGGTTATATTATTTAGTATGTCTAAGTAATAAGAAAGCATAGACAGCACGAGATAGGATATTTGGCTTCCGGGCTCCATGGAGCCCGGACTTTTCTAAAATTCAAAAGCTGACTCTTTTAAGTTAAAAAAAACTGAAAATAAATACACAGGTACTTGGAGATATATACTGCATGTGTATAAAATTTTATTATGAAATGCGTTTTGAAGTGAGCTGTGCAAAAAAAATCATGTACTTTTATAGTGAATGGTACATATGCTACAAACACATGATTTTGTTACTTTTTTGTAGCTCGCATGAAAATGTATTTCACCATGAAATTTACAGAAAAGTAGTATGCATCCATAGGTATGTGTGTATTTTTTTCAGAATTTTTTTAAATCTAGAAATCAGTTTTTCTTTTTCAAAAACCAGGCTCCATGGAGCTCAGGAGCCAAACACAATTTCCATAGACAGCACTCAGTGTTACTGCAAGATTAGCAGATTGAGTTACTGAACAAATAAATATAACAATGTTATTGCAATAGTCAACACTTACTGCAATGCGAGTACCATCAATAACAGCGACAAAGTTCACATTTATGGCATGCCTCCATGTCCTAGTTCCGTCAGATGTATCATAATAAACTAATGTTTTGTTGGCAATTCCAGCACAATTGATGCAGATATCTAGTCCACCATATGTGTCTACATGTTTCGCAAAAGCAGCAGCTAGATCACCTGCATATCAAATCACTGTAACTTCAAATCATGGAAAACCTGAAGAGCAGCAAAATCATGCTGTTATTTAACATTTGAAACCATACGACAAGTAATCCGCATGACAAAACAAATCAGAACACACCAGAATTTTTTTTGTAATGCCTGACGTGCAAAAATAAAAATAAACAAAACCCTGTTAAAAGAGATTTGATGCTTCTTTACAGCGAACGGAAATAAATACCATATTGATGCATTAGGTATTAAACCTAGATAGTAGAAATACAGCAGAGATGGTTGGTATTTGTTAGCTTTGTTTGGCAGTATTTTCAGCTTGTGCTTAGAAGGCAAAAGACTGAGATTAGATGTAACACCAGACATGCATGATCTCTACAATGGTATGATCTTCATATCACATTTAGAACGTAATGCTTGACAAGTATACTGTATGATTGAAGTGACGCTTGTCTTACCATACTTTGATTTGATGCACTTATTTTTCCAAAAATATTGCATCAACAAACAGTTAAAAAGTAGGTCCTCATGCAAATTAACTGCTCTTTGCTTGCTTCCCCTAAAACAACTCTTACCTTCAATAGAAACATCACACTTGACGAATATGGCAGACGGTACTCCAAGATCTCCATGAAACTTTCTGTTCTCCTTTTGAACTAGCGAAGTGACTTCTCTTCCATTTTGTTCAGAGAAGTCGACCACGGTCACAAATAGACCCTTTTGTGCAAAAGCGATGCAGAGCGCTTTCCCTTCAGAAAATCAAAAAGGAGTTAGCGGTCGATATGTTAATGCAATGCAATCTACTAAAATGATTGCCCTGCACAAAATCAAGTCGATGAGGAAAGGAAGGCAACATATTTCAAAGGTGGGAACATCATTTTGGCATAGTAGCTGACAGGTACCGAATACTGATACTGTACAGGTGCAAGTATAGATTGCCTGCTACCGTGTTAGTATCTTATAACTCTTGAGACATTTCTTGCTGTGTACGGGGGGCCACGGGCACAACAGCAGTACACAATTAGTTCTGTCGGTGTGACGTTCATAGTTCAAGTACACGATAGTAAATTAATCCATTATTGCAGCCGAAGAAGTACAACTGCATGCGTCCCCCGTTCGTTCATTTGTACAGGCACAATGATGTTGCAACTGTTAACCAATGCTTTCCAGGCAGTAACCCATCAGTTCATCACCACCAGATCAAGTACCACCCGGCGTAATTAGCCCACCCCTACCCGGTTCCCGCATCGAGCTCTCACCAACAGGTTACACTAAGCAAACCCGCTCCAGCTCACAGGTCAACCCGCAATTAAGCATCCCCCAGCCAGTAGCAAGCGCACTTGGCCACGCAGAACAGCGTGAGGCGCATCAGATCAGAGCCAGAATTTCGGCGAAGACAAACGCCCATGAGCGGACGCGGGGAAGGAAGAGGAAGGGCGCTCCCTTACCGATGCCGGAGGCGCCGCCGGTGACGAGGGCCGACATGCCGGGCTTCAGCTCCATCTCGCCGGCGCGGTGGGGGGAGACCGACCAGCTTCAGGCGAACGAGCGAGAGAAGCACGGAGTGAGACGGGGCGGGACGGGGGAGAGAGGAGTGGGTATGGGCAGCACGGCCGGCCTGCGGAGCTGCCAAGGCGGGAGCTGTCTGCTGGGGGAGACGAAGTCGTCCCGTCCTTCTTCCTCCGTTTGATCTGTTTGGGATTTGGGAGGAGAGAGAGCTCCGATTGGGAAAGTGACGGCAAGCTCCGTGACCGGTGAGGACGCGAATGGGGTGATCCAACGGCGCCACAGGCGAGTTGGGCGTGGCCGGTGATTATTTTTAATTCGGGAACACCAGTATGGTGTTGGAACACCAGTATCTTATTTTATTTTATTTTTATTTTAAAAGATCATCCGGGCCGCGACCGTAAGATTTGCCGCATCAAGCGGTCGAGCGCATCCCACCATTGCAACACAGGTCTTGTTGCAGAATTATTTTTGCAGCACAGGTGTTGTTGCAGAATTTTTTTGCAACAGTTGTTTTGTTGCTTTTTTGCAACTGAGTTTCTGTTGAAATTTTTGTTTTTGCAACCGAGATCTTGTTGCAGAGACCTGTCGTAGACCATTGCAACACTATATATGTTTTAGAAATATAGCTCCTATTGCAAAAGCGCGTTTAACAAAGATGGTATGTGGGCTTTCACTTGGACACGTTTCACGCAGCGGAGGTGGCGGACACGGTCGCTGCGATCCGCCGGGTGATGGTAAGAGTTTCCCTTTGTTTAAAATTGTTTGCCATGCCTCCCTGTCAATCTATTGTATGTTAGTGTTTTTTTTCTCTTTTGAAATGTACTGTATATTGGTGTTTTTTTTCATTTGAAATGTACTGTAACTTGGCGTTGGTGAGGGAAATACTGTTCCAGAAAAAGCAAGGAGGTATGGGGCAGGGATCTTCAATTCTTTAACTTAGCCATGTTAGACTAGTATTAGAGGCTACTAGGCGAACCAAATTGTCTTTGTTGTCTTAAAAGCATCTACAGGCAGCCATTGCAAATCCACTACAGCCGGCTCTTACAAATCCGGTCCCTCAAACGCCCGCGGACACGATTAGGCGTGTCCGCGGACAGTGACCAGTCACATTTTAAATTAGCTGCATCTGAGTCTTTCATATTTTAACCTCTAGATCCATAAAAAACATGCCAAAAAAATCTTACGTACTAGACATACTATGTACTACCCTAACTAATCTTCATCGTCGTAGATTTCCACGGCGTCGGTACCGGGCGTCGGGTGGACGGGCGTGTAGGAGGGCTCCGACTCATCCTCCTCCTGCTCGACCTCATCCTTGTAGGCGAGCATCTCCGCCTCCTCTGCTGCCTGCTGCGCCTCCATCTCCTGTCGACGATGGCACCTGGCCTCCGTAGTCGACTCCGAGTGGAGGGAATCAAGGATGGCCTGCTGCTCCGCCTGCAGATCCATATCGCCAGCGTCCCCCAAATCCTCCTCCCCTGCTCATCCTCCTCCTCCTCCTCCTCCAACTCCTTCTTCGGATCCACTGCATCTGGAAGGAGCCCCGCGGCGATCGGGGCTTCGCGCCTTGCCCGGATCTGCTCAAGGAGCTCCAGCCGGCGCTCCGGCGTTAGAAATGGGTAGCTCCTCACCTGGCGGCGTGGCGGCATGGCGACTAGGCGAACGGGGAGCGGAAAGTGGCAGCGGCGGCAGACAAGCGGAGGAAAATATGGATGGTAGGGTTTCGGTGCCGGCAGTTGACTTAAATAGCCGGGCTAGGCACTACGCGGCCCGCCAGAGCAGCACCATGCGGCGACATCGGACCACTGGGTTCCCGAGCGATTCCGCGCAGGACCCCGCCGTCAGTCCGACATGGCGGGCGCGCTCGGGCGCTCCATATTTGGGCTGGATATGAGAGGTGCAGTCAGCCCGGGCGTTTGAGGCGCCCGTCTGGGTCAGATTTTCGTGACCGGTCAGTGACCAGACGGGCCGCCTGGGCATTTGAGGCCGGTTTGGGGCGCCCGGTTGTAGATGCTCTAAGAGCAAAAAAATTGATTGTAACCTTTTGAATTGTGAGTTGAAGAAGCTTAGGCTAATCAGAAGCAAGAGGGTCTCTCTCTCTCGCAAGGCGACTAGCGAGAAGCCTTCTTTCTCTCAATCTCCGCTAGCGATCCCTTGGATTCGCCTCGCCTCTGCCAGCCGCTCAGCGGTCGGTGGTGGGGAAAGGAATCATGGTACCTGAGCTCTAACTACTCCACATTAGTGTTAGAAAACGTAGCATGCAATTTCAAAAAAAATCCTACGCTCACGCAAGATCTATCTAGGAGATGCATAGCGACGAGGGGGAGAGTGTGTCTACGTACCCTCATAGACCATAAGCGGAAGCGTTTGACAATGCAGTTGATGTAGTCGAACTTCTTCTAGCTCCGACCGATCAAGTATCGAACGTACGGTATCTCCAAGTTCTGCACACGTTCAGCTCGGTGACGTCCCTTGTCTTCTTGATCCAGCAAGGTGTCGAGGTAGTAGATGAGTTCCATCAGCACGATGGTGTGGTGACGGCGATGGTGAAGTGATCCGCGCAGGGCTTCGCCTAAGCACTACGAAGATATGACCGTGGGAGTAAATGGTGGAGGGGGCGCCGCACACGACTATACAATAGTCTGGGGTGTGCTAGGGGCGCCCCCCCACACATATATATAGGTGGGGGAGGGGAGGCAGCCAGGGCGCCCCCTAGTGTTGGCCGCCGCCCCCTAGGGGCCCTGCCTTGCCCTGCCCCCCCCCCCCATTCCATGTATGCATGAAGGGGAAGGAAAGAGGGGGGGTGAGGGAAAGAAGTGGGAATCCTAATCCACACTTTCCTTTCCCTTCTGCACTTTCCTTCTCCTCCTCCTCCTATGGCCCTATAGGGCGCACCAGCCCCTTATGGGCTGGTGTGTTCCTTCACAAGGCCCATATGGCCCATAGGATTGCCGGGGGTACCCGAAACACCTTTCGATGACCCGATAAGTACCCAATAACCTCCGGAACACTTCCGGTATCCGGATACCATCTTCCTATATATCTATCTATACCTCTCGACCATTTCGAGACTCCTCATCATGTCCGTGATCACATCCGAGACTTCGAACAACATTCGGTCACCAAATCATATAACTCATATAATACTATATCGTCACCGAACGTTAAGCGTGCGGACCCTATGGGTTCGAGAACTATGTAGACATGACCGAGAAACCTCTCGGTCAATAACCAATAGCGGAACATGAATGCTCATATTGGCTCCTACATACTCTACAAAGATCTTTGTCGGTCGAACCGTTATGACAACATACATTATTCCCTTTATCCATCGGTATGTTACTTTCCCGAGATTCGATCGTCAGTATCTTCATACCTAGTTCAATCTCATTACCGGCAAGTCTCTTTACTCGTTCCGTAATAAATCATCCTACAACTAACTCATTAGTCACTTTGCCTGCAAGGCTACTCATGATGTGCATTACTGAGAGGGCCCAGAGATACCTCTCCAATACTTGGAGTGACAAATCCTAATCTCGATCTATGGCAACCCAACAAACACCTTCGGAGATACCCGTAGAGCATCTTTATGATCACCCAGTTTTGTTGTGATGTTTGATAGCACACAAGGCATTCCTCCAGTATTCGGGAGTTGCATAATCTCATAGTCGAAGGAATATGTATTTGACATGAAGAAAGCAATAGCAATAAAACTGAACGATCAATATGCTAAGCTAACGGATGGGTCTTGTCCATCACATCATTCTCTTAATGATGTGATCCCGTTATCAAATGATAACTCATGTCCATGGTCAGGAAACCTTAACCATCTTTGATCAACAAGCTAGTCAAGTAGAGGCTCACTAGGGACTCAATGTTTGTCTATTTATTCACACATGTATTTAGGTTTCCGATCAATACAATCCTAGCATGAATAATAAACATTTACCATGAATAAGGAAATATAAAATAACAACTTTATTATTTCCTCTAGGGCATATTTCCTTTAGTCTCCCACTTGCACTAGAGTCAATAATCTAGTTCACATCGCCATGTGATTAACATGAATAGTTTACATCACCAGGTGATTAAAACCCATAGTTCACATCGCCATGCGACCAACACTACCATCAGTGTTCGTCTTCCTCTTGAAGATCCATTTATTCTCAATGGCTTGTCGATCATTGGTCAAGTCCACCAAAGTCCACACTTTGTTCTCATACATGGATCCTATCTCAAATTTCATGGCCTCAAACCATCTGTCGGAATCTGGGCTCATCATAGCTTCTTCGTAGTTCATAGGTTCACCATGGTCTAATAACATGACTTCCAGGATAGGATTACCGTACCACTTTGGTGCGGAACGTGCTTTGTTCGACCTACGAGGTCCAGTAGTAACTTAATCTGAAGTTTCATGATCATCATCATTAGCTTCCTCTCTAGTTGGTGTAGGCATCACAGGAACGGATTTCACTGGTGCACTACTTTCCAATTCGAGAGAAGGTACAATTACCTCATCAAGTTCTACTTTCCTCCCACTCACTTCTTTCGAGAGAAACTCCTTCTCTAGAAAGGTTCCATTCTCGGCAACAAAGATCTTGCCTTCAGATCTGTGGTAGAAGGTATACCCAATTGTTTCCTTAGGGTATCCTATGAAGATGCACTTCTCCAATTTGGGTTCGAGCTTATCAGGCTGAAGCCTTTTGACATAAGTGTCGCAACCCCAAACTTTAAGAAATGACAGCTTAGGTTTCTTGCTAAACCACAATGTCGTGGACTTACACGGCAGATGTCCTAGCGGAAGGACTTAGTCGTGGATCCATCGCAACTAGGTTAGCTTAAAGGGGTTAATCGGGACAAAGGACACATGGAGTTTATACTGGTTCAGCCCCTCGCAGTGGAGGTAAAGGCCTACTCCAGTTTGGGGTTGTATTGCTTGGGTTTTGATTACCAGGGAGCGAATACGCTTGACCTAGTTTTCAACTTGTTGTTTCTTGAGTTAACCCGCCGCCGGGTCACCCCTTTATATACACAGGTTGATGCCCGGCGGCTTACAGAGTCCTGGCCGGCTCATACACTATGTGTCTAGGTCGGTGACTAACTAAGCTTGCCTTACAATACAAGTTATACATGTGGCGGTTCATCCTCTTGGGCCTCAAGTCGCCTCTGGGTCTTGGGTCGTCAATAGGCTTGCTATGACCCGGCCCCTCCTGGGCGGTTCACTAATGAGTCGCCAGTGGTATGACCCGGCCCCTCCTGGGCGGTTCATACCCAGTAGTTATATCCCCAACATTAGGCCCCAGGTTGATTTGAACTTGTTCACATCAATCTTCAGTACCCGACTTGTCAAAATCTTGCATCGTCATTTTAACAAATTTGCTGTAACCCGCCATGACGTCAGCTCACAGAACCTCCTTAACCCGCCATGACGTCATTTCACATTAATTTTGCACGAGGCCCAAAACATCTTTAACTGATCCTTATCTTAATGATCATCCCAAAAATCGAGGCGTCCATATAGCCACATGATGATTTCGGCCTCCTCAATTCCCGCGCATGCCCTGTATCCATCCTCTTATAAATAGGGATGGGGGTCCTTTTCATTTTCCCCCTTGCCTCCTCGTCTTTGTCTTCCTCTCGCGACTCCTCTGCAGGCTCGAGATCCGCCGTCGCCGTCCTCCGTCCGTTGCACCAACTCAGGCCGCTGCATCAACCTGACGAGTCCAGAGAACGCCGGCGCTCCACCGCAGTCCATCTGCATCCGTAAGTATTCATCTCCTTATACCTCAGATCTGCATTAGGGTTAGCCTTGTTCATCGGTGTTCTTCGACGTTCTTCGTTTTCTCCTTTAGCTCGAGTAGCTTTTGATCTGAACATGGTATGAAACTTGTGCGGTAGCAGTTTAGCATTCGTTTTTAACATCAGAATACCTCCTCTCCATAGAAAATCTCATCGGAGCACACAAACTTTTCTGCCGCCACCACCTTAGGTTTAGATTTTTACTGCTTTTTTTGAACTGTTGTAGATCCAAAATTATTGCTCAAGTCATTGAAATCTGTTTGTCCATCACTTAGCAAAACTTACACTAATAAATTTGAAGCATCATAACTGCCATGGCAGCTTATATCATAAACCCTGATCTGCCATATAACATTAAGTCCCGTTTTAAGCCGCCAGCATGTGCTTCCTAACCTGTATAACCTGGTAATATTCTACGGTTTAACCATGCTTACTCATTCATCCTTTGAACTCTGGCCGGCTTAATAGCATAATCCTTCCAGTTTAACAACATAATCCTTAACCCGGCAGGTACCATTAGTCCCCTTTTAAGCCGCCAATATGAATATCCGCGTACTTTACTGTTCATCTTCCGGCTTAACACATCCGCCGCTTATAGCACTTTACTTTTGAATCAACGGTCCGACTCAGCAACTTTAATCTTAAACCGACAATATTTCTTTCTTTCAAGCCTTCATCAAAATGGGCAAGACTGTCACTGCGTGCAACTGGGTTGTTTCCTGGGTCATCGAGGAAGACTTGAACGAATATGTTAAAACAGGTGTCTTGGCTAAAAAGTATCTCATTCATTGGAGGGTCCCAGGCACTGAAACTCCTCTTGAGCCCAAGGATGGTGAAATTATTGTCTTCACTGATCATATGCTCCGGGGCTTCAGCCCGGCTCAAAATTCTTTTGTGATTTGCTACACTTTTTCAAGCTCCATCCACAAGACATTGGACCAAATTCCGTTTCAAACATCTGCAACTTCCAAGTATTCTGCGAGGTGTACCTTCAACAGGAGCCCACCGTAGAACTATTAAGGGAATTTTATTACTTAAACTGGCAGAATGAGTTCATAGACTGGCCCAGCCTAGAGCTTGGTGGCATTTCTATACAGCGACGGAAAGAAGCCACTTTCCCAGCCACCACTCTGCCCAGTCATCCCAGAGACTGGAACCAAACCTGGTTCTATTGCAAAGATACTTCTCCGGAAGGGGGAAATCCTCTGCCGGGTTATCGCGCCAGCTGGCTTAGCAACAGGCACCCTCTTCCAGACCACATCAGTACAACAGAACGGAAGAAGTATATGCCAGTTTTTTCAAAGATCCGGGCCTTGATGGCCAACGGCCTGACTGGAATTGATCTGGTTCGGTGTTGGGTCGCTTGGAGAGTCTTGCCCTTAAGCCGTCGTCCCGACTTAATGTATGAATACACTGGCGAGTTAAAAGATCCTCAACGCCACTGCCAGATTGAATTGACCGAGAAAGACATCAATAACATGACCAAATCTCTGTTAAATGAGAGCTTGGAAGACTGCAGTAAAGTTGGATTGAATCCTTTATGCGTTCTGAACAAACCGCCAACTGTAAGCTTTTAACCAATTTCGCGATTGAATCATACCTTCACCCATATTGCCTTTTCATACCCATTTAATTTTTTGCAGGCCGATTCTCCATTTTGGACTAAGAAACTGTAGGATAAGCCGGCCAAGAAGCCCCGGATCAAGACCAAGGCTACAAAAAAGCCTGCCAAGAAGAAGTCCAATCCGTCCGAGTTATTTGACTTGGATGATAATGATGAGTCGGAGGTAACACTTGACTCCCTTGGCTCATTTTTTGTACGTCTTATTGATAATGATTGCTATCAGGATGATGCGGAAGGAAGCCAAGCCAATGCTGAAGAGGTAACTATCCTTTCCTCTGACTTTGAACCTTTGCCAAGACAGAAAGTTCGTCAAGCAAGCCTGAAAGTAAGGTTTTCTCATCCTTTAGCTTATTTGGATCCCAACTTTATTTTGAAGAAGCAGCAACATGAAGCTCGCCGCACAACCCGGAATAGCGGCGAAGGAGTCCTTTCCTCTGGCTTACCCAACACACCAGCACCTCGCAAGCGTCGACCGGAGGTTTCAAATATTTATGACTTAGCTTATCCCAAGGCGGGTCTTTTTCGTCAACCTCTTAACCCGTCTGACTCAAACTACCAGGGAACATCTCATTCCTCCTCCGGTGACTCGACTGGGACTCAAATCTCGGCTTTCAAGACCGTGCCTAGGTAAGAGTGTTAAATCTATCCACTTTGCTCTTTTAACTGTCATATTAACTCTGCCTTATGCTTTCTTCTCAGTGGGATAGCCAAACCCAGCAAGAAACAGAAAATTGACAAACTGGTTGAAGAATCCAAGACTGCTGAATCGGAGAAACAGTCGCATCTAAAACTTTGCATCAAGTGTCAGAAACTGTTGTGGATGATCCCCCTCCAGAAGACCACCCTGTTACCCAAGATCCATGGATGTTTATCCAGAAAATGATAAAACGCCCAGTCCTGCTCAGCCGGCTCAGGAATCTGATGATATAATGATTACTGGGACGGCTTATCAGGCCCTAGGCAACCACATTGCCCTGTCCAAGCATAGCGCCAAGGAGGAGTTCTCTGTTGTTGACAAGGGAAAATGGAAAGTTGACTTAGAAGGCTATGCTCAATTTAGTGCTCAAGAGATTCACTCACCAGCCATGATTTTGAAGCCGGCTTGGTCAACCTAATGAAGGAGCGCTTTGAGGTAATCCAGCACAATCCTCTTCATAAATATATCTCTATCAGCCGCCAAGTCTATAGAATATGATAGAATTGCATATACTGTAGACTTTTAGATAGTCATAAATAGATGAAGATCAAAACTAGTAGCCCCCAAGGGCCGGCTTAAACTATCAAGTTAAGTCGGGACTTTAATTAGCAATGATCAACTTTGTACCTGTAGCCCCCAAGGGTTGGTTTAATCAACATGAATAAACCAGGACTTATTCCCATGGCTGAAAATAAAATCGAAGTATGTAGCCTTTATAAACCAGATCATATCATTTTGCCCGGGTCATCATATAAACTTGTCTTGAAAAGAGCAATAGGCATTAGCCCCCAAGTGCCAAGGAAAATACTTGTATTATGCTTGGGACTTCAAAAATAATCATGATCATAATGCCTTCCATGTTTATTCATGTCGCAGGCTGAACTAAACGAGAAGGAATCCCAAGTCAAAGATCTAAGGGCCAATATCCAAACACAACAATTTGAGACTTCAAAAGCCAAATCAGAGCTGAAGACTGCATTGGAAAACATTGAGCAGTTGAAACAAAACTTCAGTACTGATAGAACCGTCTGGGAGACCGAGAAAGTAGCTCTATTAAAAAGAACGGAGGATGCCGAAGCAGCCCTTAAACCGTTAACTCACGAGTTGTCCGGTGTAAAACATCAAATCAACAGCATGACATCGGCCATCTTCGGTAAGTAACTAAAAATACTTTCCTTTGCACCAACAGTATATCATAGTCATCTGCCGGTTTATCCATAATTTTACTGATGTAGGCTCCCGAAGCACCAAGTTGGGTTCAGACATGCGCATCAAGCTCAAGGCTGTCTATACTCTGGTAGAGCAGCTATACACTGGTGATCAACGGACAATCTCTGGTGCCCTCCCTCATTAAGGAAACACTGGAAAAGTTGTCGGTGCTGCCCCAAAGGATTGAGGATTTAAAGCGATCAGCCGCCAGAGCCGGCGCCATGGCTGCCCTAAGCTGGGCAAAGGCATGGCAAGTAGATCTTGATCCAGAAGATTTGGCTAATGGCTGCCCTAGTGTAAAAGAAGACGCGTCTCCCTTCAGCGTTGATGACTTTGCAAAAATAGCGAGGGAAATGAGTCCAGTAGCAAGCAAACTGGCTGAAGACACAGACCTATCCCAATATCAGACAGCTTATGATGCTGATAGCAAGAAGGTGAAGGCGTCGGTTCATCAAGAGGTGGATCTCATCCCGCCGACTCGTAAGCATACCTTCGCTTCTGACTTGATCCATCAAATCTTATAGATGATGAGGTTGTATTTAGAGCTTTGACTTGTATCAACTGGGCCACGCCTGACTTCCAGCCAATGGGTAATCAAGAAGAAGAAGAAGCGCATGATGACCCGGAGGCTTCGACCCGCCAAGACTAGAAGTCTTAATTCATGAGCCGATTTACCAGTCATAGCATTTGGATGCTATGTCTCAAAAACACTTATCCTTTTGGGCCGTCAGATGCCTTGTAAGAGGCTAGTTAAACAATCCTGATCTTGTCACATCATCGTGCGTGTTTATTTGCATAACACTGCTGATCCATCATTTGAAGATCTGCCACTTATGCTGATAATATCATCAATTATGCAAACCATGCTTATCATTTTTCTTGCACATAAGCAGATAACAAGTGCCCTGGCGGTTTACCCCAGGGCGGGTCACAATACCCCATATAAAAAACCACTGATGACAAAATAGTCCATAACCAGGGCCGGTTTATCAAAACCTCATATAATCACAACAAAATAAATATCATACCTGTGATATTTGTTCATACTGCCGGCTTATCATACATCGTGCAGTAAGGGTAATAGCCCAAAGACTGAGAGCACAATGCCCTCTTCAATTTATTCATACCGTCGGCTTATCATGCCATATGCAGCAAGGGGTAACATCCCAAAACTTAGAGCACAACACTCTAAGCACATAATCATCATACACTGGCGAGTTAAAGTCGAAAACCAGGCCGGGTTAATAAAACTTCGGATAGATTCATATATGAACCATAAGGCAACGTGGCCCTAATCAGTTTTCAACCATATATTAACATGACAACAGAGGATGAATCTCAAAAATTATTCAAAGCAAATATAAAGCAGAAAAACAAGGCATTCATAGGCTGCCAAGCCTCAATATCAAGTGCTATTCAAGGGCCGCACAACTGCTGAATTAAACCTTAATTCAAACCCGTAAGCCGGACCTCACATGACCAATCGCCGTTTTAACCTTGACAAATTCAGGGTCTTTATAAGATTGATTGTCAAGAGTATGGTGAGTCATTCCAGGATTACTTGGTCGGAGTGGCAGGCAAACAAAGGCAGGATAACCCGGTTTTTTGGTGAATACACCTGGCGTCGAAGCCTATTACAAGGGACAACAAAGCTCTGTTCATTAACAGGAGCCCCCGAGTAATATTTCATTCCAGGTGTATAAGCCGGATTAATAGGGTAGTCATAGCTATGCTCAATGAGCAGGAATCCCCCAAGTATTTTGTAATCATGGCGTACAAGCCGGATCAAGAGGGTAGTCATAGCTATGCTCAATAAGCAGGAAGTCCCCAAGTGATCGTATGAAGTGACAACAAAGACTCATATTCTCAGAAATGAAACGACAAAGGCCATGAATTATCAGGGATGCTGACTTTATTATATTCATCAAAATATATACATTGACAAAGTATGTACGTCACAAGAGCCGGTGGCTCAGGTGTAATAAGGCCGAAGATGAGCAATATTCCACGGCCGGTGGGTCTCCTCCTCCCGTGCGTGAGTCCTTGTGGTCTCGAACATCGATGAGGTAGTATGACCCGTTGTTCAGATTTTTGCTGGCCACAAAGGGCCCTTCCCAAGGTGGGGATAACTTGTGCATGTCAGTTTGATCCTGGATAAGCCGGACCACCAAATCTCCTTTTGTAAGGTTCTGGTTTTAACCCGGCGGCTATGATAGCGACACAGATCTTGCTGGTAAATCACCGAACGAGCCGCCGCAAGGTCACGCTCCTCATCCAATAGGTCAATGGCACCCTGACGTGATTTTTCGTTATCAGCTTCAACATAAGCCGCCACGCGGGGCGAGTCGTGACGGATGTCACTAGGGAGAACCACCTCTGCTCCATAGACCATGAAGAAAGGCGTGTAACCCATAGATCTGTTGGGGGTAGTATTGATACTCCATAGCACTGAGGGCAATTCCTCCACCCAACAACCCGGTGTCCTCTGCAAAGGGACCATAAGCCGGGGCTTGATGCCTCTCAAAATTTCTTGATTGGCTCTTTCAGCTTGGCCATTGGACTGGGGTGAGCCACTGATGATACATCAAGACGAATATGCTCTCGTTGATAGAATTCTTTCATAGCACCCTTGGATAGATTAGTGCCATATCATTTATAATGTTGTGAGGATAACCAAAACGGAAAATCACCTTTTTGATGAACTGAACCGCTGTTGCCGCGTCACACTTATTGACCGGCTCTGCCTCAACCCACTTTGTGAATTTTTCAATCACCACTAAAAGGTGGGTCTTTTTATCTTTGGACCTTTTGAAAGGCCCAATCATATCCAGCCCCTAGACTGCAAACGGCGTGATTGGAATCATCCTCAATTCTTGAGCCGGCACATGAGCTCATCTTGAAAATTTCTGACAACCATCACATTTACTGACCAAATCCTCTGCATCGGCATGAGCCGTCAGCCAATAAAACCCATGACAGAAAGCCTTGGATATGAGAGACTTAGAGTTGGCATGATGACCACAATCTCCTTCATGAATCTCTCGTAGAATCTCACGACCTTCCTCAGGAGAAACACAATGTTGAAACACCCCTGTGACACTGCAGCGATGCAACTCTCCATTGACAATAGTCATTGACGTAGACCGCCAAGTTATCTGCCTAGACAAAGTTTCATCTTCAGGTAACTCACCCCGTGTCATATAAGCCAAATATGGTACTGTCCAATCAGGAATAACATGAAGAGCCGCCACCAGCTGCGCCTCCGGGTCAGGAATAGCAAGATCTTCCTCCGTAGGCAATTTGACTGAAGGGTTATGCAGAATATCAAGGAAAACATTAGGTGGTACTGGCTTACGCTGGGACCCTAACCGGCTCAAAGCATCAGCCGCCTCATTTTTCCTGCGATCAACATGTTCCACTTGATAACCTTTGAAATGACCAGCAATAGCATCGACCTCACGGTGGTAAGCCGCCATGAGTGGGTCCTTAGAATCCCAAGTGCCTGACACTTGCTGAGCCACCAAATCTGAGTCACCAAAACACCTCACCCGGCTTAAATTCATCTCCTTAGCCATCCGAAGACCATGGATCAAGGCCTCATACTCAGCTGCATTGTTAGTACAAGGGAACATCAACCTTAAAACATAAAAAATTATCACCTCGTGGGGAAGTCAAAATAACTCCAGCCCCCGAGCCTTCCAACTTCCTGGATCCATCGAAGTGAATAGTCCAATATGTGCTATCCGGCTTCTCCTCAGGCATCTGTAGCTCAGTCCAGTCATTGATAAAATCCACAAGTGCTTGAGACTTGACAGTTGTCCGTGAAGGAAATATGCCCTAGAGGCAATAATAAAGTTATTATTTATTTCCTTATATCATGATAAATGTTTATTATTCATGCTAGAATTGTATTAACCGGAAACATAATACATGTGTGAATACATAGACAAACAGAGTGTCACTAGTATGCCTCTACTTGACTAGCTCGTTAATCAAAGATGGTTATGTTTCCTAACCATGAATAAAGAGTTGTTATTTGATTAACGGGATCACATCATTAGGTGAATGATCTGATTGACATGACCCATTCTATTAGCTTAGCACCCGATCGTTTCGTATGTTGCTATTGCTTTCTTCATGACTTATACATGTTCCTATGACTATGAGATTATGCAACTCCCGTTTGCCGGAGGAACACTTTGTGTGCTACCAAACGTCACAACGTAAATGGGTGATTATAAAAGTGCTTTATAGGTGTCTCCAAAGGTACATGTTGGGTTGGCGTATTTTGAGATTAGGATTTGTCACTCCGATTGTCGGAGAGGTATCTCTAGGCCCTCTCGGTAATGTACATCACATAAGCCTTGCAAGCATTGCAACTAATGAGTTAGTTGCGAGATGATGTATTACGAACGAGTAAAGAGACTTGCCGGTAACGAGATTGAACTAGGTATTGAGATACCGATGATCGAATCTCGGGCAAGTAACATACCGATGACAAAGGGAACAACGTATGTTGTTATGCGGTCTGACCGATAAAGATCTTCGTAGAATATGTAGGAGCCAATATGAGCATCCAGGTTCCGCTATTGGTTATTGACCGGAGACGTGTCTCGGTCATGTCTACATTATTCTCGAACCCGTAGGGTCCGCACGCTTAAGGTTTCGATGACAGTTATATTATGAGTTTATGAGTTTTGATGTACCGAAGTTAGTTCGGAGTCCCGGATGTGTTCACGTACATGACGAGGAGTTTCGAAATGGTCGAGACATAAAGATTGATATATTGGACGGGTATATTCGGACACCGGAAGTGTTCCGGGTGATTTCGGAGAAAACCGGAGAGCCGGAGGGTTACCGGAACCCCCCCCCCGGGAGGAGTAATGGGCCATATGGGCCTTAGTGGAGAGAGAGAGGGGCAGCCAAAGGTGGGCCGCGCGCCTCCTCCCCCTGGTCCGAATTGGACTAGGTGAGGGGGGGCGGCGCCCCCCTTTCCTTCTCCCTCCCCACTTCTTTCCCCCTCCTAGTAGGAGTCCTACTCCTACTAGGAGGAGGACTCCTCCTTGGCGCACCATAGGGGCCGGCCGGCCTCCTCCCCTTGATCCTTTATATACGGGGGCAGGGGGCACCCCTAGACACACAAGTTGATCCACGTGATCATATTCTTAGCCGTGTGCGATGCCCCCTTCCACCATAATCCTCGATAATATTGTAGCGGTGCTTAGGCGAAGCCCTGCGACGGTAGTACATCAAGATTGTCACCACGCCGTCGTGCTGACGGAACTCTTCCCCGACACTTTGCTGGATCAGAGTCCGGGGATCGTCATCGAGCTGAACGTGTGCTAAAACTCGGAGGTGTCGTAGTTTCGGTGCTTGATCGGTCGGGCCGTGAAGACGTACGACTACATCAACCGTGTTGTGCTAACGCTTCCGCTGTCGGTCTACAAGGGTACGTAGATCACACTCTCCCCTCTCGTTGCTATGCATCACCATGATCTTGCGTGTGCGTAAGAATTTTTTTGAAATTACTACGTTCCCCAACAGTGGTATCAGAGCCTAGGTTTTATATGTTGATGTTATATGCACGAGTAGAACACAAGTGAGTTGTGGGCGATATAAGTCATACTGCTTACCAGCATGTCATACTTTGGTTCGGCGGTATTGTTGGACGAAGCGGCCCGGACCGACATTACGCGTACGCTTACGCGAGATCGGTTCTCCTGGCGTGCTTTGCACATAGGTGGCTTGCGGGTGACAGTTTCTCCAACTTTAGTTGAACCGAGTGTGGCTACGCCCGGTCCTTGCGAAGGTTAAAACAGCACCAACTTGACAAAGTATCGTTGTGGTTTTGATGCGTAGGTAAGATTGGTTCTTGCTTAAGCCCGTAGCAGCCACGTAAAACTTGCAACAACAAAGTAGAGGACGTCTAACTTGTTTTTGCAGGGCATGTTGTGATGTGATATGGTCAAGACATGATGCTAAATTTTATTGTATGAGATGATCATGTTTTGTAACCGAGTTATCGGCAACTGGCAGGAGCCATATGGTTGTCGCTTTATTGTATGCAATGCAATCGCGCTGTAATGCTTTACCTTATCACTAAGCGGCAGCGATAGTCATGGAAGCATAAGATTGGCGAGACGACAACGATGCTACGATGGAGATCAAGGTGTCGCGCCGGTGACGATGGTGATCACGACGGTGCTTCGAAGATGGAGATCACAAGCGCAAGATGATGATGGCCATATCATATCACTTATATTGATTGCATGTGATGTTTATCTTTTATGCATCTTATCTTGCTTTGATTGACGGTAGCATTATAAGATGATCTCTCACTAATTATCAAGAAGTGTTCTCCCTGAGTATGCACCATTGCGAAAGTTCTTCGTGCTGAGACACCACGTGATGATCGGGTGTGATAGGCTCTACGTTCAAATACAACGGGTGCAAAGCAGTTGCACACGCGGAATACTCAGGTTATACTTGACGAGCCAAGCATATACAGATATGGCCTCGGAACACGGAGACCGAAAGGTCGAGCGTGAATCATATAGTAGATATGATCAACATAGTGATGTTCACCAATGAAACTACTCCATCTCACGTGATGATCGGACATGGTTTAGTTGATTTGGATCACGTAATCACTTAGAGGATTAGAGGGATGTCTATCTAAGTGGGAGTTCTTTAAGTAAATTAATTGAACCTAAAATTATCATGAAACTTAGTACCTGATAGTATCTTGCTTGTTTATGCTTGATTGTAGATAGATGGCTCGTGTTGTTGTTCCGTTGAATTTTAATGCGTTCCTTGAGAAAGCAAAGTTGAAAGATGATGGTAGCAATTACACGGACTGGGTCCGTAACTTGAGGATTATCCTCATTGCTGCACAGAAGAATTACGTCCTGGAAGCACCGCTGGGTGCCAGGCCTGCTGCTGGAGCAACACCAGATGTTATGAACGTCTGGCAGAGCAAAGCTGATGACTACTCGATAGTTCAGTGTGCCATGCTTTACAGCTTAGAATCGGGACTTCAACAACGTTTTGAACGTCATGGAGCATATGAGATGTTCCAGGAGTTGAAGTTAATATTTCAAGCAAATGCCTGGATTGAGAGATATGAAGTCTCCAATAAGTTCTATAGCTGCAAGATGGAGGAGAACAGTTCTGTCAGTGAGCATATACTCAAAATGTCTGGGTATAATAATCACTTGATTCAATTGGGAGTTAATCTTCCAGATGATTGCATCATTGACAGAATTCTCCAATCACTGCCACCAAGCTACAAGAGCTTCGTGATGAACTATAATATGCAAGGGATGAATAAGACTATTCCCGAGCTCTTCGCAATGCTGAAAGCTGCGGAGGTAGAAATCAAGAAGGAGCATCAAGTGTTGATGGTCAACAAGACCACTAGTTTCAAGAAAAAGGGCAAAGGGAAGAAGAAGGGGAACTTCAAAAAGAACAGCAAGCAAGTTGCTACTCAAGAGAAGAAACCCAAACCTGGACCTAAGCCTGAAACTGAGTGCTTCTACTGCAAGCAGACTGGTCACTGGAAGCGGAACTGCCCCAAGTATTTGGCGGATAAGAAGGATGGCAAGGTGAACAAAGGTATATGTGATATACATGTTATTGATGTGTACCTTACTAATGCTCGCAGTAGCACCTGGGTATTTGATACTGGTTCTGTTGCTAATATTTGCAACTCGAAACAGGGACTACGGATTAAGCGAAGATTGGCTAAGGACGAGGTGACGATGAGCGTGGGAAACGGTTCCAAAGTCGATGTGATCGCAGTCGGCATGCTACCTCTACATCTACCTTCGGGATTAATATTAGACCTAAATAATTGTTATTTGGTGCCAGCGTTAAGCATGAACATTATATCTGGATCTTGTTTGATGCGAGACGGTTATTCATTTAAATCTGAGAATAATGGTTGTTCTATTTATATGAGTAATATCTTTTATGGTCATGCACCCTTAAAGAGTGGTCTATTTTTATTGAATCTCGATAGTAGTGACACACATATTCATAGTGTTGAAGCCAAAAGATGCAGAGTTGATAATGATAGTGCAACTTATTTGTGGCACTGCCGTTTGGGTCATATCGGTATAAAGCACATGAAGAAACTCCATACTGATGGGCTTTTGGAACCACTTGATTATGAATCACTTGGTACTTGCGAACCGTGCCTTATGGGTAAGATGACAAACACACCGTTCTCCGGTACTATGGAGAGAGCAACAGATTTGTTGGAAATCATACATACAGATGTATGTGGTCCGATGAACGTTGAGGCTCGTGGCGGATATCGTTATTTTCTCACCTTCACAGATGACTTAAGCAGATATGGGTATATCTACTTAATGAAACACAAGTCTGAAACATTTGAAAAGTTCAAAGAATTTCAGAGTGAAGTTGAAAATCATCATAACAAGAAAATAAAATTCCTACGATCTGATCGTGGAGGAGAATATTTGAGTTACGAGTTTGGTGTACATTTGAAAAATTGTGGAATAGTTTCGCAACTCACGCCACCCGGAACACCACAGCGTAATGGTGTGTCCGAACGTCGTAATCGTACTTTACTAGATATGGTGCGATCTATGATGTCTCTTACTGATTTACCGCTATCGTTTTGGGGATACGCTCTAGAGACGGCCGCATTCACGTTAAATAGGGCACCATCAAAATCCGTTGAGACGACGCCTTATGAACTGTGGTTTGGCAAGAAACCAAAGTTGTCGTTTCTGAAAGTTTGGGGCTTGCGATACTTATGTGAAAAAGCTTCAACCTGATAAGCTTGAACCCAAATCGGAGAAATGTGTCTTCATAGGATATCCAAAGGAAACTATTGGATACACCTTCTATCACAGATCCAAAGGCAAGACTTTTGTTGCTAAATTCGGAAACTTTCTGGAGAAGGAGTTTCTCTCGAAAGAAGTGAGTGGGAGGAAAGTAGAACTTGACGAGGTAACTGTACCTACTCCCTTATTGGAAAGTAGTACATCACAAAAAACCTTTTTCTGTGACACCTACACCAGTTAGTGAGGAAGCTAATGATGATGATCATGAAACTTCAGAACAAGATACTACTGAACCTCGTAGATCAACCAGAGTGAGATCCGCGCTAGAGTGGTACGGTAATCCTGTTCTGGAAGTCATGCTACTAGATCATGATGAACCTACGAACTATGAAGAAGCGATGGTGAGCCCAGATTCCACAAAATGGCTTGAAGCCATGAAATCTGAGATGGGATCCATGTATGAGAACAAAGTATGGACTTTGGTTGACTTGCCCGATGATCCGCAAGCAATTGAGAATAAATGGATCTTCAAGAAGAAGACTGACGCTGACGGTAATATTACTGTCTACAAAGCTCGACTTGTCGCAAAAGGTTTTCGGCAAGTTCAAGGGATTGACTACGATGAGACCTTCTCACCCGTAGCGATTCTTAAGTCTGTCCGAATCATCTTAACAATTGCCGCATTTTATGATTATGAAATTTGGCAGATGGATGTTAAAACTGCATTCCTGAATGGATTTCTGGAAGAAGAGTTGTATATGATGCAACCAGAAGGTTTTGTCGATCCAAAGGGAGCTAACAAAGTGTGCAAGCTCCAGCGATCCATTTATGGACTGGTGCAAGCCTCTCGGAGTTGGAATAAACACTTTGATAGTGTGATCAAAGCATTTCGTTTTATACAGACTTTTGGAGAAGCCTGTATTTACAAGAAAGTGAGTGGGAGCTCTGTAGCATTTCTGATATTATATGTGGATGACATATTACTAATTGGAAATGATATAGAATTTCTGGATAGCATAAAGGGATACTTGAATAAGAGTTTTTCAATGAAAGACCTCGGTGAAGCTGCTTACATATTAGGCATTAAGATCTATAGAGATAGATCAAGACGCTTAATTGGACTTTCACAAAGCACATACCTTGACAAAGTTTTGAAGAAGTTCAAAATGGATCAAGCAAAGAAAGGGTTCTTGCCTGTGTTACAAGGTGTAAAATTGAGTAAGACTCAATGCCCGACCACTGCAGAAGATAGAGAGAAAATGAAAGATGTTCCCTATGCTTCAGCCATAGGCTCTATCATGTATGCAATGCTGTGTACCAGACCTGATGTGTGCCTTGCTATAAGTCTAGCAGGGAGGTACCAAAGTGATCCAGGAGTGGAACACTGGATAGCGGTCAAGAACATCCTGAAATACATGAAAAGGACTAAGGATATGTTTCTCATATATGGAGGTGACAAAGAGCTCATCGTAAAAGGTTACATTGATGCAAGCTTTGACACTGATCCGGACGATTCTAAATCGCAAACCGGATACGTGTTTACATTAAACGGTGGAGCTGTTAGTTGGTGCAGTTCTAAACAAAGCGTTGTGGCGGGATCTACATGTGAAGCGGAGTACATAGCTGCTTCGGAAGCAGCAAATGAAGGAGTCTGGATGAAGGAGTTCATATCCGATCTAGGTGTCATACCTAGTGCATCAGGTCCAATGAAAATCTTTTGTGACAATACTGGTGCAATTGCCTTGGCAAAGGAATCCAGATTTCACAAGAGAACCAAGCACATCAAGAGACGCTTCAATTCCATCCGGGATCTAGTCCAGGTGGGAGACATAGAGATTTGCAAGATACATACAGATCTGAATGTTGCAGACCCATTGACTAAGCCTCTTCCACGAGCAAAACATGATCAGCACCAAGGCTCCATGGGTGTTAGAATCATTACTGTGTAATCTAGATTATTGACTCTAGTGCAAGTGGGAGACTGAAGGAAATATGCCCTAGAGGCAATAATAAAGTTATTATTTATTTCCTTATATCATGATAAATGTTTATTATTCATGCTAGAATTGTATTAACCGGAAACATAATACATGTGTGAATACATAGACAAACAGAGTGTCACTAGTATGCCTCTACTTGACTAGCTCGTTAATCAAAGATGGTTATGTTTCCTAACCATGAACAAAGAGTTGTTATTTGATTAACGGGATCACATCATTAGGTGAACGATCTGATTGACATGACCCATTCCATTAGCTTAGCACCTGATCGTTTAGTATGTTGCTATTGCTTTCTTCATGACTTATACATGTTCCTATGACTATGAGATTATGCAACTCCCGTTTGCCGGAGGAACACTTTGTGTGCTACCAAACATCACAACGTAAATGGGTGATTATAAAAGTGCTCTACAGGTGTCTCCAAAGGTACATGTTGGGTTGGCGTATTTCGAGATTAGGATTTGTCACTCCGATTGTCGGAGAGGTATCTCTGGGCCCTCTCGGTAATGCACATCACATAAGCATTGCAAGCATTGCAACTAATGAGTTAGTTGCGAGATGATGTATTACGGAACGAGTAAAGAGACTTGCCGGTAACGAGATTGAACTAGGTATTGAGATACCGACGATCGAATCTCGGGCAAGTAACATACCTATGACAAAGGGAACAACGTATGTTGTTATGCGGTCTGACCGATAAAGATCTTCGTAGAATATGTAGGAGCCAATATGAGCATCCAGGTTCCGCTATTGGTTATTGACCGGAGACGTGTCTCGGTCATGTCTACATTGTTCTCGAACCCGTAGGGTCCGCACGCTTAAGGTTTCGATGACAGTTATATTATGAGTTTATGAGTTTTGATGTACCGAAGTTAGTTCGGAGTACCGGATGTGTTCACGGACATGACGAGGAGTCTCGAAATGGTCGAGACATAAAGATTGATATATTGGACGGCTATATTCGGACACCGGAAGTGTTTCGGGTGATTTCGGAGAAAACCGGAGAGCCGGAGGGTTACCGGAACCCCCCCGGGAGGAGTAATGGGCCATATGCGCCTTAGTGGAGAGAGAGAGGGGCAGCCAAAGGTGGGCCGCGCGCCTCCTCCCCCCTGGTCCGAATTGGACTAGGAGAGGGGGGGCGGCGCCCCCCTTTCCTTCTCCCTCCCCACTTCTTTCCCCCTCCTAGTAGGAGTCCTACTCCTACTAGGAGGAGGACTCCTCCTTGGCGCACCATAGGGGCCGGCCGGCCTCCTCCCCTTGATCCTTTATATACGGGGGAAGGGGGCACCCCTAGACACACAAGTTGATCCACGTGATCATATTCTTAGCCGTGTGCGATGCCCCCTTCCACCATAATCCTCGATAATATTGTAGCGGTGCTTAGGCGAAGCCCTGCGACGGTAGTACATCAAGATTGTCACCACGCCGTCGTGCTGACGGAACTCTTCCCCGACACTTTGCTGGATCGGAGTCCGGGGATCGTCATCGAGCTGAACGTGTGCTAAAACTCGGAGGTGTCGTAGTTTCGGTGCTTGATCGGTCGGGCCGTGAAGACGTACGACTACATCAACCGTGTTGTGCTAACGCTTCCGCTGTCGGTCTACAAGGGTACGTAGATCACACTCTCCCCTCTCGTTGCTATGCATCACCATGATCTTGCGTGTGCGTAGGAATTTTTTTGAAATTACTACGTTCCCCAACAGTCCGAGGCATATACTTCAAACCATGGGGCCCAAGCTCAATGGCCCATTTGGCTACCCGACCTGTGGCTTCTCTGTTTTGAATAATATCCCCCAAGGGGGCAGAACTAACCATAGTGATGGGATGACCAAAGAAATACTGCTTTAGCTTATGACTAGCCATGAACACTCCATATACCAGTTTCTGCCAATGTGGATACCTCTGCTTGGATTCAATGAGGACCTCAGTGGTATAATAAACCGGCCACTGAACCGGATATTCCTTGCCTGATTCCTTCCTTTTCACAACAATTGCCACGCTGATAGCTCAGCTATCGGCAGCCACATATAACAACAAGGGCTCCTTATCAATAGGAGCAGCAAGGATCGGCGGTTCAACTAACTGTTTCTTCAAGGCTTCAAACGCCTGATCAGCAGCATCATCCAGACAAAGTGATCTGTTTTCTTCATCATCTGGTATAGAGGGATGGCTTTTTCTCCCAACCGGCTTAAGGCCGCAATACGACCCGCTAGACGCTGAACATCATTAATACACACCAGTTTAGCCAAGGAAGTAATAGCCTTGATTTTCTCCGGGTTAGCTTCAATGCCCCTTTCAGAAACCAAAAAACCTAAGAGCTTGCCCGCTGGCACACGAAAGACACACTTGGCCGGGTTAAGCATCATCTTGTAGACATGGATGTTGTCAAAGGTCTCTTTTAATCATCTATCAAGGTATCCTTCTTCCTGGATTTCACAACAATATCATCCACATAAGAATGAACATTGCGTCCAATCTGATCATGAAGGCAATTCTGAACACACCGCTGGTAAGTTGCCTGGGCACTCTTGAGCCCAAAAGGCATAGACACATAGCAGAAGGCTCCAAAGGGAGTGATAAAGGTTGTCTTCTCCTGGTCCTCAACTGCCATCTTGATATGATGATACCCAAAATAAGCATCCAAAAAACTCAAACGCTCACAACCCGCCGTAGCATCAATAATCTGATCAATACGAGGGAGAGCAAAAGGATCAGCCGGGCAGGCTTTGTTAAGGTCTGTGTAATCCACACGCATGCGCCAAGTACCATTTTTCTTAAGTACCAGCACCGGGTTAGCCAACCATTTGGGATGAAAGACTTCAACAATGAATCCAGCTGCCAAGAGTCGGGCCACTTCTTCACCAATGGCCTTACGCCTCTCTTCATTAAAGCAACGAAGGAATTGTTTGACCGGTTTAAAGTTTGGATCAATATTGTGAGTGTGCTCAGCAAGTTCCCTCGGTACACCTGGCATGTCTGAAGGCTTCCACGCAAAGATGTCCTGGTTCTTACGGATGAACTCGATGAGCACGCTTTCCTATTTTGGATCCAGATTAGCACTGATATTGAACTGCTTGGATGAATCGCTAGGAACAAAATCAACCAACTTAGTGTCATCCGCTGATTTAAACTTCAATAGAGGGTCATGCTCTGTGGTTGGCTTCTTCAAAGGTGTCATATCTGTCGGGTCAACATTATCTTTGTAAAACTTCAACTCTTCTGTTGCACAAACAGACTCAGCATAAGCAGCATCACCCTCTTCACATTCCAAGGCTATCTTCCTATTCCCATGCACTGTGATGGTACCCTTATAACCCGGCATCTTAAGCTGCAGATAAACATAACAAGGTCTTGCCATGAACTTAGCATAAGTCGGCCGCCCAAACAAAGCATGATAAGGGCTCTTAATCTTAACCACCTCAAAGGTCAATGTCTCAACTCTGGAATCATGATCATCACCCAAAGCCACTTCCAAAGCTATCTTTCCCATTGGATATGTCGACTTACTAGGCACCACACCATGAAAAACAGTGTTAGATGGCTTAAGATCCTTGTCAGTCAAACTCATATGACGAAATTTTTTGTAGTAAAGGATATTGATGCTGCTGCCTCCATCCATGAGCACCTTTGTGAACTTGTAACCTCCAACCTGAGGCGCAACCACTACAGCCAAGTGACCCGGATTGTCAACTCAGGGCGGGTGATCCTCATGGCTCCAAAGGATAGGATGTTCAGACCATCGCAAGTAACGGGGAATCGCCGGCTCAACTGCGTTCACCGCCCTTTTATGAATCTTCTGGTCTCGTTTACATAAACTCGTGGTGAATACATGATATTGTCCATTATTCAACTACTTCGGATTACTCTGATAACCAGATTGCTACTGCTGATTCCCTTGACCAGACTACTGATTAAAACCACCTTGATTGCCTTGGCCCTGGAAACTAGAGTTTGAGCGGCCACCACCAAAGCCAGGCCCATGAGAATCGGATCATGAGCCGCCATTCGGGCCATGATTGTTCTAGAAAAAATTGGAATTCCTATACTCCCTCATGATGAAGCAATCCTTCCACAGATGATTAGTCGGCTTCTCTTGCGTACCATGCTTTGGGCAAGGCTGGTTCATCATCAATTCAAGGTTGAACTTCGGCCTGCCAAGCTGGGGCGGCTTTCCCTTCCGACGCTGATTATTATTCTGTGCATTGCAGTTAGCCACAAAGTCCAAACCACCCTCAGCTTTGCGTTTTCCATTACTACCATGACCCGCCATGTTATGATGTTGTCCCTTCGCACTGCCACTCTTCTTCCCCTTACCCGCCTTCTCTTTATCAGAGTCGGGGTCTTTGGTACTATCAGAGTCGGCATATTTGATGAGAGCCACCATGAGCTCCCCCATGTCATTGTAGTGGCGTTTAAGCCGCCCCAGTTTCTGCTTAAGGGGGAGGAAATGGCAATTCTTCTCCAACATCAGGATTGCTGAACCGACATTGATACTGTCCGATGAGTGTATGATAGCTGAGACCGGCGCACCCAATTGGTTGTCGACTCGCCCTCACCTTGGACACAAGAGTCTAAATCCAGAATTGACATGGGCTGCTTGCACGTGTCTTTGAAATTATGGATAAAACGTGTTTTCAGCTCTGCCCATGACCTAATGGAGTTAGGGGTAGCCCTTTCAACCAAGTACTAGCCGGCCCATCCAACATCATGGTGAAATACTTAGCACATGCGGCATCGTCAACATCCAACATCTCCATAGCCATCTCATAGCTCTCAATCCAAGCCTCTGGGGGATGATCCGCTGTGTAATTAGGCACCTTACAAGGACCCTTGAAATCCTTAGGCAAACACTTGTTGCGCAGAGCCAGCACTAAACATGGCACATCCAAGGTTCTAGAGGTCAGTCCTGCCTTCACCGATGCTGATGGATAAACCGGAGATTGCTGTTGAGCCGCCAGCTCTGCCTCCCGACGCGCCCTGCCTTGATCCACCAAAGTCTAAGCGTCGACACCATCGTGCGCCGAGTCATGCCGACGAGGCTGGTTATGGTGCTGCTCACTGCTTGAAACTGCTGGCGAGTCAATGTGCCTGCTAGAACTCCGGCTTGGTCGAGGGGTTGAGTGAATCCGTTCACGGCTATACAAAATAGCCACCTGTTGAGCCACGACCGTTTGAAGAAGTTCTCTGGCCCTCCATGTCTCTATTGCAGCTGGAGACTCGCCTTCAACTGGGAGAGCCGCCAATCGTGTCGCCGTAGCGATCATGTTATCCAAAGGGTTAGAATAATGACCCGGTGGTGTTGGAACATGCTGAGGCAGAGTTACATCCAAACGAGCAGATCCATAGTACGCGGCTGAACCGGCGCTCCGGTCACAGGCGCCTCAACCGCCCGGTTCACCATAGGAGGGTCACTAGTCCCTGCCCCAGGTGTCGGGGATATACCCCGCGGTATGAACCGACCGAAAATATGACCCGGCCGGGCTTGGCGGTTTACTAGAGATCCGGTTGACACTTGGCGATTCACTGGCGACCCGCCCTGACCAGACGGTTTACAAGCAACCTGCCTGAACATTATGACGCACTGGTAACCCGGTGGGCGGCGGACGATTGACAAGGCCCAAGGACCAGAAGGCCGGTTTATGTTAATGGTGGGTCGGTTTAAGAGGAAATGCATGAGGAATATTTACCTTACAAGGAGTTAAGACCCGGACATGTATCCGGTTTGTATTAGAAGGTAGACTAGTCCTAATCCTAATAGGACTGCACATGTAACCCGCCCCTCTAACTTATATAAGGAGGGGCAGGGCACCCCAAGAGGGGGGAAGAAAATAATCTTAGGGCTAGACATAACTAGGAGAGCCAGTTTACGGCGACTCCCTCATGATGATAATGAGACTTAGCCACAAACAACATGTAGGGTTGTTACCGGATGATGTTTCTCGGGGCCCGAAGCTGTCTAAACCCTTGTCTTATGTTGCATCTCTCGATTCCGCTCAACCCCTCTCAAGCTACCACATAGATGCGTTGGCCTCACGACTAAGTCCTCACACTAGGACATCTGTCGTGACCATTCCACGACAGTTGGCACCCACCATGGGGCCCACGCACGGTGGTGTTGAGTTCTTGGAGGGAGCTCTTCAGAGATCGAGAAGTTTGCATCCGGATGAGGAAAAGACCGGTTTCTTGGAAGGATCTGCATCAACGTTAAAGTTCACTAGAGATTTTTTATTGATGGTGCTCGTCGGTTCGTTTGGCAAGATCATCAAAGAAGATCTCAAAAGGTGAGGATTTTTGTTTGGTTCAACAAGTATTCGCCGGGTCGGATGGATGCAAGTCGCTAACAGGCGCAAGGCCAAGTTCCCGCCGAGTGACCAAGTCAAAAAATATAAGCAAAAGTACCGGTTCATCGCATCCAAGGGTTTCGAGTACTAGTGCATCACCGGTCACGCCATCTGAGATCGAATCGGTCTTTTTCTTTGTCAACTCTGATTGGGTCCATCAGGGAAGATTACTACGGGAAGGGCACGTCTCCATCTCGATCCACGCTTTCAAGTCGGCCGCAGGTCACCTAGCCTGTGGCCTCCAAGCCGCGGCGACGACCCGCCACCAGCTACTACACCTCTGCTGAGCCGCCTCCGAACAAATCGCCATGGCTCCAGGGTCAGGCCACTTCAAACGCAGGCCCTGCTGGCTCACCGGCCTCCACAAGTCGTCCGGGTGGCCTTGTTCCTCTGACCCCGTCCCGCACCGAGTCGCCGATGACTTCACCACCGAGGCCCCATGTTTTTGATGCCTCTACCATTTTTGCTCCAACCACCACTCGCCTGGACCGCCATGGTCGCCTCCTCGACTGCAGGCCTGCCCTGCGTCTGATCCGCCTGTCTGCTGAGAGCTGCCGTTATTTCAGTCAACCGAACCAACCAACTCAGTCTCAATCCGAGCCGCCTTCCACTGCCGGGCTGCTTCAAGGGCCGTCTGCGAGTCGCCACCTGGCCTTGACCACGGTCGAAGCTGTTGTCCCATATTTCCGTGCGTTGTTCCAGCTACTGCAGTCTACCTCTGCCTTGGGCTTGCTTTAGTCGCGCCACGACGCGTCGCTAGCTCACCACCACTGCCGGATCAAGTCCCAGAAAAAAAAATCACCTACAGTCGTACATCAACAGGTTGCTGCTACCTGCGAATATGTGGTTGTGGCAGCAGCAAGAACTGCATTGTACAGCCACACGTGCTCAGACAAAAATTGCAAGGAAGGCCATGTGGGGTGTCAGCATGCTGTGAAAAGCTGCAAGCCCGACGCTACGTGGCGAACAATCAACAATGTCCACAAATCTCTTTTTTCCTTATGTGGTAGCCAGGCACTCCTCTTACTACTATCGTCGCTCCATGTACCAAAAGCACATGAAAACCTCTGCTTCCCTCTGCGAAGGGCCTATCTTTTTTTTTTCCTTATACCTTATACAAGAGTCATGGTGATTTTGACCTTTACTTTTTACACTTTATCCTTTGGCAAGCACTATGCGTTGGAAAGATCCTGATATATATATCCAATTGGATGTAAGTTGTCATAAACTATTATTGTTGATATTACCCTTGAGGTAAAAGGTTGGGAGGCAACACTATAAGCCCCTATCTTTCTCTGTGTCCGACTAAAACTCCATACCCATAAGTATTGCGTGAGTGTTAGCAATTATGAAAGACTAAATGATAGTTGAGTATGTGGACTTGCTGAAAAGCTCTTATATTGACTCTTTGTGGTGTTATGATAAACTGCAATTGCTTCAATGACCGAGATCATAGTTTGTTAGTTTTCAATGAAGTTTCTGATTCATACTTGACATTGTGAATAGATTGTTACTTTAGCATAGGAAATCATATGAATATATATATAGGGTGGGTATATTATGATAACACCCCTTAAGACCTTATTCTGCACACCAAAACGCCTTATTCTGCACACCACCAAGATCGCGCCGCCGCCCCTCCCCTCCCGGCCTTCTACCGCGGCGGCGGCCTGGGCGAGTCGCCGCCCCTCCCCTCCCGGCCTTCTTCCGCGGCGGCGGCCTGGGAGCGATGCCGCCCCTCCCCTCCCCGCTTTCTCCCATGGCGGCGGCCTGGGAGCGACGCCGCCCTTCCCCTCCCGGCCTTCTTCCGCGGCAGCGGCCGGCAGCAATGTTGCCCCTCCCCTCCCGGCCTTCTTCCACGGCGGCGGCCAGGCAGCGACGCCGCCCGTCGCCTCTCGGCCTTCTTCCGCGGCAGGCACCGAGCAACACCAGCCTATCAGCCTTCTTCCACGGCAGCAGCTCGGTAGCACCGCCACCGAACTCCTCCGGGCCTGCAATTAGCTGTACTTCATCAGATGTGGATTGGTGCTGCCTCGACATCAAACCAATTCGAGCAAGGAGGAGTGTGCGCAAGGTTGCTTCATCCACGCTAGCTTCTTGGAATAAGTCTGCATCGACCTTCAGAGCAAATTCTCCTTCCCCGTTCACCTTGAGCAACGTCCAGACCGCCCATGAACTTCTGAAGGGCAAGTGGACTGCACGGGCGAACGTGAAAGTTGTGCAGGCGGACGAGAAGGGAACTTCCTCCTATAAATGCAAGGAATCATTGCACCACGAGGTAAGCAGTACACTTCCTCAACCATCTCAGTGTAGTTATCATAGACAAAGTAGTACAAGCAGTACAACGCGCGATTATGCAGTACAAAACCTATGCAGTGCGGTTGCTTCAATTTGTTGTGGGGGAAATGCAGTACGCTTGTATAGGTTCATTACAGATAATGATGCAGTGCGGTTGCTTCAGTTCACCTTGCAGGGTGATGCAGTCACCATGCAATGCTTCAGCAGTACCATTTTGAACACATTGCAGTTCGCATGATTCAGTTCATTTAACCTGACAATGCAGCTCGGTCATTTTGTGTGCAGGAGATGACATTCAGCAGATACAAAATGCCGCACATAATTGACAGCACTGAGAACAACAACTTTCAGAAGAGTGGATATTCTTCTGAAAGAGATACTGGCTGGGTTACCCCTGAGATTCCTCGTGGATTCTTCACGACGACAAACAGGGTGCAGTACTCTCCACAAGAAGATTTTTCACATGACGAAGATGTAGTTGAAGATGACGATGATGTCACATTCGTCTGGGAAGGCACTCACCAATGCGATGATGAAGACGATGACGATGAAGATGAGCCGATAACAGTTCTCAACCCAGAGTATAAGCACGAGTTCACTACGTTTGGACAGCATGTTCGAACAGACAATGATGATGCAGTTGAACACGATGTTGCAGTAGATGATGATTATGTCTATGATGATGTGCCACTGCTCCAAAATTTTCAAACCAATCCACCGAGACATCGTCATAACACTGGATTACCACCACGTCCACCTGCTGCACCCCAAAACAGAGCTCAGCGTCCACCTGCTGCACCGAAAAACAGAGCTCCAACCAGACCTGCTGCATCAACTTCGACGCTGCGGCCACCAACGGTGCCTCGGTCAAAAGTAAACAGTAGTTACAAATCCTCCTCACTGTTACCGCCGCGAGATCCTCAACTACACACATCTGCTATAACCCCGCCATGTCCAATACAACCCGGCGAGCTGCAAACACCATCAGGCGAACGACTCTACACACATGTAAGTTTATGGTCTGAAAAAATAAATAGGTGCAGTCCATTCAGATAACATTGCAGTGCACACTGATATTTCTTGTGAGCTTTGGCTAGGAACATTGCAAATGCTTTATTAAACTCGTATGCACTCCTCGTATTCAAAAAACAGAACAGAACAAATTTTCTCATATAGCATTTCAATTAATGCAGGAACAAAACATGCCGCTGAACCTCGTACCTGCTGCTAGAATGAAATTCACCACGTACGACAAGGCATGGGACTTTTACAACAATTATGCAAGATGTGCAGGGTTTGGTATACGCAAGAGGGCAAAACACAGGACAAATGCCTACATTGTCTGCTCAAGAGAAGGGGTCCACAAGCAGGCTGTGTCAGATTATCACCGGGTACGTCAGAAGACATCAGAAAGGATTGACTGCAATGCAAAGATTAGAGTCAAAAAAAGGAAGGATGGCAAATTTGTGATAGAAATGGTTCAACTCAACCACAATCACAATATGCTGGAAAGCCCCGGGATGCTTTTGCACATGCGATCGCACAAAAAAGACGATCCTTTGATACACCAGTTAGTGAAAGACATGCAACTGGACAACCACACACATGCTCAGATGATGTCGACGCTGTCGCGTATGTCCGGTGGTCTGCAGTACATGGGATATACTAGCCGCGACTGGGTAAATAGGTAAGCACGTAATAGAGCATATCTCTTGAGCATTCTGTCTGTAATTATTCCCTGTTTGGTGAGATAAGTTTGCATTGTCTCTGAAAATGCAGGAAACAGAAGTTTGCCAGAGAAGATTCTGAAGATGATGTCAAGAAACTTCTGAATTTCTTCGAGAAAATGCAAAAGATAAACCCAGAATTCTTCTATGATTATGACGTTGATGCAGATAACCGTGTAAGAAACGTCTTTTGGGCGAACGCAAGTTGCAGAGGATCGTATGAAGATTTTGGAGACTGCGTTACATTTGACACGATGTATAAAACTAACAAATTCCACATGCCGCTGGGAGTGTTTGTGGGGGTGAACCATCATCTATAGAGCACCATATTTGCTGTTGCACTCGTGCGATATGAAACAATACCATCATTTGAGTGGGTTTTCAAAACCTTTCTGAGGTGTATGAACAACAAGCCGCCAATCTGCATGCTCACAGGTACAAAAAAAATAAAAAAACACCTACATACTTACGTTTTGTTTTGTTTTGTGCACTTATATTTCTTCCATCTATCTTGCAAACACACAAACAACTTAATAAAAAAACATTGTTTGTCTCTTCTCAGACCAGTGTTCTTTGATGAAGGCAGCATTAAAAACTATCCTCCCACAAACTCTGCATAAGCTGTGTCGGTGGCATATCATGAAGAAGTACAAGGACCACCTCGCCTTGCTGTATAAGGCGCACGAGAAGCTCAAGGACGAACTCAATGCAGTGCTGAACCACCCACTAATGCCGTCAGAATTTGAACGAGCATGGAAGAACCTCATTTAGAGGTACAACTTGCAAGACGACGAAGTGATGAATTCACTGTGGGATGACAGGCACGAGTGGATCTCAGCTTACTACAAGGAAATTTTCTGTGCTCGGATGACTTCCACACAGAGAAGCGAGAGCATGAACCGCATACTGAAGATAAATTTTGTCAGGGAAAAGCATGATCTCCATCTGTTTGCTCAGCAGGTGGACAAGTGCATTCAGACTAGGAAGGTCGTCGAGCACGCAGAGACAGTAGCAAATGAGGTAAACAAAATGTCAATCAAAAACTGCTTAAAAATATGACTACAAAAACAAACAATTTTTTCATTTCTCTGGATCGTAATAGTGCATTTGTGATCATGCAGTCAGAGGTAAAAATAACAACAAAGTTTGGCTTCGAAGTTCAGTTGTCAAAAGTGTATACAAGGGCAGTGTTTGCAGATTTCAAAGAAACACTCTACCGTAGCACTGCATTCAGAGCAGAACGGTGCCCTGAGAACCCGACAAAGTATCTCGTACACCACTACAACAGATCGGATGCATTTGACTGGGCAAGGCATAATTTCCAAGTGGTCGCCGATGAAGAGAAAGGTGTCTACGAATGTGAGTGCAAACTCTGGACACACACAGGTGAGACTCCTAGCAAAAAAAATTCTAGATTCTCATAGTCATGCACGAAAAGCTAACTTACTGAACTTTAAAAGTACATATGCATGTGTAATTCACAAAACTAAATGAAGTTCACTTCTTTAAAAAATGAAAAAATAATGAAAAAAAATTATGTTTACTAATTTCATGCAGTTCACTTACAGAACAAAAAAAATCATGTGTTTGTCTGCAGGCCTCTTCTGCGTCCATGTCTTATGCATGCTTTCTCATTTGAGAGTACTCAACATTCCTGAGGTGTACATCATGAAAAGATACACCCATAACGCAAGATCAGATGCAATGTTTGACAGAAGAGACTATGAACAAACAGCACCAGATGGAACCTCGCTTTTTTGCCGTAGAAAATTGCTGACAGAAACAACAATGGACCTTGCAAACAGAGCGACAAGGTCCGACGCTGGGTGCCACAGAGCGTTGTCTGGTATGAGGGCATTGATAGAGGAAGTTGACGTGCTCAACGAAGAAGAAGAAGAAGCAGCAAAACTAAAGCAAGCAGAAAAATCCCAGCATGACAATAATGCCGAGCAAGTAGAAAATACTGAACACATCGGAACTGGTGCTATCAAAAAAGAAACAATTCTTCCACCTCCTGTTTCAAACACAAGAGGAAGGAAGAAAGGGGGAGATGCAACCCAGAAAAAGGTGGCATGCGAGGAGAAAAATGATGACAAAAACAGTAAGCCACAGCCTGAGCTGGACAGTGATGGTCACCCACTGGGAATAAGAAGGTGCAAGACATGTAATGAAATCATCCGCCACAATTCGAGGACATGTACAAAAAGAAATGAACAAGAAAAACGAGGACATGGAGATGCACAACAAAACAGAAATTCCACTCACAACACTAAGGAATGGACGAAATCGAGACGTTGTAGCATCTGCAAAAAGAGGAAGAGACACAATTCAAGAACCAGCCCCAAAAGAAAAAGAAAAAGATCAGAAAATGAGGAAGACGAAGAAGGTGAGATCAAAGAAGAAGATGATGACAGAACTGAAGAAGAAATGGCTTATGAAGAAGCAGATGGAGAAGAGGAGGAAGAAGAAGAGAGTGAAGAGGACGAAGAACATGAAGAAACTGAAGAAACAGTGGCGTATGAAGAAACAGATGATGAAGAGGAAGAAGAGGAAGAAGAGAGTGAAGAGACTGAAGAGAGTGAAGAGGACGAAGAACATGAAGAAACAGTGTCAACAAGACCACCACAAGGAAATGCTGCTGTACAGAAAAAACCAAGAACAACACCACTTTCAAAAAACAAGGTAGGAGCAAAGAAGGATGTAGTCCATAGCGCTGGAAAACCAAAGCAGCCATCAACCAGATCGCGGGGAGCAAAGAAGGATGCAGTCCACAGCGCTGGAAAACCAAAGCAGCCATCAACCAACACGCGGGGAGCAAAGAAGGATGCAGTCCACAGCCTGGAAAACCAAAGCAGCCATCAACCAGCATGCGGGGGGCTACAAACACAAAGGTGCATAGACAAGAACCAGCAACACCGCCATGGAAAACAAAAGAAAGTGCGACGTTAGACACGCTCCAGTCACCGCGCAGAAGCAGCAGGTTAACGACCAAATAGATGAACAAACAATAAATTAATCGTATGTATAGCAGTTTGCTTATCTCTATGACTTATGTATCAGTTTAAATTTTGTGTAAACACAAATTTCTCGTTGACTACGAGTTATTCAACTAAACCATGTAAAAGAGAAAATGGTATATAGAGTATACCATATATATAGCAGTCTTGAGTAAAACATTGACACATTTTGATTCAAAAACCATGTAAAAAATGTTGTTAGCTCGCAGCAGTCCAACGAGTAGTACATATAAAACGCATTTCAATATGTAGTATGGAACTTGCAAATATGTAGTACGCTTCGAACTATCATGCAATACTATAGACTAACTACATGTAGTACACACCATACAAATTGGGAAATTTTTTGGAAACATGTAGTGCTCAGCTAACATATAAGCAGTTCACATATTGTAACCATGTAAACACAAATTTCCCACTAAATAAATAATTGAAGTGGTTCAGATCATAAAAGTGCTTGTTACAAAACACATCAAAAAAGATGAAGCGTTCAACACGCAAAAGTACTTATTACAAATCAACTTCATAACCTTACCAATCACGTCAAACGTGATTCTAACCGTGCGATCCTCGAGTTCAAAGAAGTTGAGGACAACAACTTGCTCGTACTTCAGGCCACTATCAATGACAAATTCCTTCCACCCTTTGTGCAGACACAGCCGCCCGTCAACGCCTACAATGTACTTGGCTGGTTGAAGGTATCCATTGCCAAGAACAACTTGAAGAAGTCTTTTCTTCTTGAGCCGGACATACATAACAGCTCGTTTAGGAATTTTCTATAAAAAATAATAAAACTGTTTGAGAACGAAACTAGCAGTACAATTCTCATACTGTGCACAGAGATAGATGAAGTGCACAACAGTCCAACGAGTAGTACATATAAAACGCATTTCAATATGCAGTATGGAACTTGCAAATATGCAGTACGCTTCGAACTATCATGCAGTACTATAGACTAGCTACATGTAGTACACACCAAAAAATTGGGAAAGAATGTGGAAATATGTAGTGCTCAGCTAATATATAAGCAGTTCACATATTGTAACCATGTAAACTAAAACATAAGCTACATGCACACAAGCATAAAAATAAAAAACAAGAAATAAGAACACATTGCAGTGCACTTCAAAAAACAAAGAAAAAAGTGCGTTCCTAAAATACTGCAAGTTCAGAATGCAATGGAATTATACAAAAAAACACAAAGAAAAAAAATCATATCTAACGAATCATACCATCTTGTAGTGAGTCTCCACATCTGTTGGCGTAAGCTGATGGACAAAAGGACTCGTGCAGCCAAGGCCACGTCGAATCAAGGCAGAATAGAACGCAGAAACGTTGATCTGGCCCATATCCAATCCTTTCGTGAATAATGTACCATATGCAAGCTGCTCGGCTCGCCCAGTTCGGCACAACACCTTCCCACCACGACGCGACGGGCCTGCGAGCAAGCTGAACAATTGCAGTGCGTCGGCACACCACAACCATGGCCGCAGCAGAAGAGATACGCACAGGGGCCTGGAGCCATCGAAACAAAAATCTAGAAAAGCAAAAAAATAATGATAGGCTGGAGAAAGGAGAGAACTTGCGGCTAGCGCAGAAATGAAATGCAAAGGAAGGGTATAAGTTAGCCTTCATTTATATAAGAGGAATGCAAAGAGGTCAAAACTGAAAATTAAAGGGAACTTAATGGAAATTATGTTCCCAAGAATAAAGGACAATCAATAAAGGCTTATGTTACCAAAGAAAAAGGAACGAAAAAAGAAGGTGTACTTCGACTGCAGCAATTCCCACGAACAAAACCGCAGATCATTAAAAAAAATACTCTGAAAAATTATAATCCACACACCATTTTATGTGTGCAGTTCTCCAAATTCGTACCAGAAAGTTCACTATATGTGTGGATGAAGTGCAGTACATGATAAAAAAAGCAAAAGAGAAGCACTTTCACAGCATTGGCATAGCCAGTCACAACTTTTTGGCAAAAGGAGGATGCACGCAGTGCAAAATGTGTACACCTGCAGCACAGAACTATGACGAATGCAGTGCGCATAGGAGCACAAAAGCAGTGCACACCCGTACACTAAGAAAAAAGGATACGAAAGAGGAAAAACAATAAAGAAAAATAATACCGATGCAGTGCACAAAAATGTAGCCCAAAAAATGTGCAGTACGGTATGCGGGCACATGCAGTACTGAAACTAAATCAATGCAGTGCACGCATGATTTACTAAAAAAAGCACTGCATGCCCCAACGTTGAAAAAGTAACAAAGGAAAAAAATTGACCACACAGGTGCTACCGGCCCCAGCCAGTCTCGTAATAGGTCTGCACCCAGAGAAGGGGAGTCGTTTTGAGCCACAATGAATGGGGCCGGTTGCACATGGGCCCACATGTCATAGAGCATATAGCTAAGAGCGCCGTGTATAAGCGCCCAGATAAGTATACGGAGGAGTTCGACCATAATGCCTCGCCAGCGCTTATAAACAGGTCGGGCGCGCCTTCCGCGGGCGAGGTGGGACTAAACATTAGGACACACACACAGCGAAACGGGAACCAAGCCGTGCTCACAGGCCGACTTGGACCCAAGTACGTCTCTAAACTAGCCGAACACAGGCCCAACAAGGCCGACTAAGAAAAAACAATAAGTTTAAAAAAATGGGGGGGCCCCCACCCCTCCTTTCCCTACCCGTCCCGTACCAGCGATTGCAGTAGGTACAAGCAAAAACAAGATGCAGTACGTAGTTGTAAACAATGCAGTGCATTACGTTACACGATGCAGTAAGGTATGGCAATCCAGTTCCCGATTACCCCTACACGAATAAAAAAACTCAAAAAATTGGGGGGGGCCCCAACCCCCCCATGTACCTTAACGTACAAACAAATAAAAAAACCAACTACAAAACGCAACTATAGGCTAAAAGCAATGCGTTTTTTGTTTTGGCAAAAAAAGCAGTTCGGTGTCATAAAGCAATGCAACTTCGGCATGCACACACGTGCAGCACTTTGCTTGAATGCCAAAAAATGCAGTTCTCTTATATTGGACAAAGAAGTTCGGCATCAAATGCGATACAGTTTATCAAACACATATCATACATATAAAGTGTGACAAAAATGCCAGTTCGCATAGACCGTGGTCGTCAAAATAAAATAAAATTATACACTTATATATATTGTATCAGTTATTGATATAAAATACACATACATATACAAAATCATCGACATGCACTGCTGCATAAACGAATAAGAAGAAACACAACAACAAAAAAATGTCTTTTTCATACATTGTCTACCTTGGTCAGCACACACAAACACAATATCAAAACCTAGCTATTGTCCACGCACACCTTTTGCACCCAGTAGAAAAACAGTGCCCCAAATGACTGTTACTGCGTCTGCGACTGCGTCTGCGATTGCGACAGGGAAGTGAGCCCAAGGTCCGCAATCAGTTCACGTAACTCAAGCGGCATGTCTTCATAACACAACATGTTCAAAGGATTGAACAACAACTGGAACATGTACTCCGCCTTCCAATCTTCAGCAGCAAGCTAAAAAAAGAAAACAAATGCGAACAAGTGATTAAAAAAAGGTTGTCATAAAGAACAAAAAAGTAAAAAGAAAACAGAGAAGCTGTTACGTCGGATTTCAAAATTTTCTCAACTAGACGTTGGCCATCATACAACTGCGTCATCCTCAGAACATAGATTCCGCACTCATTTGCTCCCTGCGCTGGCACGACCGGGTAAGATGGCTTCTCTGCCAATTTAACCCAGTCAGGAAGGTTCCTCGATTTATACATTTTTTCACCATAAATCGCCTTCAGCAGGTGAGTCATCCTCCTCATGTGGCAAAAAAAAGAAGCACAAGGTAAGAATAACACACATCACATATCAAAAAGTTGATATTCAAACGAACCCAAAAAAAAGTTATTCTCAAACATCTAAAACAATCCCTCTTTTAGGTGCACGTGTGAGAAAAATGCAGTTCTGTCACGCATATGTTGAAGTTCACTACATAAACAATTGCAGTTTATAAAAAAATACAGTGGGAGAAACACAAAGAAAGCTTTACGCTTGGCAAAGAAAAAATAACATACCACTTAAGTGCAATCTGTGTGGTAGTCAGTCCTGCGCCACCTTGCCGTGACATCAGGATGGCCAGTGTACTTCCTACTGTCATGGATATCAAGGGTCTGGCGATGCTGGTTCATCGTGTATAAAGAATAATGACCATCCTTGAATCGCGGCATCATAATCTGTTCGCATAAAAAAATGAAATCAAAAGTTCTTCCGACACGTACCACCAGGACCACTATTCCAAAAATAACTATAAAAAGAAATGCAACAAACTAGGAAAAATAAATGACAAAAAACAATGAATTTACCAGTTTTGCATCCAACAGGTTTGCGTCATCGTTCACAAAAAAATTGAACTGCTTAACTGCATCTTCTAAAACAAACGAGCCATGCACAACTGGCAACACAGGATTTCCGTCATTATCTCTCGTCACAGAGGTTTCCATTTGAAGAACGTACTGCACACAAAAAAACAAAAAAAGGACATGAAAAAAAGAATAAACAATGCAAGCAGGCATGGACATGAAAAAGCCCAGTGCAGTAGGAAAAGAATGACAGCAAACGTTTACCGTGATAAATAAAGGTGAAAGTAGCAAACGTTCACCGGATTGATAAGCTAAACCCAATTCAGGGTCTTACTTCCAGTACTTGATGACAAAATCCATGATATACGAATCCATTAAAGCTCCTTTGCCAAATGTATCATATATATAGTCAATACTGTAAGTATCGACATCACCAAAAGGACCATGCACCATAAAGAACGCGTTCCTGCAGTAAACATACACATATGGGATCAATAAAATTAGAATTAAAATCAAAACACACAAAAAGCATGAAAGGGCACACGCATCACATAAAAAACTTACTCGCGGTATTTGGTTACAAAATCTTTGCTGAGAACAAGATCCTTTATTTTAATCGCCTCATCCATATATCTGAACCTCGGAGGCTTCAATTTCTCTATAGAGCATCTCAACTTAAAAGCCCTCTCACCTGCCCTCTTGTTCGAAAATACTTCAACCTCATTCAAATGAGGATGATTAATTGCTGCACTCCTAGTCCTAGTTGCACGTGCACACGGTGTAACAAAATCATCATCATCAACATCATATACATCGTGTGGAGAGCTAGGTCGAGAGACACTTCCACCATCAGGTCCAGACGCCACATTTGTGTTCAAACCAGAATTATCTGGAGAGATTTCAATGACACAATCCTCCATAACCACATCAGAACCCTAGGACTCAAACAGTTGACGTACAGCCTTCATGAAGCCCCCAATCAAAACCTAAAAACGTGCAGAAAAAACATGGAAGCACTCAGTACAAAACACAAAAACCAAAAAACATGTATAGAGAAAAAATAGAATGCAGCCCACTGTTGTATACAGCAATGCAGCCCGCACTTGTATACAGCAATACAACCCACATATAAATAACAAATGCAGCCCACTTCTCTACAGCAATGCAGCCCGCACTTGTATACAACAATGCAGCCCACATGTAAAAGAACAATGCAGCCCACTTCTCTACAGCAATGCAACCCGCACTTGTATACAACAATGCATCCCACATGTAAAAGAACAATGCAGCCCACTTCTCTACAGCA